>NC_142009.1:61676481-62004814 GCF_049901735.1 Notechis scutatus | reverse complement strand
AGCTAGAGCCGCTACCCCAGTGGCTGCACCTGCGGCTCCAAGACCCAGCAATACAGATAGTGTTACAGCTGTTATGACTTCTCGTTTCTGACGAAGGGGAATTGTGGAGGTTCAAGTTCATTAACAAGTTCCGACCCTGGATAAAAAGTGATCTTTGGGAGTAATTTTACCTGAATGCAAAAGGATCCCTGAGCAATAAGAACATCACCATGAGCACAAGCGGTGGCTCCAGTGGAACAGGCCCATACAGAATTATTACCTGGGATAAAGAATTGTCCCTTGAGGCGAGCCTTGATATTGCCATTGGAGGTGGTATATAGAGGACCGTAGCCTCCAATGTTAAGGTTTGATCTTTCTTTTGGTAGATATACATTACAGTGATACCCAGATGAAACATTCTGACAATATTGGGAGTAATTAGCAGGTATGTGTCCTAGGCAACATCCTTGACCTACTATGTCAGTGATAGTGATGGAGGAAGTGTTCCATCGGCATTGTGTGTCACTGGTGGAGTTACTAATGGGTTCATTGGAAGCTACTGCATCGTAGAATGGTGGCAAATCAGATAGGCAAAGCCAACATTGATCAGTTTTGGATGAATCATTAAGTGTAGTTGCTAGCAATGTGAAAGAAGAATTGACCAACTGTACTAATGGATTCACCTGGATATTGGGTTTTTGTAGAAAGTTTGATTTCAAATTGGAATTGGGACCAACATCGTAAGTGGACATGGATATCGAGAGCGAATTGTAAAACATTTCCTTCATCTCCTTGACCATCCCACTGACGCCCTCCCCAAGTAAACCCAACCATCCATTGTTTTTTTGCAAGTGTCTTTCCTTGTGCAGTAAAGGTGATTATGAGTGGATTCATTCTTTGTCCACAACAAGGCCATGAAGAGCAGGAATGCTGTGCTTGGGCACGGGTAATATGAATATAGTCATTTTTGGTAGGTGCTTCCCACCAGATATGACCTGTGGACACACAACTCCATTTTTTACAATATCTGTCAACTACCCCACCGCAGGCAGAACGAGAAGTGCCAGTACTGTGGGCAGGGCAAAAATATAGTCTATAGTTGTCAGCAGGTGCTGGAGAGCAGGAGCCTTGCTTGTCCCATGTATCAGCTTGCAATTTTTTGTCTGCGAATTTTTCGACTCCTGTTCCCATTTCAGCAAAATCCATGAAAAGCTGAGGAAACCATGGCCATCGAGTATAGTTAGTGGTGGTATTTAAATTTTTCCTTGAAAGTCAAGGATAGTCCAGGTATAAGTTTGAGGTTGATGTTCATTTGTAGAGGATGGTTGTATGCTTCGAGGAGTGCGACGATAGCCAAATCGTGGAATAGCATGAGACGCAGGCTGCTTAGAGATGGAGCTGTCACCGATGAAGGCAGGATACCGAAGATGGCGAGCTCGAATGAGAGCCGTAGTCTTGCGATGGGTGTCGCATAGATGAGGTGGCGTCTTCGCACAACAGGTGGTTTGTAGCGATCAGGAACCCAGGAAGATGAATGATGCCATATGCAGTTGGTGACATCACAAGGTGGAAAGCAGCAACGAAGATGCCATCGTAGTTTGTCTCCAGGAAAAGGTAGCTCAGAATTAGCTAGAGAGGGCAATGTAAGGAAAACAGAGGATAGTGGAGGAGATGCCACTGAAGGAGTGGAAAGCAATAGAACAGTGTGATTGAAATAGGTGTGATTGTGGAAAAACCCCAAGCAAGAATAGGAACCTATAGTAAGCGGAGTGACATGTATAGTTAAAAATATTAAACAAGGAAAATAGTAATAGTGAACAGTTATGTCAGAAGTAGAAGAAAGGAGACGACCGTTGTGTTGGAAAACATAATTACATGCAGGAAGGAGATTATCTTTAAAAACAAAGGTAACAGTGTCAGCAAGGAAAGCAAAAATAGCATCAGGAGATGCCCTAAATTGAGAAAAGACAGGAAGTATCGATATCAGAAGAAAGATTAGGGTTAGAGTCAGGTTTGCCATGGTAAGGTCTGACACAGCGAGCAGGAACCCAAAGCACTCGATCAGGAAGTTGGACAGCAGCGTAACCCTTTCCCCAGGTGATGAGCTGTGCAGGACCTTTCCACGCAGGATCTGGAAGCTGTCTGAAATAGACAAGAGGACGGGAAGAGGGAACTACTGGCTTGGTGAAGTGGTGAGAAGCCGCCGTGGCAGGAGGAGAGCCAGTAAGATTGAGAAAGTTAAGAGTGTAAAGACAAACATTTAAAATATTTTGTAACGTTGGGAAGTTCGGGGGCTGAGCCTTTTTCCCCAAGTGCCGATCAAGGGCCTGTTTCAAAGTTTGGTGCGATCTCTCCACAATCGCTTGACCTTGGCTGTTGAAGGGCAAGCCAAACTTATGGATGATGGCCCATTTATGACAAAACTCAGCAAAGGGAGAACTGACATAAGCAGGACCATTATCTGTTTTGAGAATTTTTGGACATCCCAACGTTACGAATGATCGAATACAGTGATTAATAACATTTTTGGTAGCCTCTCCTCTTTGCAATGTTGCTATAATAAATCCTGAATAAGTATCTACTGATACATGAATGTATTTCCAGGGAGCAAAGGGAGGATAATGAGTGATGTCCATTTGCCATGTATCACAGGCTTGAGTACCCCTAGGATTAACGCCTTCAGGGATACCTTTGGCCTGCAAGCTACATGTTGGACATTGTTGAATTATTGCCGTGGCTTCTTGATATGTAATTCCAAATTGTCGCACTAGGGCTTTCCTGTTTTGATGAAAATAATCATGACTCTCCCCAGGTGAAGGCTGTTGGAGAAGGGAGAGGAGGCCATAATTTTACAAGCCTCGTCTAACATATGATTGCCTTCTGCTAGGAATCCAGGCAATTGCTGATGACTTCTGATATGGGCTACAAATAAAGGTTTCCTCGTTTCTTCAACAGGGTCTGAAGCTGCAAAAAAAGTGTCATGAGAGAGGGAGGGGTAACAGGGGAGATATATGCATCGAAAATATGAGCAACCATCTGGGTAACATACATGCTATCAGATATTACATTTAAAGGTTGTTGTGAAAAAAGAGATAATGCCAATAGGAAGGCAGCTAATTCAGCTTGTTGTGCTGATGTTTGTGAAGTAGTTAAATGTTTATGCCATTGAGCATTTTCGTACCATGTACATGCTCCAATATTTTTGAACCATCAGTAAATACAGTGAAGCCTTCCTTCAATGGCTGTTGGACAAAAGGTGATTGTAAAACAAAAGGAACTGTCCGCAACACCTGCAGTCGTGAATCAGAGGGAAGGTGGCATGACAATTGGCCACACCAATCTTCCAACGCGTCCTGCAGTGTTGTGGAAGTCTGAAAAAGAGGTTCCCATTGAGTGATCTTAAAAGGAATATACAATGTAAAAATATCCATTCCCATCAGGGCTTTGGTTCTCTTACGCCCTTTTTCTATAAGAGAAGCCATTTGCGCTGCTCTAGTAAAAATAGATGTTTTTGGAGTGTGTGGTAGGTGTAGCCATTCCAAGATATGAAGATTTCTTGCATCTGATATTTGGACAATTATTGCAGTCAGTAGTTGATGAGTGGAAAGGATAGCAAGAGAAGGTGGTGTGTCTGTGAGTGCACGGTTTACCCACCTGGTGGCTAGGGCTGTGTTTACTTGTTTTAAAGCTTCTAGATGCTGATCTGAAAGATAGACCTTATCTGCAGGATTTTTCAATCCTACTAGTGCTTGAAAGAGTGGTGATAGCATATGTGTGGTTAGAGCAAGATATGGTCGAGCCCAGTTAATAACCCCCAAGCACTGCTGTAATTGGACCAGCGTGGTTGGCTGGGGAAGTGTGAGTGAAGGGATATGTGGAGATGCTGTGGAAGCTAAAACCTTGTGGCCTAAATATTGCATTGGGTAGTGAGACTGGATTTTTTCAGGTGCTATATGTAACCCTGCTTTTGCTAATGTGGTCAAGAGGATCAGGAAGGTTTTTTGGACCGTCCCTTTGGCCCATCGGCAGCAATTAAGATATCATCCATGTAATGATATACAAGAAAACTAGGAAATTGAGATCTATAAGGCCGCAGAGCCTCATTGACAAAAAATTGACACATAGTTGGTGAATTTAGCATACCTTGTGGAAGAACTTTCCATTGATACCTAGAGGTGGGTTTAGAGTTGTTAAGCTCTGGTACTGTAAAGGCAAAGATGATCCTATCTTTTTGTGCCAGAGGTATGGAAAAGAAACCGTCTTTTAAATCTATTATTATGAGATCAAATCCAGCTGGGATCAAATTAGGATTAGGCAGGCCACACTGCAGTGGTCCCATGGGTTGAATAATTAAATTAATGGCTCAAGATCATTAAGGAGGCGCCATTTGCCAGATTTCTTTTTAATTACAAAGACTGGGGTGTTGTAAGGACTGGTGGATGGTTCAATATGTCCTTCTATTAACTGTTGATGGACAAGAAGATGTAAAGCCTCCAATTTTTCTTTGGTGAGAGGCCATTGATCCACCCAAACAGGAAGAGAGGTTTTAAGAGTAAGGGATAAAGGAGAAATAGACATTTAGATAGAAAAACTATGGCAGCTGAATATAAGCCTGAAATTGAGAGAGTAAATCACGTCCCCAGAGGTTGCAATGTAGAGGAAGGATATAGGGTTTAAGATAAGCAGTTAAGGTAGAATGCTCAGTAGAAGCAGAAAGCCAATGAGAGCTGACCTTAGCAGCTTGTGCCCCACCTACGCCCTGCACTGAAGAAGCTTCTGTGAGAGACCAAGAAGAGGGCCATTCAGAGGAACGAATAACAGAAGTGTCAATCAGACCATCAAAAATGCGAGGGTCGAGTGTGACAGAAAGAGTGGGTTTTGAAGCTTGGACAGGCTGCTGTAATGCAAACAAGGAGAGAGGTTCAAAAAGAGGCAAAATTATAAGCGTAGCCACTACTGTCCCCTTTTTAAAGAAAAGCAACGATCCCCTATTGCAGCCAAAGCAAGATTATTAAGAGCAGAAGAATCATATAAGTAAGGAGCAGCAACCACACCCTCTATGGTAAGGGAAGAATTGGGAATAAGTAAGACAGGTGTGGAAGGAGGCAGAGGTTTGAAAAGCGTTGTAGTTAAAGGAAGAGTAAAAACAGCACCAGGATCATCATACACAAGATCCTCTAACAGCACCACAGGAAATGTTGTGGCAGGTAATTCAGCCTTTGTGGCGGGGCTAGCTGAAGACCCCTCAATTAGTTTCCGAAGGCTGAGAGAGAGAAGGATTAGAACGACATTGTGAAGCCCAATGATAGCCTTTCCGGCAGCGAGGACAGATGGTTTGTGGTTTAGATGAGGGAGGTGGACCTCTAGTTTGGCCACGAAGAGCGGCCCACCCCCTGGCATGCGACATTGATTTTTAAAATGTCCGGGCTTGCCACAGTTAAAACAATTGCCGTTGCGTGTTACAGCGAAAGCATCGGGAGGAGAAGTGGATGCGGAATTAAGATCCGATAATGAAGCAGTGATAGCAGTAGCAAGCATATTCATTTTATGAGTGGTTGTTCCTACAATTCTACAGAGTTGTAAAAACTCAGCCAATGTCACGCCTGGCTTATTAGCGACTGGCTGTAGAATTTTTTGACAGTCATGATTTGCGTTGGAAAAAGCCAATTTTATAAGTAACTCTTGTTTGGCAGTGGAATTATCTATCTGTCGATCTAGGGCTGTCTGAAGGCGACTGATGAATGAAGCATATGGCTCATCAGGATTTTGCATAATTTTCAAAAATGTTTGGGTGGACTGCGAATCTGAATCATCCACTCGCTTTAAAGCATTCATAGCACACATATGAATAATGGCAAAACTGCGACGGGGGAATTTTGTTGTTGTGCTAGAGTAGAGGATTGACCTTTTCCCATTAAATGATCTACAGTTACTCCAGCAGGCAAACCCCTACAAATTTCAGCCTCAACACCTTTTTCATATTCAGATTGCCACACAACATATTGCGCTGGAGTCATAAGCATAGAGAAAAGCATTTTCCAGTCATAAAGTAACATAACAGTATTAGCAGTGACCAAAGAATCAAGTATTCCCGAGTAAAAGGAGAATGTAATCCATAAGTTGTAACTGCATCTTTTATATTTTTTAAAACTTTAAACTCAATGTTGCTGTGAACATTGCCTCCCGCTGCACCAGGGATAATAGTCATAGGATAAGCAGAAGGATCTTCTGTTTCTAAAGGCAGAGGTGATGACAGAAGATTAGTTATAATACCTCCCACAGGTTTTATTGGAGAAGAGTCAGAAAGAGAAGATGGAGCGGAAGGAGGAGGGAAAGAAATGTCAGGATACGGAGGTGGTAAGGAAGAAATTGTATCAAGATGAACCGCAAGAGGCTTAGTAGTTTTTGAATGAGAAGAAGGGGAATCAGAGGAAACAGGAGAAAAAGATGTTTCAGGAAGACTAGAAGGAGGATAAACAGTAGTTATAGCAGCCATTATCGCTCTCCAAGAAATGAGTATATCCATGGGAGCTCTAGGAATTTCGTGTAGATATTTCCCTAATTTTTCCCATAGAGAATGGCTGAGAGTTCCAGCAGATGGATATGCTGGACAATGTGCCTCAATGTAAATTATAAATTTATTTAAAGATTTCTTAGAAATAGGGTACACAGTGGTACCATTGATTTTTTGAAAGGAATTAGCCTTCTTCACCAAATCGTAAAGTTCGTCCCTATGTCCTGACGAAACCTTGGAAAGTGAGGAGCCCATTACTTACGTTCGTACGGAGCCTATGCCAGGTGCGTAGAAATGGGAGTGAAGGCGATGCACCCCTAGACAGAAGTCACACCGTGAGACCAGAAAATCGAGGGATCCCGGACGAATCGAGGGATCCCGGACGAGCCCCAGCTGTCGATCGAGCGACCGGTCCGTTGATTCGATTTTCCAGTCTGTTGCTGAATTCCCTTCAAGAAATAATTTAGCGGAGCCCTCGCAAGGGTGAGTGCCAAAGCACAAAGAAAAAGACACAAAACAAATAGTTTCTTTAGGTGAGGAAACACATCGCGCCTGGGGCAGATGGAATTGTCCCGGCGGCCCCGATTGCTTTGCGCTGTCCTCTTTTATTGTGCTGATTCAAAGATGGGGGTGTGGGGTGATTGCAGGAAACAATGAAGTTACAGAGTTAATCATTGAAACCAAGCTACGTGACACAAGGAGCAAACTTCATGACTGATACTTTTCAGGTAAACATGTCTTAATACCAAATACACAGTTTTTAGCTGACACAGACTTTTGGAGTTAATCCTGTCAGTTTCAGTCCTGTCAGTGGAATTTGCCCTGAGAGGTGTACGTGCTAGGCAAGATTTGTTCTATGGCAAAATAGCTAAAGCAGAATAGCCACACTCAAGAGACCCTCATCTTTATAAACTGTGGAAGATTGAAAAAGGAAGACAGTTGGACTGTATGGCCTAGGGAACAGGAATGAACTAGGAGGAATGATCTCTCTATTTTTGCCAATCCAATGATTTCTGCATTGCCAATTTTCAAACAACCAAACTGATGGAGCACACAGAAATCACAAGTTGAAACACGGAGAAATCAAATTGACTATATTATTGGTAGTAGATGGAATAATTCAATTATAACAACAAATACATCATCAAGGGTTGGCTATGCAACTGATTATGATCTGTTCACATGCAGGTTCCAAGTCAAGCTAAAGCAGAAATACAAAGCCAAACAGTTTCCACAATATGATGTGAACCTAGTACTCTTCAACTTCTTCATAAATGATCTAGACAAGAAGTTAGAAGGGCAACTCATTAAATTTGCAGATAACACCAAGCTTGGGGGGTGGGGAATTACCAACACTTTGAAGATAGACTCAAGGTTCAGAAGGATGTTGACAGACTTGAGCATAGAGACTTATCCAACAAGATGCAGTTCAGTGGTAAGTAAGATCCTGCACTTAGGCAGGAAAAGCCAAATACATAGGTACAAATAGGTGGAATTGGCTTAACAGTAGTATGTGAGAGAGATCTAGATGCTCTAGTGGACCACCATTTAAGTATGAACCAGCTATGTGCTGCAATTGCCAAAAAAGTCAATGCACTCCTGGGCTGCATCAACAGAGGGATAACATCAAGATCACGAAAAATGATATTGCCACCTTATACTGCATTAGTGAAGCCTTGGAATACTGCATCCAGTACATCTAGATACAAAAAATATGCTAAGACCCTAAAAAGCGTGCAGAAAAGAGCAACAAAAATAATAAAGGGTCTGGCGGCTAAATCATATGAAGAACAAGAAAGATAATAAAGGCAGCTAGTTATGTCTAACCCAGAAGTATCAAACTGGCAGCCCGCAGTCTGGATGTGTCATGCACAGGCCACACCCACCCCAGGTCCATGAAGGGAAAAAAAACCATTGTGATATGCCCTGTGATGGCAATGTGACACGGCAAGTTTGACACCTATAGTCTAACCTATCAAAGAAAAGGATTAGCAGGACATGTTAACTGTCTTCCAGTACTTGAAGGGCTATCATAGAAAACAGAGGATTGTCTTATTCTCCAAAGCTTTGGAGGGCAGGACAAGAAGTAAAGGATAGAAACTTCTCAAGAGAGAACCCAGCTAGAAGTAAGGAGAAGTTTTCTGATGGTGTGAACAATCACTGGAATAGCTTACTTCCTGGAGTTGTGCGTGTTCCATCACTGGATTTTCAAAAAAAGACTGGACAACCATTTGATCAAGGTGGTATAAGGTTTCCTGCCCTGAACAGAGGTTTGGACTAGCAGATTTCCAAGTTCCCTTGCAGTCCTATGATTCTATCTTGAGCACATAGTTCCATTTTCAAGGAGAATATCAGGAATCACTTTGAAGTGCTGAAGTCGAGTGATGGGGAATCAGAAGTACGGTGGAATGAAATCAAAGTTGATCAATGAGAAGAGATTGTAAAAGACTAAGATACAGAAGAAAGCAAGGTGGATACCAACATAGATGGTAGAAATTGCCAAGAAGAGAAGAGAAGCTAAAGCTAAGAAAGAATTTGAATGACTGAAGAATTTCAGATTGCTGTTAAGAGACAACAATTAGTGTATACCAGTCCTTCACTTTACTGGAATTCTTTGTTGTAGGATATCTTGAAAATCTGGCAGTTTTCTGCTGCCCCTACTTACACCAAATGCAATTTAAAAAGAATAAATCTCTTTCTTATCCTCTCCCTCTTTCACAGGGCTGAGGTGAAGCTTACTTAACTTGCATTCTTTCTTCAAGGTTATCTCCATACACTTTCCCCTTATCAAACTGAGCCTCTCTTCCCATATTCAAAGAGACATAGTCCTTACGGGACTTATGCACAGACTTCACTCTCCCCATCCTTGCTTGGCATGTCATGAGACAAGTCTTGCAATAAAGCTGGAGCTGGAATGTCTTCCTTCCTGTATAGTCTTTGTATGGTCTCAGAGGAAATGAAGTGCCTCGGAGCACTGGCTTAATGTCAGGTTCCAAATAATGAATCCATCATAAAACGAACTCTGAGGCATTTCGTTTCCTCAAGGAACAAGTTTATTTAGATACACCATCTTGCCACTAACTAGTGGAAAGGCAGTACTGAAAGTTCCTGGGTTTTCCACGTCATTATATATAAGATTTTCTCAATTTTTCAAAACAATAAGTCACATTCTCCAACCGGGATGAGAACAGGTTGCTTGGTGACTTCGTTCCTCCTTCCTCTGGCCAGCCAGTCGTTGGAAAGCTACTGACTCGTCGGCCAGCTATGTTGTTTAGGCTGAACCTCCATCCATCTCAGCTCTCCCCACTTCTAGGTCCCAAATGTGTCAAGCCGAATTCATATGAATAACCCAGAATACCACTAACTCCACAATCTAACCAAATCCAGGCTTGACAGCTTGATTGTTTGCTTCCAGATGGTTCATTCCCCGACTAGCTACCATAATCAGTGCTAATAACTGTTAGTTTTACTCCTTGTTTGTCTATAGTTGCTTGTCCTACCAGAGTTGAAGGGAGCATGGTTTTCTCCTTGGTAGTTCCTTGATTAGAACATTGTTGTTAGGAATGTAAGTCTCCTAACAGCTATTTGGGTTGGGAATATATAAACCAGGATAGACATTTTAATACTGCCTCTTTAAGAGAATCCTAAAAGTGTAATTGGGTGTGGTTTCTCAAACGGCCATAAGATGGAGCCAGAAATCTGGGTTGTTTGGTCTTAGTCTCAGAAGAGAGTGTGAGTGAGTCTCAGTCTCTGTTTCCTTCTGTTGGAGAGTTTTGCCATTCCTTCTAATTGACTGATATTCTTGGATTTGATGTAAGTTTTTTACTGAACTGTTTTTGACACTGGACTTTGTTATTGGATTATCCCTGGACTGAAAACTGACTGATTTAACTTGTGAATGACTTTGGACTGCTTATCTTGAACTTTGCTTAAACCTTTATAGACAGTAAAAACCTACATTTACTGTACAGTGTATCTGTGTGCTGTGCGTGTATTATTCAAACACTACTCTCAAATGCCCTGTATGTGCTTATTCTCCTAACGGGGAATTACCTCAACAATTGTTTTCTGCTTGTTTGACTGTTATTAATGTATGTATAAAATATTTATTAATAACAATTAATAAATTATTAATTCCTGCTTATCTGGGCATTGGATATTAGAGAGATATGTTTTTGTCTTTTTAAAAGCTTTTTTATTGTCTCTTTCGAATGATTTTGTAAATGTAGTTTATCTCTATGTGTTTATTGATGGCTGATTTGTCTGAATCTCAAGCTTCCAGGAATTCCATAGCATTTTGTGTTTAGCTTGGTCTGGCATTTATTAAATTTGTCATTCATGTCACCACACAGCGACTCTGGGCAGCTTACAACCTTAAAGGATGCTCTGTTTCACAGCTGAAACTATGGTTGAGATTAATAAATTTTCACTTTTCTTCTGATTGCTAATTGTGTCCATGGTTGTGCTTTGCTAGTCTTCTGAATATCCATTCAAGTGGCTCTCTTACAGTCCTTACACTGTGTTTGTTGATGATTCCTATTTTCTTCTTCTTGGGCTACTAGATCTTTATGTTTGAAAAGATGTTCTGGAAGGCCTTAGTTGGTTTGTGTGCTGTGGTAATAGTGTGGTTGTAACTGTATGTTGGTTGTTTCATATAGTTTTGATTATGGCAATGTTATCCTTTCCATAGCTTGTATTGGTTGTGCTATAATGGACTGAGTAGTCAGCCACTTTTTAAAATAAAGTTTTGTGTGGGAATTTATTTTGTTAGAAGAAGTTGTATAGGCAATCTGCTTCCTTTTTCTGGTGTTTGCAATGTAATGTTCTTACGTAGCTCTTCTTGTAGAGGTTGAGTAATGGAACACCTGGTTAGTGTAGGTTATTTTTCAAAGAACTTGCATTTCTAATTCTCTGTTGTTTCCTTTGTTGATGACGGTGTTTAGAAAGAATAGTGTGTTGCCATTTCTTTTTTCAAAATCTAATTTGATAGAGTAGATCTTTTGTCTGCTGCTGTTTTCAACCTTTCATGCCTGTTCCCCAGGTAGTGGCAAAATTGTTTGGCTTCAGGCTTCTGGTAAAGCCTATATTGCTGACTAGATAGAGTATCTAGTCAGCAATATATAAAATTGAAATGGGAGAAAAATTGTGCCAACTGATCTTACTAATAGTTTTGCATTCTTTTTAATCTCTTTATGTAGATAAGCTTAAAATAGCCTTGTTTTCTTTATTCATCTTTTCCTCTAGGTTTTGCACTGATTCTCAAAGCATTCTAAGCAATCTTAACATTATATGTGAACCTGCGTTTATTTCTAGCTTAGATGAGATCCAATCTCCAATTACTCCTCTCCATTTCAGGAAAACAGATGAAAGTAGATGGTATTTTATATCAACTCCTTGACTGAATAACAGAAGTAATCCTCAACTTACAACCATCCATTTAGTGATTATTCCAAATTACGACACTGAAAAAAGTGACCTACAACCAGTCCTCGCAATCATTAAGCATCCCCAGAGTTACATGATCAAAATTTGAGCATTTGGCAACTGCCATTTATTTACAACAGTTGCAGCAGGGCCATATGATCACCATTTTCAACTCTTAGCCAACTTCCAACAAGCAGTCAATGGGATTGACTTAATGGCCATATGATTCACTTAACTAGTGTTCCACTTAAATATGGCAAAAATGGGTGTATAATTGGGCAGGATTCATTTAGCAACATAAATTTTGATCCCAATAGTTCCATAGGTCAAGGACTATCTGTAAGCACTTGACCAGTTATATCCTGATAAACCTTTGATCTTATTTCTCCTACTTCAACTTTAGTGGAGCTCCAGGGTTATAAAGCCATATACTCCAGACACTGTTGGAAGAAATATCCATCTGGTTCAGTTCCAAGCCAGGAGAAAGACACTGGAAATACAGAGGCTGATTGCAAAAATGGTTTAATTATGAAGCAGAACTACCAAGCACATGATTCTGGGCAGCTGACCACATGGAGTTGAGAGTGGGGTGGAGTGATTATACATTTTCTTGGGCTTTGAACTTGAACTTCCTGTTCCTGTGCAAGAACATGTATTCTATTGGCTGTTGCCAGATTCCTATGGGGTCATGTTTGTCTGAGCTCCCAAGTTTGGTTGAAGTTTGCTGAATGACGCAATGTCCTCAAGAGATTGTGCAAAGCAGTGAGCTAAATGGTCCTATTATGTCCTGACGGGCTATGTCTTAATCCCATCAACCTAGAGCTGAAGGTCTTTTGTCTTGTAGATAGGCTGGCCCAGTCCTGCTGGGGTTATTAAGAAAGGTGGGGGCTGCTTTCCAATAGCATGTTTCTTCTTTAGGGAAATATAATATTCTGCCTTTTTAATATTTCTCAAAATATTTCATTCTTCTAGGAGAGGGGTGGGTGTTAACTTTGTACAACACCCTTTTACTTTAGTACAACTTCCCAATGTATGTCTGCTCTTAAAACACTTAGGTATCTCTTCTCCAGGAGTCTTTTTCCCATCTCATCCAGCATCTCATAAATCCTAATATCAACTGCTCAGTCCATTGTTAGGTTTACAATACAACACACTATCTTTAACAGCTATAAGAATAAGCAAATTCATTTTAGCTATTATAATTCCTTTAGCTGTCAGCTAACTCATCCATTGGTCTTGTGCCCCAGAATCCCCTGAAATGAATATGACATTTGGAAATTAATGCCAATTAATTGTCTCTTCCTACTTTTCCTGTGAATACTGTATCACCGGCTTTACAATCTTCTCTTGCTAGTTCCTTATCAGCAAAGCAAAGAACCAACTGTTTTGTTTGGGTAGCTGCATGGATACATGAAGAGCCAAATAGCAACTGTAGTGGGCAGCAGGCTTATCACAATCACTGTTCTGATTTTATTTTCTTCAACTTAATTGTTTCAGGCTGTACAATTTTTGCATTATGCAGTTATTTACCCTTATTTTATTTTTTGTTTCCTTAGCACCCATGTACATATATGTCAGCTGAAGATAATCCTACATGTGAAGAATCCTGTAGAATCAGGCTAAGGATCTATCCACTCTGTACTGACTAAGCAAAAATATTCAGGAAGCAGCTTATCATTTGGCATTTGAAACAAACTGCTGGCATTTAAGAGGGCATAAAACAGCCATTAAGAGGCATTGATAGCAACTGGTCCCTTTTTAAAAAAAACCAACACCCAACTGCCTCAGTATCAGAACATAGGCAACTCTATAGTTTTTGCATTTTAAAAATGTCAATTCTAGAGCATGAAAACTTATACCATTGAAAAGAACTAAATATTTTTTAAATATCTACTGTTGTTTTTTTTAACAAACTTTATTCAGTTTTTCACATTAAAAACAAAAATCTCTTTTTAGTGGACAACATATTTCCGGGTCATCACCTTTACATACAAATATGACAGCAATTATACATTGATATATGCATACTTAATTCTATTATTACCTTTTCCATTCCAAGTTTTCAGTAAGGAGAGAAACAAACACATTAATTCTAGCCTCTTTCATTAATCTCAATCGAAACATCTTTTTGTTTCATTTCAATTATTTCAAATATAATCCTTTAATATTTATTTTTGAAAATAAAGATAAACAATATGTGTTTGCCTAATAATAATAAAGTTTAATTCTAAATTCTTTCATTAATCAATCTAAACATCTTTTTATTTCATTTCAATTATTTCAAATATAATCCTTTAATATTCATTTTAAAAATAAAAATAAACAATATATATTTGCCTAATAATAGTAATAATGAAGTTACCAAAGTCTCTCCTTGCTTTTAATAGTCTATATTAAACTTATTAATTTAGCTGGTTCTTTAGTCTGTCATATTCCCTTTCCATTACACATTTTTTTAATGAATTCTAAATTAATACAAATTTTAACACACACACACACACACACAAAGAAAAAAGAACAAGTATATCTACTGTTAAGGTACTTCAAAGAATCATTCTACGGAAAGGACTAGGCCACATAGTTTAAAAAAACTCACAAAATCTATAGTTTGCAAATAAGTCTTACTTTCTTCAGACTAAACATCTCCCATTTAAAAAAAAAACACTATCATTTCTCTCCTGGTCCCTCAGATGTATTTGTAAAAGTAATTTATTTGGCTGATCTGGTCTACAAAAACTTATGCCATAATATAATGGGTTAGTATTTAAAATATCATGGATCACTTTGCTTCTTTATATTACTCAGGATATGCATATTTTTCCCTTCTCTCTTCTTCAGAGGTTCATTATTATACAACCTTCAATACCATGAAGACAAATTGCTGGAAAAAAAATCCATCTGGTCCAGTTCCAAGCTGGGAGAAAGGTGCTGGAAATAAAATGGAGCTTGGAGCCTGATTGGAAAGAGGGTCCATTCATTGATGAAGAACCACCAGGGTTTGTGGCTCTGGTGCAGCTGACAAAATGGAGTTGAGGGTCAGTGGTTTTTATACCTTTTTTGGGCTTTGTATTTGAGCTTCCTGTTCCTGTGCTAGAACATGTCCTCCAGTATTCTATTGCCTGTTCAGATTTCTATGGCAGGGATCCCCAACCTTTTCGACGCCGCGGCCCGGTTCCGACATCAGCTGGGCGCCGCGCCGGTATCGGCGCAACTGGCGCCGCCATCTTTTATGACGAAAAGGCGCTTCCGGTGACGTCACGAAGCGCAGCTTTTCATAAAAAGATGGCGCGCCAGCGCTTCTGGTGAGCTTTTTCGGTAGAAATGGCTTTCTACCCGAAAAGCTCATCGAAAAGGCTGGCGCCATCTTTTATGACGAAACAGCGCCCGGTGAGCTTTCTACCCGGAAAAGCTCACCAGAAGCGCTTTTACCAAAAAGATGGCGGCGCCCAGCAACCAGCGGCCCGGTAAGGCTTGTTCCATGGCGGTACCGGTCCGCGGACCGGCGGTTGGGGACCCCTGTTCTATGGGGTCATCTAGGGGTCATAGCTGGCTCTATGGGCAAAAGAGGAAATGCAAATCCTAGATGCTTGTCTGAGCTAATTTGGTTAAAAGTTTGAATTAAAGTTTGAAGGGGGCTTATGTCCTGAAAGGGAGTTGGGCAATTCATATTATGTCTAATGACTTTCGTCCTATGTTGGATCTTGGGTGAGGGGCTGCTTCTAATCCTACCATTCTGCCTTTGTTTCAAAATATCCTGTTTTGAATGGATTACCAAATCTGCATTTCTAAATGCTGCCTCCTGTTTCCGCTTGTGGGGGCATGGAAACAGAGCCTGCTTCCTGCTTCTAAAAAAACAAGTTTCTCCATTTCTCATTTAGAGAAATATAATAGTCTGCCTTTTTTAATATTCCTCAAAATATTTCATTCTTCTAGGAGGGGAGGTGGCTTCCAACAAAACCCACTCTAGGCGTAAGCACAATTGTCAGTTGTAGGAAATTTAACAGACGGGGGAGCCATCTCCCTCCCCCAACTTTATTTCTGTTTGTAATGCTGCAATCAAAAGCACGGAGCAGAGATTTCCTTATTTCCTATACTTGGAAAAGCAGCGCAATTTTATGCATAATAACCAAGGAACCGACCCAATCCATCCCGACGGTATTGGGAGTCAAAGGATTCTACGCACGATTTCAGCCCGACTCTTCAAACCACAACCTGTTTTTTTTTAAGGAGTCGGTGGAAAAACTGGTAGTATGAAGCGTGGAAGGGGGGGGAATGATGACGACTGAGAAGAGCAAGCCGCCGGTAAGGCAACCTCAACAGGAACTCCCGGGGTTTGCCGCCGCTTAGTCAGGGAATTCCATGTCGCAGGGGGAGGGGAACCTCCTAAGGGTAGCTCTTTACCACACTCTTACTTCCGGGTTTCTGCTCTCGCGCATGCGCAGTCTTTTCTCTCACCCTTGACCCAATCGCTTCAGGCCATCCCATCGACAAGTAACAGCGTAGGGGGGGGGGTATCCGATCGTTTCCCAACTATAATTCGCGGTCTTAATCGCCGCGGAATGCTGTCCTTTTAAAAACCCCAGCCATTCTGCTTCTTTAAAGAGAAGCCCTGCTTCCGCCCCAACCTTCTGCGCCGTCTCCGATCCCTCCCCTTTATTCTCTGAACGTTGGTACGCTCCACTTGAAGCCGAGCCTTGCGGGCGGACAAGACCACCCTACTCGCCTGAGGGGGAGGAGCTGAGGGCATTGTTGGGTCAGGGGGCGCGCGCTAATCGCGGGGATGGCATGTGGTGGGCCCGTCACAACCCTCCGGTAGCCTCCGCCCTTAGCTCAGTGTCACCTCAAGCACCAAAGGCGCGGCTGCCTCTTTTTCCGCCGCCGTCGTTTACTGCCGCCGCCGCCTCATCTTCACCCACCCACCTAGCCGTCTCCTTAGTGGTAGCGTCCGACTCCCAGCTGACCGGCCTGGAATCCCGGCATCGAGTCCTGGCCTGGATCCTCTTGCCTTGAGCTGCCCCTTCCCCTGCCCTGACCCTGAGCACCGGTGCCGCCGCCGCCGCCGCCATGGGAGACGCCGGCAGCGAGCGCAGCAAAGCCCCCAGCCTGCCGCCCCGTTGCCCCTGCGGGTTCTGGGGGTAAGTAAAACGAGGAGGAGGAGGAGGAGGGGGAAGAGGAAGGGAGCTTGCAAAAAGGGCCTGTTCGGAGTTGGGCGTGAGGCGCTTACTGTAAGCTTGGCCTTTCTCCGGACTCGGCTAGTGCGTGCTTCGGAAGGAATGACGGCCATAGTTTTTGGCCAGGCTTGGTGGCGAGGCAGGCTCGGCTCTTCCTTGGCCTTCCCAGACCCAGAACTCTCCTTCTGTCAAGGGAGGAGGAGGAGGAGGAGGAATGGGGGGGAGCTCTTTCCCGGACCTGCGCCTTGTGTGGGAGTTGCATATAGAGGAGCTTGGTGTGGGGGGGGGGGGTAGGAAGTGGGGCTCGAAGGCCCAGCCAGCCCTGCCTCAAAGTGGTGAGGAAAGGGCGTAGGGAGAGAAGGGAGGGTGGGGAGGAGGGGAAAAAAAGCCACTATTGTATGTCTATTAATCTCCTTCTGTGTTTTTGTGGCACTTAACCGAATCGGATTTTTACCCGTGTTTCCCCCCCCTCCCCCCCTTCCTAGCTTCCCTTATGATTGGCGTGTGGTTGATTCTCAGCTATTGCAATATGTCAACTTTGTCTTCCTTCCCCAGGTGTGTGACATCTTCTAACCCCCTTCACTACCCTTCATAGAAACGGACAGGACTTTCTCGAGAGGGAATATAGTTTTGAACACTTTTGCTGGCTGCTATTTGGTGTTTTGGGTTTTTTTTGTGTTTGTTTTAACCCCAAACCTCAAAAAAGTTTTAATGGTTGGCTCAATTCTGAGTTTCTCAACTGAATGCAGTAAGCACAAGAATGATGACACTGGCATAAAAAAAAAGTTATTCCTGTCTTTCTTGATTAAAGGACCCTCCCATTTAAAGAAGACTTTTTGGGGACTATATAAAATAAAGAGGGAATGCTAATATATACATGCTGAAAACCTAGATTTCTATTTTTACCCTTTTAAAAAAAACCTGAACCAAACTGAATAGAAATACTTGCCAAAACTTTTAATAGTTTCCTTTATGAGTTGCCCATGAATCTTGAATAGCTAACCAATATGGTTGTCATAGCAATATAAATGATCATTGAATTGTTCAAGTAGTAAAAAGTTATGCATTTAATTTCATGTGTGTAGGCATTGAATACTTTGCCCTGGTTTTGTACATCATAAGCCAGAATTGTTAGCTGAAACTGCTAAAAACAATTTGGAATTTTTTCTGGCTTATTTAATGGTCTGTATTGAGTTTCTTAGATTATTTTTCTCATAATACAACAATCTTGGTTTAGAAAAGCAACAAACCAGGATCACAGTTTGAAGAGATGTTAAATAAAATGTGCTTGTTTGCTTAGGTAATTCTACCAGCAGTTTCTGAATATGATGATAATAAACTGAGTAATATTTGTTACATAAATACAGGGAATTTTTAAACTTGTCTGTTCAAGAAATGCTAACTACTCAGAAAATTTATTCCAATCATTTAGTTAAAGAAACTTAATGTGAGTTAGTATTAGAGAAGCCAACTAGTATTGCTTACAGTAGTTATTGTTTAGTTACAAGTAGTTATTGTTTAGGTTTAAATAGAAACAGTGTTAATAGGCTTAACACTGATTTTTCCCCCCAGTAATATCCTTCATTTTTGCATCCCTGTTACTGTGTTAAATATTTTCTTCATTTCATCTAGGCTATCTGAAACAGTACATTTTCTAAATTTTGCATTCATTGCTGCATTAGTAACTCCAAATACAAAAGGAGGGATAACTTTGCATACTGACTGAGATGTTATGGTTACCATGTATATCATAGGAAATTGAACTGATAAGCTTTCTTTTAAAAGTAGGTGTGCTTTAAGCCAGCATGGAAACTTCAAAGAAAAGTAGTGCTTTTTGATTTGGTATATGTGCAGAGTTTGTTTACACTGTATTGATTGAATTTTTATGTTCCTGCATTAGGTTATTACTAGCATTGTTGAGCATTTATATTCTTGGGTTTGGAATTAATGATTTAAATGTTTTTGTTGGCAATAAGAAATGGTAAGAGGGTGAACATTCACTAATTTGTGAAATTTATAAAACATCAGGTTATACTGTAGAAGCCATATTTGATAGTGTTCTGAATATGTTTTCTGATTATAATGTTGAGAGATTTATTAATTTGGCTTTCTTTCATAAACAATTGTCTAGTGGTTTTTAATTATAACAAATTCTTAATAAACTTTAAAATAGCTTTAGTATCTATACAACTGAATCTTCAATTCACAACTTTTCCTTGAAGCCATCCTTTATTACTCATTGTTGTTTTAATTAACTTTAAATTTGTGCTTCTTCCATTTTCAAATAATATCAATTTTGATGGCATATTAACTGAATGATTCTGGGACTTTCTATTGCCTTTGTAATAGAATAGGCATTTATTCAAAAATCAGCCTTAAGTGTGTGTGAGAGGAAAATGGCTAGTACCCGGCTAGACCTCGCCCTAGCCAGCCAGCAACTGTGGCTGTAAAAGCTGAGTAGAGAGGCAGCTGCGTGTGGGGTGTGTATGTGTGTTGATATGAGATGGAAACTAAAACTGAAAAACTAAACTGAAACTAAAACAGTCTAAAGCAGCCTAAAGCAAATTACTGATGCTGTTTTTCCTGAACTAGGGCTCACAAAGAGTAATAGTAGTGGAGGAACAGGAGTTTTAGTAGACTAGGAGAAGAGTGCTATAGTAGAGTTCAAGCCTTTGAGTATTGGTGGGTGTGTTCAGTGGTGGGATTCAAATTTTTTTTACTACCGGTTCTGTGGGCATGGCTTGGTTTGGCATGGCGTGGTAGGCGTGGCAGGGAAGGATACTGTAAAATCTCCATTCCCACCCCACTCTTGCGGGAAGATTACTGCAAAATCCCATTCCCTCCCCACCTCACTAACCTGCTTTCCAGCTCCATTCTCCTGTGCAGGGCAGCAAAAGAAGACCCAGCCAATCAGCTGGGACTCGGGAGGCAGAGAATAGATGGGGGCAGGGCCAGTCAGAGATGGTATTTGCCGGTTCTCTTTAACTACTCAAAATTTCCACTACTGGTTCTCCAGAACTGGTCAGAACCTGCTGAATACCACTTATAGCCTTGTTGCCTGGAGGCCAAGTAGGGTTGTGTTGGCTTTTCTTGGAGGTTTGAAATCCACTAACCTGGGAATACATATAAAACAACAGTATGCTCAATAAATGTTTTCACACATATTTATAGTAATGCATTCCAAGACTTCTGGTCAAATTACTAGTATGTTTTTTTGTTTCTAGATATTTAAATTTCACTTTAAATCAAGGAATTTTTAAAAAGAGAATGTACTTCTGTTGGAATATACCATGCAGATAGTCCTCGTGTTATGATCATTCATTTAGTGACTGTTAAAAGTTACAACAGGGCTGAAAAAACTGACCTATGACCAACCCTCACATTTATGACCTTTGTAGCATTCCCATAGTCACATGATCATGATCTGAGCCCATTTATGTTGATGCATCCTTGGATCATGCAATTGCCATTTGCAACCTTCCCAGCTGGTTTCTGACAACAAAGTCAATGGGGAAGTTGACAGGGAAAATCTCAAATTGTGATCAAGTGATGTCTCACTTGCCAACAGTGGCAAAAAGGGTAAAAATGGATACCTAACTCAACAACAATGATTTTCCCAGGCTTAATTGTGGTTGTAAATTGAATATTACCTGTATTCCAATAGAAGATAATATACCAAGGAATATATAGTTCAGGTCAAACACTGAGACAAAGAGGAAATACAATTTTAAAGTATTGTGAAAATAAGCAAAAGTGAGTTTTGTTTATCAGTAGTATCATTCCAGACATATTCTTGGGGATGAGAGACTTTATGGGAAAAGAATAGGAGGAATTCCTAAATGGGGTTAGGCATTTCTAATCACTGTGATTTTCTCAGTCTTGAAGTAGGCTAGCTAACTTGTTTATATTTGTGTGTTCAGAGGACTTGAGACAGAAGACCAACTCCCTTGGCACCACTTACTGCAGGCATATTCCTGTTTTCCAGCCAAGTCAAATGCCTTAGATCCAGATACATAAACATGCTTTTCCTGTGATACATAACATAATTGCCAATATTTGAAGATTGGCAACTTTTCCAGGTTAAGATCTATTTTCCAATCTCCATACGGAAAAATGCTGCTGTAAAAAAAAATTATGCAAACAGAATTTTAAAAGACATTCAAGGCAACTGGAATGTATTCAGCTAAAAAAACCCGTAAAGACCTGTTAAACTCTTGGCTATCATAAGTCATTCTTTGTGTATTTGCACTTATTTATTTACAATTATGTTTGTCTGATGTTCTTTTCATCAACTTGTTTCATCAACTATTAGCAATGGATATTTTTCCTTATGTGGAAGTATATCCATGATTATAAATATATAGTGTGTATATGTGTATGCATGTATATGTATATATGTATATGTGCATCTGTGTAATGTATGCTTATATAAATGGAATGAATACACACACACACATATTTATGCATATTTATATACATCTATAAACCATAAATGTTGAATGAGATATATTTACAGTTAGCAAAACTATCACAGCTTGTCCACAAGTTTTTGGCATTTCTGTTTATAAATCTTTAGGGAGCTGGGAGATTAATACAAGTCTTAATTTCTTTTCGTAATTTATTATTTTCATTAAAATGTACTTAGCCATAGAAGACTCACATTTTATAATGCAACTGAAATACCAGTTATATTTGCTATAAGTACTTCCCAAAGTTATCCTTTTCAGACTTAAGAATTGGTGTATTCTTTGCTACAGTATATATACAGTATACATATAGTATATTAGTATATATAATATAGTGTGTGTGTATAGATAGATAGATAGATAGATGAATATACTCACATTATCTCTAAAGTCAGCCCAACACCAAACACATTATAGTAAGTTGGCCTAGTGGAAAGCAGCATATAAATTACCATTGCTATGAGCTGCTGTTCTTAAGTAGTTAAAACTGGTATTACATACCAGAGAAAGCTGGGTGAAGCTCTTCCAGCGAAGCTTATACCTACTACTTTAGTTGGAATCAAAACTTTAGGATAATTTTCAAGTCATGAACTACTTTACTTTCTTCATGGGAAGGTTGTACTGATTGAAAATAATTTCTGAATTGCCCTGCTGTTGATTGGCAGTCAGTAGCTTCATTTGGTAGCATTTAATTTGAATTAATTTCACCCATCCATTCCCTCTTGGCCTCCAAACCACTGATTCAGGTCTTCTATGGCACCTTTGGCTTGAAACCCTCCACTCCTAAGTTGAATCACTCTTATATGATGCTTCTTGCAGTCAGACCTGAAGTGTACCAATGGACCAGGAGGGATGCAGTCTCCCTATCCAAGTCCTTATGTTAATTATTAGAGAGACCAATATTAGCTCCACCTGAATCCTCACTGAAAATTGTACTTGATTTGCTGCATTCCCCATAAAGGAAAGGTAGACTGGCCAAAAGTTATCAAGCATGGGCAGATCAAGGGAAAACTTCACTAGGCCTAAATGGGATCCTGTGTTTGCTGTGTTTATTGCTCTGAATATCTTTTCAATCACTTCATTTCTTTTAGCTTTTTGGTAATCCAAGAAGTCACATGGAAGTGGGCAGATGGCTGGCAGGAGCAGTCTCCCCCAATGTTCTGGTTATATTATTCTATAGATCAACTAGACAAGAAACAGTACTAAACTGATAAATTTACTTCTTTTGCAAATATCTAGGGTTTTCACAACCTGTAATCTGACATGAAAGTGGCCTATGTCAAAGGAAGATGTTAATACTCTCCATATTCAGGTCATGTCTCAGCTATTTAACAATAAGGGCCAGAACAAGTGGATGTCCCTAAATCAAATGTGCCTTTTGAAAATTACTTACAGTAGTACTTGGAAGTTCTAAGGGCAATATTAATATAATTTATGGTGGTGATGTTAACAAATTCTAAGTCATGATAAAAGCTGGAAAAAGAGTTAATAAATGTTATATTCACTTATCTGATAAAAACTACTGAAAAACTAGGGATAAAATTCATTAATCTATTCTTAATACTGTAAAAGCTCTGGGAATGACCTGCATTTTATTTCATTAAGTTGGATAGCAATTTTGCAGGCCAAGCTGAACAATATACAAGCCTTTCTGGTCTTGCTGAACTATACATTCCAGCACTTTCAATAGTAAAAAGATACGTTATCTGATTCAGAATGCAACAATCTAGACAGTAAGGATATTAACTTCCTTTTTGTTCTCTCAACACATCCGCTATAGAAGCTGCACTTTATTACCAGTACCAGTTGGCTTCTCAATGCAATTCATGGTACTGATTTTCTTTTTCTTTTTTATCCTTATGGTTTAGGACCAGATTATCTGCAAGATTGCTTAAACCATGTGTAATCTGCCTGGTCAATTTCCCGAGGTATACCTGAGCAAGGAAATGCTAGTATCAAGGAATCTAAAAGTGATCTAGCTACCCTATTCTTGTGGAACAGTTTCCCCCAAAATATGGATGGCCAATCTCTGTTAGTATATTGGAAGGCTGGAATACCTGGTTTAGTAGAAGAGACAATGTATTTGGAACAGAAAACTGGTTATTGTTCCCAAAGGAGCAGAGATAATGAGAGGAAGGGTTATTGTGTTGCTGGGTATGGGTTTTTGGGAGCGTTAATGTATGATTTTAACCATAGTATCGAAGTCTTGTAAGTCTCTTGTGTCAGGTGCCAAGAACCAGTTCCACAGGTGAAGGGTTCAAGCTATCTACTTTATTGTATTCTGCCTACAATACAAGAATCTCCCTCCTTGCCTTCTCTTAGGGACAAACAGATAAGAACTCATAGATCTTAGGAGGTTCAGCCTGAAGTCTCTTGTACCTGCGCAACAACACTAATTTCCTGCTTGATTTACAGTTTAGGCACATTTAGAGGACCATGAATTTCCATACTTTGGGATGGATGGATAGCATACAGTTATTTAATAAATTAGTCCAATTTGTTTCAGTGTTATCGGTTCTAAGAAATTTCCTTTTAACTTTTTTTATATGAATTTACTTTACTCTTAATATTACTAACTTATAATTCTGCTAATACTGTAAAAAGAGTAGCCAATTTAAAAGTACTCCACTATCATTGCAAGCTGTTAGTATTTGTACTTTGCTCAGTTGCTCTTTTCCCACATGAATGATGAAAACGATTATTGATTTCTTAACTCTTGCAACAGTATTTACTTGCCTAAGTCTATTTATCTAAGGAAGTTATTCCTTTACATGTAAACCTGAAATTAACACTTATAAGACTAAGGTCTCTTCTAAAGATGAGGTAATAAACTAAGAAAAAACCAATTTATAAGATGGGTTTGAATTTGTTCTCTTAATAGTATTGTATAATATACCTGGGCAGTTCAGAGGTTTGATTATCTTAGTTTCTTGCTGGTAGATCAGAAGATTGCAAACAGTACAGTGTGGTTCTGTGTCAGAGCTATAATGAAACAATTCCTCCATTGAGGTGACACTGAGCCTTATCTATCTAGGTTCTCTTAACTAATAATTTTTTCCTCTTTTTCTTTTCCTTCTCCCTGCCTCCCTCTTTTTTTCCTTTTTTTCTTTTACACAAACTATATTCTGTGTTTATTTGGCTGTTTCTTGACTGAAGTTGATTAGACATAATGGTCATAATCCCAACAAACCTTAGCAGGCCTTCAACAAGTGTAGGATGTCCTCAATTAACATTAGCAATTGGAAGTGGAATTGCTGTCACTAAGCAATGCAATGGTCATAGATGTAAAAAATGGTTATACTGTAAGTCAGTTTTTTCAGGGCCATTGTAACTTTAAATGGCCCTTAAATGAGCTGTTGTAAATGGAGGAATACCTATTGCCAAATTTCAGGTTTGAAATTTGAAAGCTGCAACTGGCTTTGAAGAATGCAATTTTTTACAGCTTTCAAGTGCTGCAAAGATTAATGAATCCCTCTCTTATTGCTTGGTGGTCAGGGCATTTGCTCATTGAAAAAAATAATGCAAATTATAGAATAATAAAAGTTTTGTTGATTTTATGTAGAATTAAAGGATACTTGCTGGGAATATTCCCTTAAGCAAACATTTAATGATTCTTAAAAATTTAAATATTTATGTCCTTAAAGTCTTGAAACATCTATTAACCTATGGCAAGATTTTTTGATATAAAGATGGTATCTAAAATCTTCCATTAATTTCCCTTTGATATTTTGGAATGAATTAATAAGGTCAGGTCTATTTTAACACTGGGATGGGAGCCTTAGGGGAATAGCCAGGCTGTAGATTATAGCTGCAAAGTTGAAGAAAGTAATTGAAGTCACTTCCATACGGTTAGCAGGAAAATTGCATGTTGTGTCGATGTAACATTTAGAGGTTGAACTCTGTCTGAGGGCAAGTTTATGTTTTAATGGAAGAGTCAACATTATTAAACCCTTGTTGAGAAAAACTTATCTGTGTTTGAAATCTTCCTGAAAAATGGTTTCCTATGGTTAGAAGATAAACCTGTTAGTGAGTTATTTTCATTCCATTCCAGTGGTATTTTAGTGAAGAAAGAAAACAGCGTAAGAATCTCTGTACAGCACATGAAGTTACAAATCACTTAATTATTATTTCAGTTTCTATCATTCTAGGGCAGGGGTATCAAACTCATTTCATTGAGGGCTGCATCAGGGTTGTGTTTGACCTTGGGCCAGTGTGGGTGTGGCCAGAGTAGATGTGGCCAGCTCAATGTCATTTGTGTTGGGGCACCTGCGGGGCCAGAGTTGCTCTGCCAGTGAAAACGGGCTCCTGAGCTCCATTTTTGAATGTGACAGCTTCCTGCAACCCTCTACCAGCAAAAACAAGAGTTCGGGAGGACCACCTGCGGCCCTCGCATTCTTCATTTACGGCTGCAATGGCCTGCAACCTTCTGCCAGCGAAAATGGAGCTCAGGAGGGCAGCCCTCATGAGCTTCATTTTCACTGGCAGAGGCACTGTAGGCTGGTCCTTTGCTGTTTGCAGGGCAGCCCCATGGACCAGATCTAAGCACCCCATGGGCCAGCTCCGGTTCCCAGGCCTTGAGTTTCACACCCCTGGTCTAGCAACTCTAATGTGTTCTGTGGAAATCCTGTCCTATATTTCCATCCTGTAATACAACCCAGAAAGATAGTGTAGTGCTTTTTATGTTTCAAGTCACTCTCTGCTATGTGTGGTTTTCAGAATAGCTAACATTCTCTTTGCATATCAGATGAAACCATTTCCTTAAATCTTGCGTTTCAGAAATGGTTACTTGATTTCCAGGGTGTTCTTTCTGTTTCTTCATTCATAACCAGAAATTCATGTTTGTAATAAAAAGGCTGATCAATTTATTATTTGCCATCAAGCTGTCTTCAACTCCCAATGACCACATTGATTTTCTCCATGACACTATATCCCTAACGTGGTCTTCCAATGAGCACTATAATTGAGTGTATCCACCTTGCTGCTGGTGGGCTTCCTCTTCTTTCTTTTCTTTCTTTTCACAGTATTAGGCACTTTTATTTTAACATAATTGCAGTAGTCCTCAACAACCATATGAGACATATTCATTTGAGACATATCTTATTAGCCGTAATATTGTTGCTATTTTTCTTTCAGGTTTATGACAGTATATTTTGTTCTGTATTTGATTTCTTAAGTAATAGCTTTAGAGATGAAAAGAAAAATCAGTATGTAAATATTTTAATTAAATTGATTTACTTTGGATGGTATTCTATATTTAAGATTAAATATTTGTTATTCTTGACAAATTAATTCTATAGTGGCTTTAGAGTAGGTCACGGAATACATTAAGTCTGTAATAGTTTAAATAAAATATTCAGATATACATTAAAATATAAATAGAGTCTCTCAACTTGAAATAATTCAATAGAAATTTGAATTAAAATACTGGCTAATGTGGAGATATGTTGGTCCATGTATTCAGTGCCTCTTTTTAAAAAAAGAACTTGAATCAAACTAGAATATATCCATATCAACAAACCTACACAACTAGTTAATAATAAGCATCACAATGATTGTACTTTTGGCCAAGTGTGTCCCATGCAATTCCAGATTGTGAGTATGAAAGTTGTATGCATATTTATACTTGCACATATTGAGCTTCCTCTCCAGTCATAGTTATTGCCCTCTTTCCCAATATTATAATATCTCCATAGAGCCTTTTATACGTGCTACAGTGCTACAGCTTTAGTGTTTTCAGGCAGAATTGTCAAGTAATTGACAGACCTACAGGAAACCACTAGCACTATACTGTATCACCAGTATGCATGCAACTGGAGCAATTAGTTCCTCAATATGATAACATTCCTTGCAGTCTGGAAATTGAGGTAGTGAGGGTTTGAAGAGCATTTGTGAGAATCTGTTTTGGAGTTATAAATGGGTGATGGCTTGCTACCCATAAGTTTAAAGAGGGATGAGTAATTGGATTTGGTTCAGTGTCTGGCTTCAGCTTCCTACCCAGTCTGAAGCGGAGAGGGTTTAAAAGAGAGAAACTTCCCACGTTGTTGACATCAATTTTGCTGTGCAGGAGGAAAAACAACCATTGTTCCTCATTTCTTCTTACATGAAATGAGCGAGAGATATACTAGGCAAACAGAAGACTTAAGACTTTGTGGGAAATCTCTTAAACAAAGCCCTTCACTTCTGATTTTTCTGTACAAAGTGGAATTGAAGCGCAGAAGTGATGACACAATTAGTTTCTACTTATTTTGTTAGGACTTTGCTTTCTGCTTTGAAAATAAGATTAGTTATTAGTGCAGCAGAATGGGTTATCTAAAAGTAGTGGGAAAAAGCAAATTTGATCCAACTGTTTATGTACTATTTATGTTCTGGTGTTATGTTTTTTTTATTTGTATCTCAAGTTCAACTTTTATAACTTAACTGTTTCAGAAAGTGCATATTTTATGTTGCTTATTGATGCAATATGTATTGCTTATTTTATGTTGCTTATTGATGCAATATGTATTGTGACATTGAATAAGTTTAATAAAAATAGCAGAAATAGTTTGTTAAAATATCAGATCTTTAGGGGGAAAAAGCATACGTGTAACAAATCAGAAGAGGCAGCTGAAAATTATCTATGTAAAACAGATGGTAACTTTTGAGTTCTTATCACTTCTATAATTACTGCTGTACCGTATACTAGTACCTTGCCAAAGTTGTACAGTAGTTGGCATTGCTTTGCCAGAATGTAATCTCACTAGTTATTTATCTGTGCAGAGGTATCTTTAAAAAAAAAATCAATGTGTAATTTAGGTGAGATCACAGAAAGGAATGTTAGATAGTCAATACTTCCCTACCTTGATTTAATGACTTGTACACAAAACAGAGAAGAGCAGGACCAGTTATAAGGTAACTATTTTCCTAATAAGCTGAGTAAAATAAAGAATCCAGAATGTGGGACTCCAAATAATTACCAAGTTATTGATGCAAGTTGTTCCTTAACAAATAACATTTGTTCTATCAAATTATTAAATGGAATAGTAAGTGAATTAAAGAGGCTTTACTTCAATACTTTATATGTCAGTTCTTGTTTCCAATTACAGGGTTGTTTTGTACTTTTATTCAGCAAGGTATTTCTTTGAATTGAACTGCTATAGAGGTGGAACCAATGAGTTCTGCAGTATTTATTACACATGAAGAATCGTTTAGGTGTATATGCTCTGTAATTATAGCATATTATATTCTAAAATATAAGGGAATTGACTTTAGAATTATTTTTGAAAGACTGGATGCAGTTCAGACATAAATATAGAACTACGAGTATAATCTTGGCAAAGATTTAAAGAGAGATTTCAAATATGGTGGCTTCTAATTTTACTTTCCACCTTGTGGACTAGATTTAACAAGTTCTAAACACTTTTTTATTCCCCAAGATGAAATCAAGAGTCTCAAAATAGTTTTTCAGGTACTGTTGTTATACCCAAATTTACTACATTGCACAAATAACCAGGAAAGTTTAGAATTTTGGTTTACCTGAGTATTGCAAGTATTTATGTTTATTTAATTCTGTTTTTAAATTGTCTAGGATTGTATTAAAAAAAACCTGTTATTTTTGTGATTTAAAAACATTTTGACATAAAATGCAGTTGTGGTTATGATTCATTTTTAAATTTAAGCGCTCAATTAATAGTAAATTGCACGACACTGTTGCAGTTAAGCTATTCTTTTCTTTTGCCAGTTTTTATAATTATTTAAGCTTTGACAGCTTGTGATCAGCAGTGTGAACTTGTTTAATTGTTTCTATGGGAACAGCAGAAGCAGCAGCTGGCTCTAGGAATGTGCATGTGTATATACTGAACTGCACTATTGCACTGCAAACAAACTATATAATATGAAGGCTGCTTAAAACTTTTGATGTTACAGATTACTCTGTTATAGTTTTATAGATGTAGTAGAGCATGCAATGCAGCAAAATGCAATGAAACTTAATCTATATTGAAAGATTCATTCTTTGCTTGCTGTTTTGGTTTTGTTTTATTTTGTATGGCTCTATACCTTGGCAATTCAACTTTGGTTGAATTGAAGTGAAGTAAAGGAATTATATATTGGTCACTTGTTCTAAAGTGAAATAACATCAAACCTGGCTAACAACTAATATATTATAATTTTGCAGTAATTTCATTCTGTTTTTTCTCACAAAATATTTTAGACATAAATATGTCTGAATTCTTGAAATCTAAAATACTATAATCTAAAAGCAAAACTGGATAGAATTAGGCCAGGTACAAACTTTTTTTTCTCTAGTTGTTTTAAACTTGTAGACTTTGACGAACTAGTTTTCTATTATCATGTTCATCTTGTTTTCAGCTCAGCTGAAACAATATTAAATGTTTGGAAGTGCTGACATAAGCAACTGTTTCTGTTACCATAATGATACAGAAAAGTAATTTTGCTACCCTTAACTACAATTTGCTGATTTATTAACCTCCTGTTTAAGATTGCATTCTTATACAGAGTTGGGTAGTTTTACTCATGAAACTCCTTACAAAATAAAGTGATATAGACTCTTAAATTTGATTAAAGATACTTTGTATTAAAAAATGAAGTAAGTTTGCATTAGGTTTTTTTTCAATATTAAGGCTACAATTAATATAGAAAAGTTATTAATATTAGCTTCTGTTCTTTCAAAAACTTTTTCAACAAATAGACAAGTCTAATTAGTTCAGTATTATTAAGTAAACTATTTTGGACCTCATCAGATCTCTTCAAAATATAATTTTGGCATCTTATTTATTTGTAATACTACATCCTGACTTTCCTGTATGAGTCCATATTGATATAATGCAGACTTTATACAGTAGATTCTTAGAGAAAAATATATTTTATAAAATGGGTGCTGGTGACTAAGATGTTTGTTCTAATTCTACTTTTAATTCCAAATATTATTTAATTCTCATCCACACTGCGATGAGAATCCAGGACGGGTATGACTCCTCCCTGTGATGTCATCAAGTTGAATCAGCCACTATATAAAAAGGCTAGCCCCAGCTGGCTCCCCAGCTTGTTGATTCAGCTTGGTGTCTAGTAGCTAGTACATCTGGAAGCACTGTAAGAATAAAAAGCTAGTGAGATAGCAACAGCGATTCAAAACAAAAGCCTCGAAACTAGCAAGGAGGCTCCTGCACAGCTCCCAGGGCTTCGGTGGAGCTGTGCTTCAAGGAGAGCAGGGATCCGCTCTCCTGCAGCGTCAAGGACTTGATGTGCCCGTGGGAGAGGCTCCAGCTACAGGAGTATTCAGCTAAGTCTCACACGCTGTTTTCTGGCCGCTATGAGTGGCAGCACAGTAGCGCGATTCTAACTGCTCCACAGCTGATCTCTGGAGCTTTGATTCACCGCTATTCAGCTGTTTCCCTTTCACTTGGTTGTTTGATCACTCGGGGCCTCGTTAGAACCTAAGGAGCAAGTGAGTTGACCGGGCCATCCCAGGGCTGACGCATGTGGCGGGTGGCCATTTTAGTAGGCAGTCAGCCATTTTGGATTGGAGGAAGGGCCATTTTCGGGCCTCACAGCTATCGCAGCTCACCTGGCCCATATAACAGGCAGCACCTTTTCAGGGGAAGCTTTCAGCACCCCTTGTGTCTGCCCTGTTTCAAGGATGGAAGACCTCACTGGTCTGGAAGAAGCTCAAGCCCCAGGGAGGAAAAGAAAACGACAGAGAGGCCATTCAGCTCAAAGAGAAGCTGCTGCAAAGATCAAAGCCAAGGCCCTGGCACCAAAAAAGACTTCCAAATCTGAGCTCAGGACTGAGAAGAAAAGGCATGCTGCTTAGGAAAAGCAGTTTGCAAAAACACTGGGGCAGATGAGAACCCAGATCCAACAGGCTTCTCAGGTGGGGGAAGTGCAGATTTGCCCAGAAGTTTCAACCAGGGCAGGGGAGGCTGAATCAAGCTCAACTACCTATCTTTTAAATTGGTCTCCAGAGAGGGGGAGGTGGAAGTGTTACCCCAGGATTTAAGCAGGTCTGGTCCCAACAGACAGGCTTCCTGGGGCCCAACTAGTGGAAGACCTGAGGATATCAGAGACATGGTCTCGGTGGACATCAGGCAGGGCCTGGCGGAGGGGTTTCAGCATTTCCTCTGTCCTTTAGGGGGAGGTCAATATCTGGATCCTGGCTTCTCCCAAGGGGCTGCCCCAGCTCTGAGGGGATTTTCCAGGCAGCATCAGTACACTTACCCATCTTCTCAATCAGATTGGGGTGAGTATGAGGAAAAGGATTACACTAACCCCTCTGAACACAGTCGCTCCTCCATGTCAGAGGAGGAGGAGGGGGAGATGAGGGAACCCAACTTATCTGAGGAGGAGGGGATTAGATCTGATCCAAATCCAACAGCTGCAGTTTTTAAATCTGCTCTCTTCAAACCGCTTCTACAAAAGGCCCTGGTCACAGCCCAATTAAGTCTGGGAGAGATGGCTCTAGAACCACAGGTGACTTCTTACAGCTACAGGGATTCGCTTTTCTCAAAGCCAGTGGTCCACACAGAGGCCTCCCTTCACCTCTGTTATTTCTGGATTTGGTCAAGGAACAGTGTGCCTTTCCAGGAACAGGGCCTCGGCCTTCGTCACATTACAGGTATTTTTATAACGCGGGCCCTACCTTAGCTAATGCTCTCCTGGTTCCAGCTATGGATGCCCTAGTTGTTGCCTCGTTCTCAATATCGGGCACCTCCACTGAGCTAGAGGATATCCTCAAGGCTGAAGACAAAAGGTCAGAGCAAACACTCAAGCGCTCCCACCAGTCAGCTGCTGGGGGGGGTCCGGGCTTCCACAGCAGCCTCCTTTTTCACGGGGCATCTCTGTGATGGCTGCACCAACTGCAGGACCTGCTTCCTACCACCGATTTTAGGTCACACCAGGACCTCAATAAAATCATTGCAGCGGCAGAATTCACAGCAGACACTACGCTGAATTTGGCCAAATTTGCATCGAGGGCTATGGCCTCATCAGTGGCAGCTAGGAGGCTCCTTTGGCTGCGTAATTGGCAATCTGATTCCCGCCGAAAGTGGAAGCTGGCATCTGCTCCATGCACCAGAGACAAACTGCTTGGCAATGCTCTGGAACCATATTTGGTAGAAACCAGAGATGAGAAAGGTTCTCTCCTGAGCAGGGAAGAAGTCAGAGTACCGTCCCGTTCCTTACTACAGACCTTCTTCCTTCCACTCTGAGCCTTCCGCTTTTTTCTCCCAGGGTCAGAGAACATTTCCCCCTCATCAGAAATAGTGTCCTGTGGCGGTAGGTAGACAACAGCAGGCCTCGGGTAAATGGCCCTTTCAAGGAGGAGGAGGTTGTTCTTTCCAGCGCTTGAAGTGACTGCCCTTCCTCCCCTCCCATTGGAGGTCGTTTGGCCTTTTTCGCCTCCAGATGGGAGGAGTCGACATTGGATGCCTGGATGCTCAGAACGGTGAGGTCAGGCCTTCAACTGGAGTTCCTCTCTCCACCCCCAAGATTTTTTCTCTCCTGTCCAATATCCAGGAATAGTTCAAGATGGGCCCTGACGGAATTGGCCATTCAACACCTTGTGGACATCAGAGCCATTCAGCCGGTTCCAGTGGATCAACAGGGCTTGGGTTTCTACTTTTGCCTCTTTGTGATCCCAAAGGCCTCGGGGGTGGGTGGGGGTTGCAAGCCATTCTCGACCTCAAAGTTTTGAACAGATTCATCCCCTATGGGCGTTTTAAGATGCAGACCTTGCATTCAATTCTAGACAGCATTTGGGAGGGCGATCTCTCTTCAATAGACCTCACGGAGGCATACCTCCACATACTTATCTGGCCCCATCACCACCAGTTTCTTCATTTTTGTTACCAGAACAAACATTTCCAGTACCAGGACCTTCCCTTTGGGCTTTCTTTGGCCCCTAGAGTCTTCATCAAGATCCTGACAGCATTGGTAGCTTCACTTTGAGCGATCCCGGTGAGGGTCCAGTGCTATCTGGATGACATCCTGATCCAGTCAACATCGCTGCAATCCACCTATTGTAACCTCCACATCATGCTGCAATTCCTGCAAGACCACGGTTTTTCTATCAACTTCAAGAAAAGCCATTTTTCTCCAATGACCAGTTTGCTCCATCTTGGGGCAGTCATCGATACAATCTGCGAGGTTTTTCTCTCTCTCGAGCGCAGGGAGAGTTTCACCGAATTCATCGTTCAGACCTCAGATTCAAGGTCGGCGTGCAGTTCCCTTGGCACACCTGTCCAAGCTGCTAGGGAAAATGATTTCCTGCGTTGGAATCTTCCTGTGGGCCCTCCTTCTTGCCAGTATCCTTCAATGGTTCCTGCTGCCTTTTCAATGAGCAGGAACCAGCCACTCTTCCACTAAGGTTCAGATAACTCCACAGGTCCTTCGATCCCTCAAGTGGTGGCCATCCCTGGCTGTCTGGAAGGGTCACCCTTTCAAGGAGTCTGTGAGACTCCTGCTCACCACAGATGCCAGTCTCCAGGGCTGGGGGGGCTTCTTGATGGTGAGATAGCCCAGGGGAGCTGGTCTCAGGTAGACAGGGCCTCCCCCATAAATTGGTTAGAGCTCAGGGCCATCTTCCTAGCCCTGAAGCATTTTCGGAACAGGGTGGCAGGTCGTCATGTGCTTGTCATGACCGACAATGTGGCCGCAAAGGCACATGTCAACAGGCGGGGGACCAGGTCCAGGGCCCTGATGAGGGAAGCAGAACACCTGGGGCAATGGGCAGAGACTCACCTTCTTTCCATCAGGGCGGACCACATTTCAGGGGTTGACAACACCCAGGCTGACTGGCTGAGTCGGTGCAGAGTCGACCAGTCAGAGTGGAGTCACCATCTGTCCTTGTTCCTGGAACTGTCCTACAAGTTTGGGACCCTGGCAGCAGACCTCTTCGCCTCTCCTCAAAACGTTCACGTAAGTAGATTCTTCACCAGGTACCTGACCCAGGGAGCAGAGGGGACCAATGGAGGATTCCGGCCAGCAGGATCTCACTCCATCAAGGAGCCTTACCCCACCTGGACCCTCAGTGGTTTCACTTAGCTGTCTGGCGCATGAGTGGCAATCTCTGAGGGACTCTGACTTGCCTGACAGGGTGATAGAGACCATCCAGGCTTCCCAAAGGCCTTCCACTACCCTCATATATGATGTGATCTGGAAGGTTTTCTGTACTTGGTGTTCCAAGTCAGCTCGGAATCCCCCATATGTATCTGTCGCAGATGTACTTACGTTCCTCCAGGATGGGTTAGATCAGGGGCTAGCACCTAACGCTCTTCGCCATGAGGTGGCGGCTCTTTCTGTATTGTCCTGGGAGAGATTCTCTTCCTTGTCCCATCATCCATCTGTCCACAGATTCCTGAAGGGGGCTGCTAATCTCTGCCCCCCTGTGGTCCATAGGTACCCCACTTGGGATCTCCCTAAGCTTTTACAGGCCCTTACAGATCGGCCATTTGAACCTCTTAATTCGGCGTCCCTTCAATTTCTGACCCTCAAGGTAGTTTTTCTAGTGGCCATCACATCTGCCAGCAGGGTGCCAGAACTAGCGGCCCTCTCAGTTCAACAGGACCCGTGTATTTTCCATGAGAATAGGGTGATTCTCAGACTGGACCCTACGTTTGTTCCTAAAGTGAACTCTTGGTTCCATCATGCAGAAGACATTGTATTGCCTGACTTTTGCTCCAAGCCTCGTCATGATATAGAGCGCAAATGTCATACATTGGATGTGATGTGGGCTCTCCATATTTACATGAAACGTACTGCAGCCTTTAGAAAATCTGGAGCGATGTTCGTCTCTTTCCATCCCTCATCTTTGGGGAGTAAGACTTCCTCATCTACCATTAGTAGATGGATTAGTACTTGTATCGTTAAAGCCTACCAATCCTCATTCCTGCCGGTACCCAAGAACGTTACGGCCAGCTCCACTAGAAGTGTGGCTTCTTCCACCACCCGGACCACTCAAACGTCGCTTGAAGAAATGTGCAAGGCAGCTACCTGGGTGTCCCCGTCACTGTTTATACACCACTATCACCTAGACTCCGTTTGCCTCCCCTGAGGCAGCGTTTGGTCAGCAGGTCTTACAGAAGGTTGTCCTACAGTCGGAATAAGGAGACCAGACGAGCCCCTCCCAAGGACATGCAGGCTTTGGTATGTCCCATCCTGGACTCTCGTCACAGCATGTATGAGAATGGGCGTTGATATAATTACCTGAGAATGCCCTTTCTATCTACGCTGCAAGAGAGTCCAGCCCCACCCTTTGGCATCTAGTCTTGGGCGGGGGGGAAGTGATTACATTGTTGTATTTTATCTTCCAGATGTACATTATGTCTATCACGCAATCTTTGCCTAAAAGTTGGGGAGCCAGCTGGGGCTAGCTTTTTTATATAGTGGCAGACTCAGCTTGATGACATCACAGGGAAGAGTCATACCCATCCTGGACTCTCTTGCAGCGTAGATAGAAAGGGCATTCTCAGGTAATTATAGCAACACCCATTTTGTTTCTATGAAATTGGTAACTGATTAACATGAAGTTTGCCCATATATATGAAGAAAAAGATAAAGGCTGAATTAATGCTCAGATGAAAGTAGAGTATTTCTAAATTACACCACTGAGGATTTTAATTAGAAAATACAGGAACTGCACACATGTATGGGTGGTTATATTGAGGGAATTGTGAATTTCCATGACATTCTGAACAGCCTTCATATCAACTAATATGGCTCAATTACTTATGCACACTATATTGGGACAAATGTGTTAATTAAACTTATAATAATTTACTTAGTTAAAATTTCCAGAAAGTCTTTCAATTCAAATTTGTATCAAAAACTTATATATAGTAATGTATAGTCATGTGCTTTTTCAATCTGAGATGTAAACTATTTTTTTTTTCAAATATATTTTACTATAAAAATTGGAGTTGAATGTTTCTAAATCAATTTTAAGAGATGCAAATGAAGCTATCTTCAAATGAAGCTATCTCAAATGTTGCAAAGCTATTTCATCATTTCTGACTTCTGAATTGAGAAAAAAATGAATAACTTGACCTTGATGCAAAGAGTTTGATTTTTTTTAAATCAAGTGCAGTTAAAAGCTATTTCTAATAAAATTACAGGTTATTTTTATATCCGCGTTTTGTTTGGCATGTATCCTTTTAGAAGCCCATTGACTTATAAAACATGTACCCGTGCTTCAGTAGAATCATGATTCAATAATTGCAGCATCTCTTGAAATCCTATACTGTAGTTACAGTAAAGAAGGCAAGGCAAAATCCACTATAGAATATAGATGCACATATTTTCCTACAAGGTGACATATTAGAATGTTCTCGAACTGCAACAAATATGCTTGTGCCTCCATAAAAAATAACAAGCTCTATAGCATAAATTTGCATGTATTCCAACTATTCCCTAGATTTATAAGCTATTTTATTATTTATTATGCTTTAGAGAATATATGCATCCAGAGAAATGTTTTTTTCATATTAGAAGGTTATGTATGGTAATAGACTTCATATCATTCCTTGATTAGAGCTTCTTTGAATTACTGTGAGAAAAGTATGATATAAATCAGAGAAATAAAAGTAGTAGTGAGTGTTAAGTGTTGAGGTTTTTTAAAAATCACATTGCTTCAACATTAGAAAATATTTTCTTAACTCTGCCCTTTAGTATCTGTTCAGAACTGCTTTAGATAATTTTCTACATGTTCAATACTAAATAAGTGAATTAAATTGCACTTTAACCAAAGTATTATTTGGTAGAATGGATCTGACTTTCAAATCACAAATCTATGTCTTTAAAACTGTGGTTCTTTCATTTGGGATTGTGCTTATCCCAGACCCAATATATTAGCAAATAAGATCCACTACCAAAGTCACTCATATCTGTTTTTTTCAGCCAGCATGCTGGGAAATTCAGGGATTTGAAGCCCATACATCTTGAAATTGCTGAGATTTGGGAAATATTGATCTAAAGTAATTTATGTATATAGTTTACACCCAAAGTACATAGATGAATGGCTTGCCTCCAGAAGTTGTAGGTGTTTGAACACTGGCGGTTTTTAAGAAGAGATTGGACAACTATTTGTCTGAAATGGTATGGGGTTTCCTGCTTAAACAGAGGGTTGAACTATACCTCCAAGTCCTTTCCAACTCTGTTATTCTGTTCTGCTCTAGTTGTCCAGAGCGGATCAAAAGATATTAGAATGTTGAAAATATTATTTATAAACCAAACTATCTAAAGTATAACTACCTTCCCCAATCCCCCAAGTAAGCAGCAAAACAAATTTAGAAAGCCTATGCACAATTCAGTTTGCAACTGAAAATTCTTGCCAAACTACCCTGGGATAAGCTCTAGACAGGAAAAGTTATAGTGATGCTACCAAGAGGAATCCCCTATTCCAGCATGAGCTCAACATGTGCTAGAGAAAAGCAATAACTTTACAGTTAGTCTTAAAACATGGGGATACATATGGAGACAGAACTTAAGATAATAATGACTTGGCCTCTAAGGGATCATAAATTAACACCTTGACCTTTGAAAGTCAGTCAGTAAATTTAATATAAACAATTAATGCAATATAAATTAAATTTTATTTCTTAAAAAGATGTCTGTTGCTTATACTTGAAACTATTTTTAAGACAACCACAGTGGAGTCTGGAGACATGAATCCAGACAATTTGAATCCAAGTTTGTCTTCTCTTAAAAAAAGCTGAAGGTGATAAATGGCTCTCCATGCTAATGCTGTTGCCTGACTTTCAGGAGACAATAACTAGTCCACAATTCTTCAGAGTTTTATTTTTAGAGCATGTGGTCTTGCAGTGACAAAGGAGAATTGTATCTCCTTCCTTTGATAAAAACTGGTTTAGTAATAGAAATTGGTTTTTACAGAAATAATTTGGACTATCAAAATTACACATAATGGTACTGGGTTTCTATCTTAATTTAGATACTATGGTATTATTATAAAAATTGTGTTATGATTAGTATGTAAAATCTTTGACGAGGATAACATGAACGTTTTTCCATAGAAATGAGAGGAAGGAGGGGAAGCACGGTTGCTTTGGAGACATTGGAATTCTTGATGGCTCATACTAGTAAAGACAACTCAATGAGAGGAAATATTAAGCAAAATATCTTAGAAATACCTTTAAAAATTTCTCCCCAAAATACATGGTGCCAGACCTCAACAGAACACTTGAACTACCCGGTTTTTAACTTTTATCAGAAAGTAGATAATGTTGGAATCCCCAATGCAGAAAAAAATAAACCTTTCAGGCTTTGGCCTTGCAACATCTTGAAAATGGGGGACAACCAGCTGTGTTTCCCAGCACAATCAGGCAGTTAGGTTGACTTTATTGGAGAGATGTGATACTGTGGGTAACTCAGTGCTAAGCCGTAAAGGATTGTACTGTATAGGTTAAAACCAGCACTTTGATTAACTTCTGCACTGATATTTAGCTGTTGTCCAGTTTCCGTTAGACTAATAATTGCTTTAATAACACCTTGGGTGCCAATTAAACAATAAATCCAATATATTTAATAAACATGTTCTTTGAGGAATCTACCTGCCTCAGAGTTCTGCTTTTGATGAGTGGGTTACTCGGAACTGTGACAGTTCTTTTGTTAAAGCTTAGTAAAATCTACAGAGAATCCTTAAATTACAATTCCAACTGGGACTGGAATTTCGGTTTGTAGTTTGTGATGGTTTTTTGCTGGAAACCAGCAAAAAGCATCACAGATCATGGTCATGTGAATGCAGGATGCTGTAACCAGTTGTAAATGTGAGTTAGTTGCCAAGACCCTGAAATGTAGTCAGGTGACTATGAATTGGGGTAGCAGAACATTTTACATGGCCAGAAGGGTTCTGCAGGCTGTAAAACAAACTTTCAGAGGCCATCATAATTAAAAACAGTTGTTCAAATTGAGAACTACCTGTAATAGAAAATGATTAGTGATAAAATTGTGAGAAGTACATTTTACCATTTTTCCCATTATGAACCTTTTAGCCAGCTAAAAACTATAAAATTAGATTTTGACTCTTGACATATTACAGTCTCTAGAAACATCAGCTGCATTGTTGAGCACCTACTTGATTTTTAACTTAGCCAGTACATTTCCAAGAAAAGCAATTGTTCCATTTCTCTCCTTGAATTCACTCTTAAAAGGATACTAAATGTTTTTCTAAATCCAAATGAGGTACCTTATGTTCTTCATCACACTTCATTTGTTTAATTATTTTTAATCTTAACAGTGAAAGCAGTTGTGTTAAATCAGTTTGTCAGCTCATTAATCATTTAGTATAAAAACTTGGTCTATCCTGTTTCATACCAAATTCTACAGTAGTCTGTATTTTTCAAGGACAGTTTTAAAAATATCTGATAATCATTGTATTTCCAGGAATATTAGATCACTAATAGGGCAATTAAAACAATTTAAATGTAACAGAAGTATTTGAAATATAAAGATAAAATATTGAAAAATACTAGATGAGTAGCACATTACAGTTGATTTACATATTACTTTTAAAGTTTTTGGATCTTGTTCAGTTTAGTCACAACTAGGGTGTTTCTGGCTTTGTAGAAAAGCAGATGTTGCTATGGTTAGATCATGATGTCACTCTTCAAAAAGTATTTGCTTCTGTTCATACACTAAAAACTCCCTGACATCTTACAAATATATGACATTTAAATTATGTAGCTCTATAATTATTAAAAATACATTTTACTAAATTAAACATTCTTTCTAGCACTGATATAGAAAAGGACTTTGAATTTGCCACTTCTTTGGGAGAGTCAATGAAAATAGTTTGGTTTAATAACTTCAGTTTCGGTCCAGTGGGCAAATCCTATGAAAATTACAGTCATTATTGAAATGATCATCAAAACAAATTTATCAAAATAATAGGCATTCTATTTATTTCACACACACACACACACACACACACAGAGAGAGAGAGAGAGAGAGAGAGAGAGTATATCTATCTATCTTCCAACTTTCCTCTGGGATCTTAGTGGGGCTCATGTTGTATTATCAGTGTTATATTTACAACAGCAACCCACAACAATAAAATAGAGGTTCGTGGAAGGGGGATTATAGCAAGATACAAGACAAACTCATAAACAATACCACTAAACTTAAAACTAAACTGAAGATCTGGTCTTTCAAGGAAGGGCAGCCAACTTCAGTCAGGAATAGGGATGACGAACCTGAAGTCTTCTGCTTGAACAGTTATTTGATCTTGGTTGGAATTTAACTTTAGTCAAAGGAAATTTCTGAATCTTCAAAAGCTTCACTTGCTAGGCATCTCCTGTCAAGAACATTATGGAAAAGTGTAATTGGATGTAATTAGTATATTAATGGTACTGTACCCTGAATCTCTGGATATCTTCCCACCACAGTTTCCATATAGATGTTAAATAGCATTGGGGAGATTACTGAAACTTGTGGCTCAACTGGGATCTTGAACACTCTGTTCCTATTACTATTGACTGGATCTCAAGAAGAAGTGAAACCAATTCTAAAACAGTATCCCCCATGCAATAATGAGAGGGAAATATTGTTGCTTTGTTGTCTTGAACATCATAATATAAATCTGAATCAAATGTCATACCTGTATTTGATCATCTTAATTTCGCATTTTAAGCTTGAGGAAATATGCTTTGCATGTGTTTTATGTTATTTAATGTCCCATTCAATCTCTGTAATGTATTGTAATAGTTTAGTTAATAGAAAAATAAAAATATTTATGCATGATGTTCATATGCAATATTCATATTATTAGACATCTTGATTTGAAGGAACAAAGAAGCTGAACCTTTTCCTAGGCTTACATAACTGCAGCTGCCTGATCCTGAAGAAAAAAAATGTCTTTGCTTGGAGGAAGTGATGATATATGCAACGTGAGCATTCCTGTATGCTCCAAACCAACTTTTCCTCTTTGAGTCATTGCACAACTTGAATACTGAAATGGCTCACATAGAACATTAGTATACATTACTAATTACATTATTAGTATACATTTGGCCATATTTAAACAATGCTTCTTTTCTTCTCTTACTTTCCTTCTAAATCTTTCAGAATTTATTATAGTTCTTTTTGAAATGCCTAAAGCATTAGTTAAACTGGAATTACTCCTATGCATGTTTTATATTGTGACAGAGCAACTACAATCTCAGTTTTTGATTGAATTGTTTAGCAGCCATCATAATTGTAATATGTAAAAATAATATATCTTGTACATTTGTTTATTAATGTATCCAAAAGTTTTGCATTTCAGGAACTGAATATAGAATATAACTCTTTAATGAAAATTGATTAATTGATTATGTGCCATCAAGTCAGAAAGCAGACTGATAGATTTTCTCCGTGATAATCTATCCCTAGCCTGGTCCTGTAAGTCTTCCAATAGTATACCCATTGCTGTGCAATCAAGTCTTATCCACCATCATTCTCTTCTCTTTCCTTCTACCTTTTCCAGGATTAGAGACTTCTCCAGAGAGCTAGGTCTTTGTATAATGTGTCTGAAGTAGGATAATCTGAGCCTGATCATTTGTGTCTTGAGTGAGATTAATGACAACAGCCAGTAGAAATTGACAAATGGATCAAAATAGTCAATAGATTTGCTCTTGATCTTTTGATAAAACGGATCTTTTAAATAGACTAAAGATAGTCTATTTTTTTTTAAACACATTTTATTAATTTTAAAGACAAACAAATCATCATTAACCATTACATACTTGAACCTTTTTCCATTATAAATTTTACAAGTCAAATAAAACCTTATTTTATACAATATAATTCTATTTTAAACCATTTCCATATGAGCATACAAATATCTCTTTTCCAATTTCTCTTTACTTCTCTTTACTCTTATTCAATTTCACTATTATTATTTCATCTATTTCTTTCTGACTTGGTTACCATTATTCTCATTCTATATTTCTGCAAGGTTTTATTAATTCTCCCAGAAACATAAACACACAACACACAAACATATAAAAATCTTTTAGGAAAGTAACTTGGCCCCAGGTACCTCTCTCTACATGGACTTCAGTTATATTCATGCTCATCTTACATGTCATTACCTATTTTATTTACCATTCTATGTCTTCTATATTGGCTTCTCCACACATTTCACTCTTCTTAATTCTATCTTATTTAATCCATCTTAATTTGAGTCATTATATTTGTATCTTTTGTCCATTCTTTATTATCCCTTTGTCTCATTCCTTATAATAAATTAAAAAAAAAGAATTTCTCCTGAAATCACTAAACAGAGTATGATGCCTTTCTATCTTCCCCCTAAAATAATTAGATTAACATTTAAAATAACACCTAATACCCAATCTGATTCTGCTTGGTACATTCTATCTACTAATTTTTTTTTAATAAAAGAAAAATAATAAATCCAAAATGATTAAATACATAGTTAAATAATAGATCTAAATATTGAATCTTATAACATTCCCATTGCCTTTTCCAAAGACAAATGCTACAATAATAATTTTATAATAACATCAATACCATAGTCATATTAAACTCTTTAATTAAAACTCAATATTCTAAACATTCCCTTTAATATTCATGAAACCAATCTACTTCAAAGGATAGTATCATTCTAACACAGGGGTCGCCAATCTTTTGGACCTCAGGGACCACCAAACTCATACTTTTAAATCCTGAAGACCACTAATATGAATTTTTTTAAAAAAGATAATAGATTTAATATAAAAATATTTTATAGTAAATATAAATTTAATATTAAAATTTATATGTGTGTGTGTGTGAAGTTTTTGCGGGTATTTATATGTATGGTATTCAACTATGTTCGGGTATTTTCCCACGTCATTATAGTTGTGCTTTTAAAGTTGTAGCAACGTTTTGGCAGAATCTCATCTGCCATCATCAGGCTTGTGTATTGTGTTCATCTGTGAGTCAGGCTTTCACAGCCGTTTCTGTTTTAAATTTGGTGCTAGCCTACTGCTGTGTTAGAATGGTTTTTTCTTCATCCTGATTGGATGAAATCTAGCTTCCTAATAAATGATAGCCATCCGTTTACCCGAAGCCAAGCTGCACTTTTAGTGCAGGAAACACAACGTTGCCAGCCAGTCAGGACAAAAAAATGCTACAAAACAGACAGAAGATATTAGAAACAACAATCACGCAGAACACAGCAAACTCAAGACTCCCAACCAATCAGGATGATCAAGATCAAAGATCAAGACTCCCAACCAATCAGGATGAAGGAAAAAACCATTCTAACACAGCAGTAGGCTAGCACCAAATTTAAAACAGAAACGGCTGCGAAAGCCTGACACACAGACGAACAATACAGAAGCCTGATGATGGCAGATGAGATTCTGCCGAAACATTGCTACAACTTTAAAAGCACAACTACAATGACGTGGGAAAATACCCGAGCAAAGCTGAATACCATACATACATACATACACAAATATAAATATAAATATAAATATTTAATTATAACAAAAATATAACAAGAAAAGCAGAGCCCCCCCCCAAAAAAATCTGGTCTCCTGTCTTTTCATATCTTCCCCCAAGTCAGAAGAAACCTCTCCCTCCTTTGCCAGGTGTGGCTGCCTAAAGTTGGGGGAGGGAAGAGGGCTGGGCTGGAAGCCTCCCCCCCCGGTCTTTAAAACCTGGCTTGCTTCTCCACTACTGCCATCTCCTCCTCCAGCACCACCTTCTCTGAGTAGGGCAATTATGAACTAACCAAGCGACTACACTAATACCCCAGCTGCTCTCTTTCCCATGGTAAAGCCTGGCGTGTGGAGAAAGGAGCTGGCAGCTGCTGCTTGGTCCCGCGGGTGAGGTGAAGTCATCCCGGTCCCAGTCAAGACATACCAGTCACAAATCCAGAGTCCAAGCCAAGAGGGGTCACATCCCCCTGCTGGGGAAAAGTGGCATGCGCAGGCAGGGGCGTGCACAGTTCAGGTCAGTGGACAACCTCCACTCTGGAAGCTGACGAGCCACATGCTGAAGACCAGATGTCTGGCAGGAAGGTGGAGCAACGGGTGGTACTGGCAGTGAATGGACTCACATGTGCAGGAGATCCTGGCATCAGCCTGGCCTGCGAGGGGGTGGGGGGAAAGAAACCTCTGAATTGGTGTTACCTCCTGGCTCTTGCCTCCGTGCATCGAGGAGGTCGAGTGCCTGCCAGCGATGTCCTCAGGGGAAGATGTTGCAAGGGGTGGCTCGACCCCCTCCCATCAGGAGTTTCTCTTCCTCCTCGCCAGAAGCGCTTACACACAAAGTACTCACCGCCCCTCTGGTCCCCGACAAGCTGTGTCCTTCCCGCTGAGCGTGTGAGCGCTTCTGGTGAAGAGGAAGTCGAGCCTCCCCCTCACAACATCTTCACCTGAGAGCATCATTGGTAGCCACTTCCTCGGCTCAGGAGGTCCACGCTCTTCCCGCTGTTGCTCGGCCTCGATGCGCTGAGGCAGGAGGCAGCAGCCATGACACGGGTTTGCTAAGGAGACTGCAGGATTGCCCCACCTCCCCACCTCAGTAGGCTGCGGCCCACCAAAATTTTCTCATGGACCACCAATGAGCCCTAGCCCAACGGTTGGCAACCACTGTTCTAACACACTAGTTAGTTAGATTTCAGGGCTGCAGATTTATTCATCTCAGATAGGCAATGATGTAGCAGTCTAAATTTTCAGACTTTTTATTATGGAAAGCACTAAATAAAACTTCTGCCTCAAAACTTTTATATATATTTAGAGCTTTATTGTACAAAGAATAATAGGCCATTAATTCATATTTGCAAGCAACTCATATAGTCCAGATATTAATTTATTATCTAATTGCTCTTTGTGAACCAGCACAAATAGAAATTGCTGAACAGAAGTTATTCACAGCTTTAACAATAGTGTGTATATAGTTATTTTCTTTTGATTCTTTTCAGTGATTTAATAATGTACATGTTTATATGAATGACTGCTCAGGATATTTGAATTGTGCAGTTTGTCTTTAGTTGATCTATTAGTAGGCAAAGTATAATATTTCCATTATTGAAATGTTTGTTCATATTCAGTACATGAATGTTTTGCTCAACAGCATTTAAAGTGCATTTCTTGAAATACAGTATTAGATTATATCAATTTACATATCATTTCTTGTTTTAATTATAAACCCAAAATACATTTCAAATTAGACCTTATTTATTGCTCTGTTTGTTTTAAGTTGTTTTTCTCCTTTTTCATATAATAGTACGGTTTCCCCTTTCATATAACTGTTGGCCATTTGCATTTGCACCTTAGGAAGAGTTTAAACTTTGCTTTATTGTAAGAAAATTTTGGGGAGACTCAGTAGTTTTGTGGTAATTTTGGTTTTTCTGCTGTGATTTTATTTTTGTTCCTTCCTTGATTTGAAAAAATAACTAGTAAAACTTGAAATTGTCCTGCTGTTTAGTGTGAGCTAATTGAACTCTGCCTTTTCTTTCTTTGCTGGTCAAGGAAATGTCAATATAGTGAGCTATTTCAGCAGTAGTATCTGTGCAAAAGGCACTAATGAATACACCAGATTCAGATTTAATCTTCTACCCTGATTCTCAAATTATTAATAAAATGTGCTTTGTTCGTGTATGTGCATTACTTAATGACTTACAGACAAATACAAACATCCTGGTACAAAGGCCTAGTCTTAATTTACCTTTTAAGAGAAAATGCTGTTTTACTAGTGCTTCAATATGCGGAAAGCATTTTGCCCGCATTTTCTGCTGAATAAAGTAAATCTAATATGTATACATTAATTTTATTTTAACAGATGTTTAACCATCCAGGCAAGGAAAAGTAGATAGTCATGTTACAGAGAAAATCAGATTTGCATTTAAGAAACTTATTTTCATAATATGCTTTTGCTGGTCATAAGACAAAATGGTTGTTCAGGACAGAATAGCTATTTTACTGTATTAGAAGGAGTAGTAAAATACTTGAATTTCTGAGATTTAATCATACAATCTTATTATACGACTTCTAGCTTTAATTTAATTTTAGCTATGATGATGAGAGAAAAACCTTTTATTTAGAAAGAAAAAGCAAAAAAGAAAAAAGAAAGGTAGAATATCATGTATTCAAATAATTACATACTGAAAATGTGAATACTGTATGAAGCAGCCAATGTGAATATATCCCTTTTCTATGCATTTCATGTTTTGTAATAGGACTATTATGACATGATAGAATAAATAGAAAAGCAGATACCCTCTGAAATTGTTTTTTGGTAATAGATTAATAGAATTCTACAGAACTATCAAACTTCTTTTCAACCCACTTGAGTTCATACTGTGAATATAATAGATTATTATAAGGTATCTGCTCCTAAGCATAGACATGCCAGACTTGGAGAGTTATAACATTTAAGAAAGTTAAATCAACCCTGTAATTTTGTTACTGAAAGGAAATTTATAAAAATGTATTGGGTATTTTGTTCTTTTCTGAGCAAGTAATTTATTCTGACTTAAGAACCTAATTATCTTTATTCATTAAAAAACAGGGACAAAAGTTTGTGTTATTCATGGTCGTTTCATTTAGCTTCCTAGTGAGGAAAAATACAAAGTGTAGAGTGACAACCCATGCCCAACATCTATTTATAAATTTGTTGAATATTAATTAACAGCAAAAGCTTGTTTGTACATTTGAAGAAAACTGCAGGAAATCTGTGCTTTAAAAGTGGCTGGCCCAATGTTTTTCTAGGCTTCTAAGCTAGTTTTTGAAATCATTGACCCAGATAGCTGATCAAAGTTTTTGCTCTGCTGTCTTTTACCTTCTCAGCTTATTCTATTCTTTAAACTTCTGTATTAATAACTATGAAGAATTTTTAAGATCTCCTCTTTTTTCCCCTTGCACCAGGTCCAGCAAGACAATGAATCTGTGTTCCAAATGCTTTGCTGGTAAGTGCAGTGTAAAATTGGCTTTGAGGATTTTTTTTAAATCTCCCTTAAAATAATCAGTCAGTTGGAAACAATTCCTTTGGAGTTTACAGGTGATTATCTGTTTCTTATCTGTTGCATGAAACCAGCTTTCTCCTCACCTGGTGCTTCATTTGTTTGCTCAAGTTTCTTGAAACAGTCCCCAATGTGTATAAAAAAGCCACTTCTGCACAGGGGCCAATCAAGCCTTCATTTACTCAAGATTATAGAAATTGGAATGTCCTTGTCAACTTCTGCATATCTAGTTTAGTGTTCATTTTATTATTTTAGAAGTTTAAACTCAGTAAGGCAGACTTTAATTACACTCATTAACACTAATGTTTATAGTGGGGCTGCTGCAGTAAGTAGAGGAATATTTTTCTCTCATAAATAGACTTATTCATAGTTTCATCTCCTGCCTCCTACAATTTTGTTTTAAATTCTTGTATATATAAGGTGTTTTTGACCTTCTGTTTTGGGGTCTCATTAAGTAGTCACTATTTTACTATCTTATATATGGTGAACAAACAGAATATATAAACATTGCAGGTGTGCAGCTCTGTAGTAGTTCTAGTTTTTTCTAAATCCACTACCCTGGACTATTCATAGCAGAGATTTTTAGTTAGAATTTATGACCTTCAGCAATATAAGCCTACAATTAATGAAAATAGTTTTTAAAATGCTGTGATGTTATATGGATTTGATTGTCCATTATGATTTTTACAATGTTACTACATATTTAAAGCAAGACTATATAATTTTTTGTTATTCTTGGATGGGTGACCATTTGATTTGTGGATAGGATCAGGATTGAGTTAGCTAAGCATAAATTTACTTCATTTACTTTGTTTACATTTAAGTAAGTTCTAATTTGAGTACTGCTAATATGGTTATCATATGAGTTTAATAATTTTTCCCATCTGTCATGTTAAACTGCAATTCAGCAAAGAGGCCATAGGCTAATCTTGGACTGCAGAATATGCTACCATTTTTAGAACAAAAAGATAAATGGCAGATTCTGAGGATTATTTTTTTAAAAAAATAATAGGGAGCAAATAGAGCCAGTTTGTTGTAGAGGTATAGATTCAGGGTGGAAACCAGGAGACTGTGAGTTCTAGTCCTGCCTTGGGCACAAAGCCAGCTAGGTGACCTTGGGCCAGTCACTTTATCTTAGCCCTAGTAAGGAGACAGGCAAAAAAACACTTCTGAAAAACCTTGTCAAAAATACTTCAAGGACTTATCCAAGCAGTCTCCAAGAATGGGACACAATTGAATGGAAGCAAAAAGGGAGAAAATACTTTTAATATATGCATATGTGCTAAAATAAAAAACAAATCACAGGAAACTTGCATAAGGTAAATAGTGTTTGCCAGTGTTAAAATTAATTAAGATGTTTATTTTAATGAACTATTATAACATAAATTCTGAAAATAAAGCCAACCATCATTCAGAAACTTACATTAAGTTGTTTCAAAATGCTTTTGAAGGATTGAGCAGTGAGCTAATAGATTAAATTTCTGGCTGTGATGTGAAATTGAAATTGTCTGTTGATAGATTTAGATTCTAAGTATTAGACAATATATGCTAGAGTAATTGACTTTTCCAAACTTTGAGGCTCTTGTTAAGGACTTTGTACAGATACTAGAGATAGCCCTCAACTGACAACTTTTTGTTTAGTGACCATTCAAAGTTACAGTGGCACTGAAAAAGTGACTTACAACCAGTCCTCACACTTATGACCCCAGCATCACCATAGTCATGTAATCAAAATTCAGGTGCTTGGCAACCAGCAGGTATGTAGGATGATTGCAGTATCTGGGCTTATGTGATTGCCATTTGCAACCTCCAGCTGGCATCTCACAAAGTCAAGTGGAGAAGCTGGATTCTCTTAAAACAACCATGTGATTTACTTAACCAATGCTTAACAATTGTGGCAAATATGCCAATAAAATCCAGCATGATTCACTGAATAACCACCTTGCTTAGCAGCAGAAATTCTTGTCCCAAATGTGGTCGTATGTTGAAGATTACCTATACAGTGTATTGGTTGCTTAGTTTCCGGCTTATTCAGTAAATATATATATTTATTACCAGATTATTTAGGGTACGTTGCTATTAAAATGTGTCTTCTGTAAGTAGCTCTTAAAAACTATTTTTGTTGGTTAAATGTGGTTATTTAATCTTTCCAGATTGAGTGTTAAATGCCAAAGAAATGTACATTTTGCTGAACATGGTGGAAGTTACCTGGATGCAAACTGTTCTCATTTATTATCAGATCATTAGTAGAAGAGAGAAAGGGATAGGGATAGGGATAGGGGGAGAGAGAGAGAGAGAGAGAGAGAGTGTTCTGGAATGATAGAAATTGGTAAACTATGATCTTGGTATCAGATGTACTTAAACAATTGCATATTTTATCTTAATATGCTTCCATATTTATTAATGTATGAAGAATATCTAAGTATTTTTTATCTTGACTTTATTTTCTTTTTCTTTCTAGAAAAAAGAAATCCACACAACGAAAAAGGTTAGTAAATGATAAAATTAGTTAACTTTACCCATATCGTTTGTATAAACTAATTGCTTTTGCTCACATAGAAATATATAGGGGTATGGAATATTTGGATCCAATGCAAAGGTGTTTTGAATCTAGTATGGGTCTCTTTCGTTACCGTTTTGTTGCTGCTTTAAATCCAAATTCTGCACATGTCTAGAAATAAGGAACTAAATGTAATAATTATGTGACATTTTAGATTTTCAGAATATATAAAAATATTGTTTAGGTATTGATATAATTTTATTTCTTTCAACTAAAACTTTACAAAGATTTATTATGGTCGCCCTATAGTTACAAGAAAAAAATGTCAACATGTTATAAGACCACATTTTAATGATAATTTTGGATAATTCATAAAAAAACATCAATATGCTTAAAATTTAGTAAATAAGTAGCTAAAGAATCAAATGCTGCTTTATAGGGACAATCTTCTGAAAATAATGGAGATCAGAGGCCTTATCCCAAATAAAGGATAGATTTTTAAAGCCCTTCATACTGAAATATGCAAAATCTAAGATGCCCCAAATTATTAAGCTATTGGGAATGTTAAGTCAATGCATTACTTTTCTTTTCATAACTGAAACCTAGGCAGCAATATGATTTCTGCATTGAATGTATTACATAACTGCAGAGAGAGCAACATGGCATAGTTACAATTTATTAGCCAATCTACAATAAGAAAAAAATGAAGAAACTTATTGGTCTTAATTATGAGTTATTGCTCATGCTGAATTCTTTTTTATGGTAACTATAAATAAGGGCGGCATTTATGGAAGTATTACATTTTTCCTTCGATATTCTTTGCTCAGATATTTTCTTCATGTTCTGTCAAAATATCTTGAAGCAATAGGAAGTAACTCTGTGTATTAGGGAGGGAGGAATACCTGCAAATGGAAATCATGTCCCTAAAATACAGACCTTTGATAAAACTGTATATCTTTCCTTCATCCCCCAAGTATTCCAGCTTGGCATATTCTTCTCATGCTCCCCCTATTTTCCTTTGTTCCTTCACTTAGCTACTGTTGGTGACTTAGCATTGCATACAAGGTATTCCTCTGCTTACAATCATTTTGTTGTAAGTATGGAAATAACCTCTATAATATAATCTCCTGGCTATCTAGTACACAGATGCCGGATTACAACCCTTTGTTGGAAGATAAGTCAATATCATAAGAGATAAACAAAATGAAACTTTTTGGGAAAAAAAGATAATTTGTAAAAGCTTTTTTAAATTTGTAAGACATTTACAGAAGTACTTGTAGTGTTCCATATAAGCTGCATGATAGCATTGATGTGCTATAAATAGTGCAAACTCCTTTGGGAAATGGGAGTTGCTTTAATTTAATAATAAACTACAAAAGATTCTAAAACAAAATTAATGTCACGCTCAGTCTGAAGTATATTTGAATTAAATGTGTCATTAAGCATCCAACTCTCTATAGTTGTTTAGAAAAATAAGGATATTTAATGAGACAGAAATAACAGAAATTAAAGAATCCCATTGCCGTTTCTAGCCAGATGGATGCCTTATTACAAAACTTGAATATTCCAAGAAAATACTGTGCATTTCCCTTTTAATACATAATATTTTGCTTGAAATTCTCCCTGAAAAGTTTTTAGAAAGTTGCTCCTAAACCATTACTGTCCTTAGTTCTATAACACATGTTGAACCTCCTGTTCCCTTCAATTCTCTTTTGTTTTTAAAAGCTATGTCATAGAAATAAACTCTCTCCCTCTTGAACTTATTGATTGTACTGTGTCAGACAGCTTGAGACTGTCTGACACAACAGGAACATTTCCTGTAAAATATATTTTTTAATCAAAATGAACTTTTCTTTATTTTCAGTATAGCTACATGTGGTCACTTTGTGACAATCAAAGCTGCAACGGACTTCCCCAGAGCAATTTTATGATCCAATTTCGGAGGCTTGGCAACTGGCTCACATTTACGGGCATTTGCAATGTCCTGCAGTAACATGACTATGGTTTTTGCCAGTTTCTGACATTTACTTGTGGTTTCTGGCCCATACACCCATTGAGTAAACTGAATTCTTTTAACAACAGTAGTGTTTGCTTAACAACCATTATAAACTCTCTTAAATTGAGTGCAGTTATATGGTAACCCAATTGATGGCTACCATGACTTATAACCTTAATTCTGGGCTTAATTGAAGCTATAAGAAAAGGGCTACCTGTATAGAATTTTTATAGAACACCATAAAAATTGCTTTAGTGTGTAATTGTCATTCTTCAGATTAGTATTCAGTGAACAAATAATATATGTAACTATGACTTTACAGGTAGTCCTTAATAATCACAATTTTCCCAGAATTTTGGTTGTAAGTCATCACAGTTGTTAAATGTGTCACTATATAACAGGACTAAATTTTATTATTGCTTTTTCAAGATTGTTAAAATAAACCATATAGTCATTGAGTGGTCATTAAACAACTCCTTTTGGGATGGGTAGAAACCAGCAAAAATGCCAGAAGCTAGCAGAAAAGTTGCAAATCACAGTCATAAAATTATGGGCCTCTGCAACCAGTTGTAAATACAACTCGCAAAATCTTGTAAGTTTGACTATCTTAGCAGCTGTCTCATTCAGTTTTTTAAAGAATATGTTTCTTTTAATGCTCTCTTTAAATTAATTGCTTCTAGATGTAATGCTGATAATTTCAATGTATTAGAACAGTAGTTCCCAAAGTGGGTGGTACCTCCCCCTGTGGGGCGATGGGATGCCTTAGTGGGGCACTAAGAGGCAAGGGGACTGGCAGGGGGGCGCTAAGAGGCGACAGGGGGACGTTCGAGGCGTCGGCCCCGCAGGCTCACCCGATTGACTGTTTCACTGTTCCGTAGCCGGCGCCTCGAATGTGGAACCCACATGTGGCGAGCCTTGCCAAGCCTGGGGGGGAAGAGGTAGGAGATGGCGGAAAGGGGGCTGGCTGCCCTCTCCGGTGGAAGTAAACTTAAGGTTGTGTCAAGAGCAGAAGAGAGCAATAACAGTATTGCAAGTAGGGAATTTTGTGTTGACGAAAAACAAGTGAGGGAAATGAAAGCTGACTTGGAAAAGATTCCAAAGGCAAAAAAAGCTCGACGTGGTTTAACGACTTCATATGAAGCTCTAGAGACTGAATTGCATAAATGGGTTATGGAGTGTCGTCAAAATGGTTACTGCGTGACACGTATGGGAATTCACTTACGTGCCCTTCAAATGGCTAAAGATGACAAATTAAAAGCACCAGGCATTAAAAATTTTGTTGTGTCAGCAGGATGGTGTACCCGCTTTATGAATAGGTTTGCCTTATGTTTGCGGCAAAGAACAAAGATTTCACAGAAGTTGCCAAAAGACCTTGATGAGAAAGTGATGTCATTCCATTCATTCAACATAAAACAAAGAAGGATTTATAACTTTGACCTGGGAGATATTGGGAATATGGATGAAACACCTATGATCTTTGATGTTCCTAGCAACAGAACTGTGGCAAGTTTGTGGCAAGTTTACTCAGAACCACAGGAAATGAAAAAAACCATTTCACAGTCGTTCTGTCATGTTTGGCTAATGGAACTAAGCTACGGCCTGTCATTATTTTTAAAAGAAAGACCTTGCCTAAAAAGGTCAAATTCCCACCACGAATTACAGTGCGTACACATATTAAAGGCTGGATGGATGTAGACGGAACAAAAATATGGCTGGAAGAAATTTGGAATGGACATCCAGGAACAGCCTTAAAGAAAAAACCATCATTGCTAGTTTGGGATATGTTCAGAGCCCACACATCTGATGACATAAAAAAATTGGCAAAGTCTTCTCAAGTTACTTTGGCCGTTATTCCAGGTGGGCTTACATCTGTATTGCAGCCCCTAGATGTGTGTTTAAACAAACCTTTCAAAGACCGTGTGCGAAAAATGTGGCATGAATGGATGTCATCTGGTCAAGCCCGATTGACAAAAGTTGGAAATCTGATGAAGCCCGACATAGAATTAGTAGCAAAGTGGGTTCGTGATGCATGGGAAGAGATTCCAGAGGACATGGTGCAACGTGCCTTCAAGAAATGTGGCATTAGTAATGCTATGGATGGCAGTGAAGACAGCGCTTTGTATGAGAACGACAGCAGTGATGGTGATGACTGCGAACTCAGTGATGACGACAATGTCTATGCTGATAGCCTCACACCAGATAAAGTTGAAGCTCTGTTTGGACATACAGATGATGAGGAGGAATCCAGTTTTGAAGGATTTTAACTCTTGTGTTTTAGTTTGGTTGCTGATTGAGCTAAGGTTTTTGTACTTTTAAAGTTATTGTTGATACCATATTGGTTTCGTTGACTCTCTTTTCCACTTACAAAGCTAGTTTACTGTTTTTCTTTGAAATAAATATTCAACTGTTTTTCTTTGAAATAAATATTCAACCCATAATAACGAGGTAGCGATATAAGTAAAAACCAGGTGTGGTTATATGACACAAGTTAAGGTTATGAAAACAAAAGAAGATCTTGCAAACTGTTAAAATAATAATACTTTTAACCTTGTAACCTCCTTCTTTCTTTCTTCCCCCTTTCCTTTTCTTTCCTTTCCCAAATTCTTTCCCTCTCTTCCTTTCCTCTTTTCCTTCTTTTCCTTTCTTTTGCTTATTTGTGTGTGTATTGTGACTGGTTTTAATTGTAAAAATTAATAAACTATATTTAAAAAAAAAGAAATAAATATTCAAAAACATTTAACCTACTGATGCCTCAATTAATGTAATTTTATTGGTATCTATTTTTATTTTTGAAATTTACCAGTAGCTGCTGCATTTCCCACCCTAGGCTTATACTCGAGTCAATAAGTTTTCCCAGTTTTTTGTGGTAAAATTAGGTGCCTCGGCTTATATTCGGGTTGACTTGAGTATATACGGTACCTATCTATTAATATAGATCTATCTATCTATCTATCTATCTATCTATCTATCTATCTATCTATCTATCTATCTACCTACCTACCTACCTACCTACCTACCTACCTACCTATCCATACATTCATCCAAAAGGTCTGCCTGCCTGCCGACCTACCTACCTACCTACCTACCTCTCTCTCTCTCTATCTATCCATCCATCTTCGAAGCACCAGCCCAGCAGGCACATCGGGAAAGTACAGCAAAGCCAGTCTGCGAGTGGGGAGGGAGGGAGGGGGAGAGAGAGAGAGGGAGGGAGACCTGATGCATCAGATTGAAATGAGGCCTAGTTTAGACTGAGGCCCTTTTCCACATTGAAACATCTTTGGCTTCTATTAAAGGTTTTGTGGATGAAACATGGTCAAGATTATCAGGAAGCTCTTGCATTTTGTTGAGGCTTTAAACAGGATCCATTGGACCAGATCACCACCCTAAAAATTACTTTTCCCCAATGTATTACAGTGCCAATTCTGAAGAAGGCAAAACCAAAATGTACTGGTAAATTACAAGGAGAACACATATACACACACTCCCTTCTAGCCCCGCTGGAGCAGGTGATTGGACTAGAATATATATATATCATTATCTTTCTCCTCCCTTCCTTCTTTATTTCTTTTTCTTTCTGTCCCTTTCTTCCATTCCCCCCCCCCTTTCCTTGTCTGTCCCTTTTTCTTTCTTTCCCTTTTCTCTTTTCTTCCTTCTGTCTTTCTTTTCTCTCTCTCTCTTTCCCTCTCTCAGGCTCACCCCATTGACTTGGTGCACCGCTCCGCTTGGACTTGCTTGGGCAGGTCCCTCCGGTGCGGCAGGCTCAATAGGGTGGACCTGCGGGGCCGGCACCTAGAACGCGGCAGTGGCGGCACATTTGAAAAGTAGAGCAAAGCCAGAGGTCGCTAATTTTTGCTGCAAAGAATCACAAAAGCTTCTGGGTTGTGCACAAGAAGGGACACACATGACACTGCAATTCAGCAACATAAAATAGAGAAATACAAATAAAACAAATCAACAAGAATTGGCAAAGCATCTCTGATTAGATTTTATTCACTACTAGAATCTAACAGAGATGCTTTGCTGATTCTAGTCCAATGACCTGCTCCAGCAGGGTTAGAAGGGAGTGTGTGTGTGCATGGCTATCAAAACTCCAAAAACAGGTCAAGTAGCTCTGGGGAGGCCAGTCATAAATTAGAACACTTGCTAAACAACCAGCCATTAAGTGAGGACCACTTGTTTGCCAGTCACCTGGCCATGCCCACCCAGTCACATAACCACCAAACAACACCTACCCAGTCATGTGACCAGTAAGCCATGCCCAGCCAGCAAGCTACGCTAGCCAGTCACGTGACCAGCAAGCCACGCCCGTGCAAGCACACCCTCAAATTAGGCCATGCCCACAGAAATTTGAATCCCACCCCTGGGTGGGGGGCACCGAGGGGACGGTGGACTGAAAAAGTTTGGGAATCACTGTATTAGAATATTCCAGTGCTTCCATCATATAATATATTTTAATAGGCTCTGATTAGCAGCTAGAAATTTTCAGGTTTACAAAAGTAGAGCATTACTCTCACTTTGTGAAAGGAATAGTTATGTTCTCAGCTGTCTGCTCAAGAACATCCTCTTTTGATTAGAAGGGCTATGGTACAATTTCTCCTGCCTTAAAGCTTGATAGAAGTTGGCACCTCAATTTGTGCTTTTCCAATGCTTCGTGGTGTATTTTAACAGCATTCAAACTTACTATTATAGTTGTGGTCTGTTGAGTGTCTGGTGCCAGGAGTGTTGCTGAATTCATTTTCTGCCTAGCAATAAGAATCTGGCAGGACTTTGTGTTTTTGTCCATTTTATATTGAACTGATTTAGCATGCTTTTAAAAATATTGCCGGATTGTTGTTTTAAATGGTAATAAATGTAGCTCATGACTATGTATGCGTAGCTATGAAATCCATGTTTACAGTATCCTTACAGTATCCCAGTGTATACATCTTCTCTAAAAGCATCCTGAATATTTGATTCATTGCATACTGGTTAATTTCCACATGATTAATTTTTAGGTACATTGAAAATCTAGATGCAAGTAATTTTTTTACATAGTTGAGGAGGACTGTTTATTTAAAATATCATGCTTTTCATCACATTTGATACTGGGAAATTTTATAAAATTACAAATAATAAAAAAACCATAAATCTGTATAAAATGCAATCAGATAAAAATGTAATAATGTGTAAGATGCTTTAACTATGAGGAAAAGATATTTGTCTAGCAGTGGATGAATATTTTTAGAAATATGAAATATTTTATATTTTAATTTTATCTATTTTACTTCTAGTAAGAGAAACAGGGAAGAGCTAATGCTGATATCAGAGTGATAGCTGAATGAAATAAGGGAAGATATTCCTTAAGGTACCTTGGTTTCAACTGGGAAACTTACGAGTTCCATGGATATATTACCATTTAAAAAAAATAGAGAAACATTCTTTCATTAATATTTTGATATTGCAGTCTAGACATGTTAACATGCAGACATGTTAAATATCTACCTTCTTTTGTTAAGTAGCAGAAATATAACATCTCTTTAATATCTCAGTGTTGGTTTATTTTTTTAATGCATTGCACATTGATTTTGTGATGGCTGACAAACATCATTTATCCCCAATCAAAGGAAGAGCATAAAGAAAACTTTTTATAGAGAGGCACGTGTGATAGAGTGATTTCCCTTCCTCCTTTGCAAATGGTTTCTGTCTCTATCTTATTAATATTGTGTTCATTTAATTTTTACCTCATTAACCTTGCTCTCTGCATGGTTTGCTGAAACAAAAACTCTTAATTTAGTCCCTTGTATGTGAATTCTCAGACAAATAAAAGTGTTTAGGATATCACTTAATTGTGAGAAGATTTGTCCAGACCTTCAGGGTGAATATAGAAAAAGATGATGATAGGAGTTTTTGAATTTCTTAAACTTTTTAATAACTGTTTATCTTCTGCATGGCATATACAGGAATATATAGAAAGGATTTATTTTCTTTAAATAAGTGATTTAGTTGAATTATGAAAAAACCCTGCTATCCTCTATTTTCTATATTTGCTCATTTCAAAACCTTGTAGAGTTTATAAAGACACTAGTGGTTTGTTGCACAGCTTCCCTATCGAGTTAGTTCCATATTACAATCTAATTCCATTTCTGTGTCATGCGCTCCTGTGCTGTTAATTTGTACATTTCAGTGCAGTTTGTTTCGTGTTTTTGTAATCCAAACTGAACGTAACGAGCTATGTGCTTCTGGGACCCTGCCCTGCCTTGCCAATTAGAACAAGTGGTTACTCAGAGAGGGTATGTTTTAAATAAAACATGGCACTACTGACTTGAATTAACATCCTTGGGGAATAAATGAAACAATTTAACTCTTTATTTCCAAAAGAGAGACCAATCAATGAGAGGATGCCTTTGAAATGTGCAATTAATTCCTCCTGAAAGGTAACTAAATTAATATTAGATTAATTTTCTAATATTTATATTTGGAAATGTAGCATTCATAAATATTTGAGACTACTGAAAATGTAGTAAGTTTCTTTATATCTGCAAAACACAAGGAGATATGTAAGGACTGTTACTTTCACCAAAAGGTCTGAAACATTTTTTTTAAAGTCCTCAGTAATGAGATAGGTTTCAGACAGTTCAGGCAGATGCCACTCCTGTTCACTGGAGTATGAGAAAAGAGAAGAGGGGACAGCACAATCAGACTTGAAAGATTGTTATTATCGTCAATAACGATAAAGGAAGTTTTATTTTTCCCATTAAGTTCATTTCCTAGTCTGATTTACCTGATAATATTCATGGTTCTCATCTGATAATATGTGTACACTTGTGAGACTCACACTCTAAATATAGACCCAAGGTACATCATTTAAACTTAAGTCTTCAGTACTTACCATAAATAATGAATATAATAACTGAAGACTTGTAAACATATGATTATCCTTTGTGCATGTAGTGGGCTTTCTGTTTCATTTAATTTTGGCCCAGGTTGTTTATGGTGAGATTTGTGGAAAGTGAGATATGAAAGGTCTTTTGCTTAGGTAAAGATTCCCCTTGCATATATGTGCTAGTCGTTTCTGGCTCTAGGAGGCGATGCTCATCTCTGTTACAAAGCCGAAGAGTCAGCGCTGTCCAAAGACATCTCCATGGTCATGTGGCCGGCATGACTAAACGCTGAAGGTGCACGCAACGCTGTTACCTTCCCTATTCACCATAGTGGTCCCTATTTTTCTACTTGCATTTTTACATGCTTTCGAACTGCTAGGTTGGCAGAAGCTGGGACAAGTAATGGGAGCTCACTCTGTTACGCGGTACTAGGGATTTGAACCGCCGAACTGCTGACCTTTCTGATCAACAAGCTCAGCGTCTTAGCCACTGAGCCACCGTGTTCCATAAATAATACCAATTAAAAACAAGTCACATAGCTAAATACCATTTTTCTATTATTTCAGTTTAGAAAGATAGGAAATTAAATAGTAAGAGTTATATCTGCAAAGTTTTAGTTTTAGGATCTCAAACTTCATTTGAGATAAATTCCATAACTGAAATACGTTCTTTTTATCTGATCTTAAGTGTCCACAGTTTAGCTTGCAACATTTTCTCTGCATATGCTTTTCCATTTCATGTATAATTTTTATGCATAGATCATGCATCCCACCTACATTCCCTCATTCCATTTGCCTCATTTCTAAACTAAAAAGTTCCAAGCATTGTTACATACTTCATAGTGAAATATATACCCGCTCTTTATACACACACACACACACACACACACACACACAAAACACACATATGCATATACATATATGTATGTGTGTGTGTATATATATATATATATATATATATATATATATATATATATATATATATACACACACACACACACATACACACACACACACACACACACACACACACATATATATAGGTCTTGGATGTTGGGTCTTTTCCTGTGTAAGATTGAGAGCATCTTGGCAACATTTTGACGAGGTCCCACTCGCCATCTTCAGGCTGGTGCTTTCGGCTTCGTACTTTTGCTTGCACAAGCACGAAGCCGAAAGCACCAGTCTGAAGATGGCAAGTGGGACCTCGTCAAAATGTTGCCAAGATGCTCTCAATCTTACACGGGAAAAGACCCAAACACGCCAAGACCTGCATACATGTATCTGTGAAAATCTCTATAAATACTGGTGGTGGGGGCTGGTGTGCTGGGCTGGTTGGCTGCGCTGCTGCCTCTTGATTGGTTGATGGAGTTGATGTTGGTATAATGGGCTGTGTGTCAGCTTGTTTGGTTTTGGGTTCAGGGGCTGCTGCGCCAGCTGTCGCACCCCCGACCCCAAAACCAAACAAGCTGACATACGCAAAGAACACAGACCCAGACCCCAAACTCGAAGCCAGACTAAAACCCAGAATGCTACATCACTGCCACCCGCTCAGGATATCACATCAGAAAACTTAGGAAATTACACCACAAGAACTCAAGAAGTTGCAACACAGCAAACGACCCAGGATATCACAGCACAAGACCAAGGATACCACAGCAATAAATTTCACAAGGTCATCACACAACCCATTACCCAAGCCGTTACTACACAGGAGGCTAATGGAAAAGAGATCAAAAAACAAACAACCCAGGAGATTACAACGCAGGACCCAGGATACCACAATAAAAGAACTCACAAGCCCATCACACAACCCATTACCCAAGCTGTTAAAACACGAGAGGCTAATGGAAAAAAAGATCACTACAAAACAAACGACCCAGGAGATTACAGCACAAGATCCAGGATATCTCCACAACAAAACTCACAAGGCCATCACACAGCCCATTATACCAACATCAACCAATCAAGAGGCAGCAGTGCAGCCAACCAGCCCAGCACACCAGCCCCCACCACCAGTATTTTCCCACGTCATTATAGTTGTGCTTTTAAAGTTGTAGCAACGTTTCGGCAGAATCTCATCTGCCATCATCAGGCTTCTGTACTGTGTTCATCTGATGGCAGATGAGATTCTGCCAAAACGTTGCTACAACTTTAAAAGCACAACCATAATGACGGAAAATACCCGAACAAAGCTGAATACCATACATACATACATACATACATACATACATACGTACGTACATTTTACAGCATATATTGAGCAATGGTTAATTTTTTTTCTTTATCTTTATCATTGACATGATCTGCCTTGTTACAATAACTCCTTCGTTCTTTTAATGTTTTAATTTCTCTATATAGTTTGTGATTAAATGCACATCTTCTGTCATTTGCATAACTTATCCAAATATCAAATATTACCTTTTCTTTAACCACTCATACCAAATGTTCCATATTTCATAATAGTCACTATCTTGTTTATTTTTTAACAGTTTGGTTAGGCTATCCATCTCAGCGCATTCATGTATTTTTTTAATTAAAAAAATAATTTTAAAATTTTAATTTTATGAAGGAATGGAAGACAGTTTCCAGTTTTCTGCGTACGTTATTCTAGCTGCAGTTATGATATACAAAATTAAATATTGATATTTTTTCTCCATGTTTGAATCTATCATACTTAGCAGAAAGGTTTCGGGTTCAAGTTTTAAATTGTTTTGTTATATTTAAAATCCAATTTCTAATATTTCTCCAAAATTTCTGAGCACATGGGCAAGTCCACCACATGTGAAAATATGTTCCTTGTGCATAGTTACATTTCCAAAAATTGGGTGGTAGATTGGGGAACATCTTAGCCAGTCTCGCAGGAGGTAGGTGCCAGCGATGAACCATTTTATATAAGTTTTCTTTGTACGAGACTGACATGGTTAATTTGTAATTTGTTTGCCAAATGTGTTCCCACTTATCTAATTCAATACTATGACCCATGCTTTTAGCCCAAATTATCATAGATTCTGTAACTGTTTCTTCTTTTAATTTGTAGTCCAAAAGATATTTATATATTTTACTAATTGTTTTCTTTTCCTCTCCTAGCCATATTTTATCTAATTCTTGTGGAATCATATTAAAGCCAAATTGTTCTCTGTCTTTTTTATAAAGGGTTTGTATTTGTGCAAAGAGCCACCGTGCTATCTCCTTTCCTTGAATTTGTATTTGGTGGCAGTGTCATATAATAAATTTTTATACCGAACAATATTTTCATAATCCAATACATTTGGATGTGTAACTGCTTCCAATGTAGATACCTACAATGGAACCTTTGGGTAGTGTTTTTTTTTTTAATCTTTCCCCAGATATTGAACAACACATTTCTTACATGGTGTCCTTGGAAATATGAATGTTGTTTAGATTTTCCATCCCACATCAAGGTGTGCCAGCCAAGTTGGAGATCAAAACCCTCTAATACTAATAACCTTCTATTTTCTAATTTAACCCAATCCTTAAGCCAGTTTACTATGGCAGCATCAATATAATTCAAAATCTGGAAGGCCAAATCCTCCTTTTTCCTTGGCATCCTGTAATAATTTATATTTCACTCTGGTTTTTTTCCCTCTGCCATATAAATTTAGATATACATTTGTTTAATTCTACAAAAAAATTCTTTTCCAACTTGACTGGCACTGTCTGAAACAAGAACAACAATTTTGGCAAAATACTCATTTTTACTATCGAAATACGTTCTAATAGTGATAACTGCAATTTGACCCAATTATCTAAATCTTTATTTGCATTATTAACTTATCATAGTTATCTTTTTTAATCGACTAACATCTAGCAGTCAACCAGATCCCTTGGTATTTTACTTTATTTACCACCTGCATACCTAATTTATTTGATAATTCTTCCTTTTGCTCCTTTGTACAATTTTTTGGTAACACTTTTGTTTTTTCTTTCTTAATTTTTAACCCTGCCACCTTTCTGTATTCTTCTATTTCTCTTAGTAGTATAGGGCTCGCTTCTAAGGGTTCTTCTAATATAAATGCCATATCATTGGCAAATGCCTGGAGTTTATATTCCTCTTTTTTAATTTTTAGTCCTCTAATCTCTTGGTTTTGCCTAATTTGTACTAAAAGAGTCTCTTCTGCCAATATATACAGCCTTGCCTTACTCCCTTATTTATATTTATGGTATCTGTATTTTCCCCATTTATTAATATTTTTGCAGTTTGCATGTTATAAATTGTCTTAATAAATCATATAAAATTTTCACTAAATTTCATGCCTATCAGTTGTTTAATAAGAAAGTTCCAATTGAGGTTGTCAAATGCCTTCTGGGCATCTAAAAATATCAATGCCATTGTCTTGGTTGTGTATACTTCATAATATTCTAATATATCCATAATAGTTCTTGTATTTGTTTTTATTTGCCTATGGGGGAGGAAGCCATTCTAATCAGTGTGGATAATTCTACTTAATACTCTCTTTAATCTTTCCACCAATATTGTGGCCATTATTTTGTAATCTACATTTAAAAGTGATATTGGTCTATAGTTTTGAATTTTTTGTGGTTCTGATTGTTCTTTATAGATAAGGGTAATATGTGCTTCTATCCATGATTTAGGCATGTTAGCATTCTCCAAGGCTTCATTGTACAAGTCCACCAATATCTCCTCTATTGTTTCTTGGAATTCCTTATAGAATTCCGAAGGAATTCCATCTGGGCCAGGGGTCTTATTTGCTTTTTGAGTTCCGATTGCCTTCCTAATTTCTTCAATAGATATTTTATTATTCAAATTTTGTTTCTCTTCATCAGTAATTTTGGGCAAGTTCTTTTCATTCAAGTATTGATCAATAGATTCTTCTGGTATTTCTTCCTGTTTATACAATTTCATAAAAAACTCCTTAGCAATTTCTTTCTTTTCTTGGGTCTGCATGCATAATTTCCCTTCCTGATCTTGGAGAGCTACGATCGTTCTCTTTTCTTGTTCTTTTTTAATTTTACGGGCTAACTACCTCCCCGGCTTATTTGCATTTTCAAAATAATTTTGTTTTGCTAATTTAATTTTTTGGGCCAGATCTTCCTGTACATTTAGATTTATCTTACGTTTTGCCAGATCTATTTCTTTCTTAACGTTTGAATTGTTCGGGTCCTTTTGTCTACTTGTTTCCAAATCTTTCAGTTTCTCCCTCTTTACGTTTTGCTGCTGTCTTTTTTCTTTATTCTTTTTAATATTGTAAGCAATAGTTAGACCTCTCACATAGGCTTTGGTCGTATCCCAAAGATTCTGTAGGGAGGCATGTTCTCTTTTATTTATTTCAAAAAATACATTCCATTCTTTCTTTATCATTTCAATATATTCTTTATCTCTTAATATGGTTTTGTTAAATGTCCATCTTCCAATTTTTTTCTTTCCTTTCCATTTAATTTGAATGGGATTATGGTCAGCCCATAGGTTTGGCAAAATCTCGATCCTTTCAATATTCTCCATTAACTCAGGGTCCATCCATATCTGATCTATTCTGGATCAAGAGTGCTGGGGTTCGAAAAAAAAGTATATTATTTTTATTTGGGTTTAATTCTCTCCACACGTCTTTCAAGTTAAGTTCTCTTACCATATTATTAAAAGACGAAGGGAGTATTCTCCTTTCCTTTCTTTTGGGGGGGCGGGGAGGAAGTTCTATAATCTTTATCTTTGTCTGGGATGAGTAACATATCGTTTTTGTAAATAAATAGTACATAAGAGTTTTAGGTAGAGCATGTTTTATTTATTATAGAATTGCACTGTTTAATACAACTTAAGTTTAGGCAAGCTGTTTATATCTTTCCTTCCTCTTGTGCATTGGGGATATTTTTTTTTTATGTTTTGCTTCCACTTTTGCTTAAATGCATTTTGCTTTCTCTGCACTAAGCAAAAGAAAGAAGGGTGTGAACCTGGAGTGTGGTTCGCCTGAGGTATTTGAGATCAAAGAATTGATCTAGTACTCAGAAATGCATTAGATAGTTAGAATGTTGTTCATCACTCAGCTCTCTTGGACAAAATTAGCTCCCATGCTTAATTCTACTGGGTATGAAATAGGCAGGAATGAAACTTGAATGCAAAAGCTATAAATATAGTTACTTTGAACATAAGAAAGAGCTGCTTATTTCTATTTTGTGGCATTAATAGTCACCAAATAGTTTTATGTAATTACTACAGTGTCTTTCTCAAATAAACTAGTCTCCCTGAAGTGAAGATTCAGGTTGGCATGTCCATTTAGGTTCGTTTTTGGGCAATAATCTTTCAGTGTCTTCTTCCCAGGATGTTTTGTTAGTTTCTCAGTGAAGTCTGCAGCTCTAAATACTTTGATGGTCTTCATTCATGAATTAGGCCTGACCATTGTTAACTTTTCAAGATTATCCTGGATTGACAGGGTTCTTCCAGTCTGCAAGTCTTTCAAGTTGTGGATGAACTGTTGTAGATGTGATTGAGACACACTAGAGACCCATAGACTGCATTGTGGTAAGATTGCAAAGCGCTTTCAGAATAAACTTATTCTCATTGTGAAACAACTGCCAATGCAGTGCCTGGTTATATCTGGCCTAGCAATATGGAATCAATTTCAATTCATACTACTTTATGTTATGGACAAAGTTCTTGAAGCAGCCAACTAATTGTGTTCTTAACCCGTCTGTCTACCTAGCTATTTATAGCTCACTGAAGAACACTGAATGGGCATGTTTAAAAATAATATATCTTGCCAGAAATGAATCATGCTGGATGCTTTGAAAAGAAGTAAATGTGCAAACTCTCCATAACAACTGTAACAGCTGTAATATATGCTATTTGCAAATTCAGACATTTTGAGAGAAAGACATTAGATCCATTTCACTCTGAATTCAAGCCTTGGATATGATACTCATGATAGTGTATGCCAGGATGGATAAAAGTTGATGGTTTTTTTAAAAAATTTTTTTTATTTAAATCAGATTTTTTTTTAATTTTTATCAAATTTATTTTAATGCTTTTGGAGTAAAAATTATTTAAAGATAGTTTTCTATTTAAGATGCATTAATAGTTTAGTTTATTCAGCTTGAAAAATGGAGCTTAGTTATGTAGCATGGAGCTGTATATACCGCAATATTCACATTTTTGGTAAACTCATTCAATGAACTCAAGCTCTGCAAGCTGAGATAACATGCACTCTAAATAGGAAACCTTCATTTTGTTTGCAAATAATAATATTAAAGATTCTAATTACCAGCAAGAATGAGTCCTTACATGTAAAGAGCACCTGTCATTTCATATCCATCATCGCAGTGCCTGTTAGTGGGCATCTACTCACCTGCAGCCTATCACATCCCTCACCTTGTCTCACTGCCGCTTCACCAGCCATCCCATTAAATGAATGGGACAGTCAGTGAGTCAATAGCAGGTCAGAGGAGGAGCCTCTGCAGGACAGAGATGACAGTTCTTTTAAAATTATGATTTAAATCGACTTGATTTAAATCAAATCCACCCTGCTCAGCACCTTATATTTTGCTCAGCTTTTGGTTTTCCAACCAAGTTTACTTCAGAACAGATCAGAGTAATAGTGAAGATCAGTAGTCTAATATTTATGTGCATGCGCATGTGACCCCCACGCCGCATGTTTCTGTGCATGCATCCCCGCCATGTGCTTCTGCACATGTGCATGTGTCTCTTGCATGCGCCGTGCCCCTGCGCATGCGTGCCAGATACCCGACAATCAGCTGGCGGGTGGTGCGTGCGGATGTGCAGTAGACCTGCTCAGGGCGAGGGCTCACGATCCGGCAGTAATGGCTCTGCATGCCACTTCTGGCACACATGCCATAGGTTCGCTACCACAGCCCTATATCATCAAACATTGTATATTTTCTATCCACGTGATTTTCTTGGGAGAAAAATTGTTTGCCATTATCCTGCAGTATGAATTGATACCTTTGCCATTGTCACTAAAGTGGTCATCTCTCTCTAGAATATTCCTATATTGCCACTGCCCGATATAGCACCTACTTGCTTTAGCTGGAATGACTGTGCTTTGGGTGGCCCTGCTGGAAATACGTACATAATCTTGGCATACACTCCCAGTGTACTCAGGTCATCCTTCCCAGGAACACACATCAAGCCAATAAGGCAGCATAAGAGGATTTTGAAGGATAAAGCAGGTACAGTCTATCAGTTAATTGGGAGAGGGAATTCTGATTGTGTGTAGCAAATATGAAATTTCCACAAGAATTTAACACGATTTTGCTCCAAGTTATCTTGCAGGAAGTAAAAAGAACTTGGATAACTAGTAGGACTGTTATTCATTTTCAAGTTTTGTAGAAAAAGTTCACAGCTTTAAAACAAGAGAACTGAAGAAACTTATTGGATGAGAAGTGATATGTATTTAATGAAAAGCAAAGTTCAGTTGCCTTTTGGAAAGGCACCTTTGGGACAATCATGATCTGGATGACTGAGAATCTCCATAGACATTTAGCTTGCTGTGACAAGGTTTATGTTCCTTTTAAAGAAGCATAGAAGCTAATAGTTAGGAATTCAGAGTCTGTAAGTAATGTATCACTGATTTATTGGCAAAATGGACTGAAACTGACTATTTTTCCTAATAAATTTCTACTACTCTTCAGATAGCATCTGTTTATCTAAAGCGAATAGTGTGTTGGAAACTTAACCCTTTTTATTTTCTGGTTTTGAGGCTGGATGTATACTTAAATGATGGTGGCTATTTTTTCCCCTATTTAAGGTGATATTGAATTGAACAGAAAAGGTATTTAATAGACCCTCAGATGCACCCTGTCCTATTAGTGAGGATATACAGTGACACAAAAATGAATTTGTCAAAAGTTTTATAGCTTCATGATCTATGATACAATATTAATTCTGCTCCAGTGTTATTAAGGCATTTTTCATCTCCTCTCAAATTAATGTTGATGTTCTATTATAGGAATTGTTTTTGTCTCTAGATTAAAACAACAAAGGGGGGAAAATCTTCCATGCTTGAATATTAAAATTAATTATAGTGTAAACAAGAGTTTGCTTGAAGGAAAATGTCTTTTAAAAGATTGTAATGTAAATGCATTTCCTTTATCCCTTACTTACTTTTCTACTGCATTGTTGTTGAAACTATTTGTCATATCAAAAATATAAAAAGAGAAGAATTTATACACAGATCTATAAACTGACGTTCCCTGAGAATTCAAGGCAGTATGCATTTTTTTCTCCTCCCCATCTCACTCCTCTCAATTGAGATAGGTTAGATTAGGAGAAAGTGCCTTGTTCAAGGAACCCAAGTGCTTTTATTTATTTTTTTCAGAATCATAGGCCAAAAAATAGAAGGCAGCATTAAAAAGCAAAGCATATCCATACAAAAGTTAAGCATGTCTGGGATTATATTCAGACAAAATGGTTTCTGAGCATTATTACTAGGGCACAAAATCTGGCTCCCTTTCTAAAGATTTCAAGATCATGGTCATTTAATAGGAAGTATAAAATTGTATATTGGAACTGGCCTGTGATTTGAGGTAGATTAACTGAGGCCTCAAGGATGATAGGGCATTTCAAAGCCATCTCAATTTCAATGCCTGAATAAATACCATAATGATTTGGATAGATTATTGAATCTCTTTGTCACCATCATTAAAGGTCATGCTAGTGTCAATGCTCTCTTATCTGAGGCACACGTATATAGTAAAAGTATTTGGGGGTTATGAAAGGTACATTCTTAAACTGTTGTAGCAGTGGTGTGAATTTTATGTCTGTATGTGAGAGTCAAAAATTAATTGCTTGAACTCAGTCCAGAATTTGTCTAACCTATCAACAATCGATATTAGGGTAGGGCCTATACTAGACAGACTGAATGTTATTTACATCTTCCATGGGGAATTGTGTCAGTTTATTGATCTAGGCTAGGGACTTACTCCCATAAAGTCGAATGAACCAATACTTGTAACTGTCAAAAGCCTCAGGTAGGCAATCATAAAGATGCATTCAAACTGTAATTGGAAAAGTACATCTGTGATGGGAACTGAGTAGAGATCTCAGAAGTTGGTACACCAAGCACACCCTTGTTCCCTCCCACAACCCCATACATCCTCCCCAGCCCTCCTACCTCTCCTGCTTACCCTCCTTGTTCCTTGTCGCACTTCTCAGACACCCCTTACACCCTCACTATGCCTCTTGTGCACCTTCATACATGTTGAGGTAATTCCCCGTTAGGAGAATGAGTGCATACAGGGAGACGTATTTGAGAGTAGTGTTCGAATAATACACACACAGCACACAGATACACTGTACAGTAAATGTAGGTTTTTACTTCCAGAAAGGTTTAATCAAAGTTCAAGATAAGCAGTCCAAAGTCATTCACAGGTTAAATCAGTCAGTTTTCAGTCCAGGGATAATCCAATAACAAAGTCCAGTGTCAAAAACAGTTCAGTATCAGACTTACATCAAATCCAGGAATAGCAGTCAATTAGAAGGAAAAATGGAGGAACGGCAAAACTCTCCAACAGAAGGAAAACAGAGACTCACTGAGACTTCTTCTGAGACTAAGACTAAGACTAAACAACCCAGGTTTCTGTCTCCATCTTATGGCCGCTTGGTGAAACCACACCCAATTACACTTTTAGGATTCTCTTAAAGAGACAGTATTAAAATGTCTATCCTGGTTTATATATTGTCCAACCCAAACAGCTGTTAGGTGACTCATATTCCTAACAATACATCCCCCCCCACAACTCTCACTATGGAAGTTACCTTATCAAATGACCATGGGATTCTCCTCTATGCTGCTACAAGAGTCCAGGCCAGGGGTAGACGCCTCCTCCTACGTCATCGAGCTGAGTCTGCCAAGCTGATAAAGCCAGTCCTTGTTGCTAGACACCCTGCTTTCGACTCAGCTCCTTCTTGAAGAGCAGACGTGTCTGGAAGCTCTAGCTAGCGATCAGCGAAAGGTAAAAAAAAGACCTCAAGAGTCATCATAGAGGCTCCTGGGGATCCATTAGAGCCTGGAACATCGTGGAGAGCGGGGAGCCGCTCTCTTTTTGTGCTGGGGCTCTGGTGCCGATGCTTACGGCCCCTGACAACTGTGAGGTCAGGCGTAAAAGCTTCAGCTCATGCCGAGGTTCACAATGCTGCTCCGGAACCGTTGCACAGCTATTTTAAGGATGCTGAGTGCTGCTGCACTTATTTCAGAGTGCTATCAGCTGTTTTTGGAAAGAAAAACAAGCAGAGTTCTTCAGGCCTCACAGCGTTAAACCCGCTCATCTGACCTAGAAGTTAGGGAGGCACTATAGAGAAGCTGCTTTCAGCAACTTTAGTCTCAGTCCCAGAATAAAATGGAGGATACACAGGCCCAGTCTATCCTACCAGACCACAAGGAGGTCCATGCCTCCAATGCTTCCCTGAGGCAATCCAGAAAGAAGAGACAATGGGCCCATTCAGCTAAGCGAGAGACCGCAGCCAGGATTAAGGCCAAAGCCTTCGCCACCAAAAAGGCCTCAAAAACTCAAAGCCGAAAAGAGAAGACATGAGGTCTTAGAAAGACAATTTGCTAGAAGCCTCGAGCAGATGTGTGGACGGAGCCAACCGTCACTTCAATCTGGTGATTTGCAGGCCTGCCCACAAACTGTATCCAGGGCTGGAGAGGCAGAACTAGGCTCCACTCATCGCCTACAGGCTTGGTCTCCAGATGGAACTGCTGAGGCCTTTTTTCCTCAGGACTTAAGTAGAACTGGCCCCAGTTTTAGGCAGGCTGTCTGGGTTTCATCCAATCCTCATAATAATCCATCCCAGGGCAGCCATAGACAGAGGGCAGAGGCCACCTTTACCCCTATAGCTGCTGGCCTACACCCTGTGGAACCTGCTATAACCAATAGGCCTGAGGATATTAGAGAAGTGGTTTCGGTGGCCATTCGACAGGGGATTGCTGAAGGATTTCAGCAACTTCTTTGCCCTGCTGGGTTGGCTCCAGGGTTTTTCCCCCTCCCTCAAAAGGGAGCTCCCCCTGAGAGGACCGGGTTGCCCAGAAGCCCTGAGCAAAAGTTTCCTTCCACTTATTCTGAATGGGTGGACTATGAAGATAGATGTTCCATGGATCCATCTGACCAGAGCCATGTCTTTGAAGAGGAGGAAGGGGAGGTTAGAGACTCCAATTTGTCAGAGGATGAAGGTTTGAGACCTGAGCAACCCACCTTTATAGGCCTTCCTTGTTCAAGTCTCTTTTGTACAAAGCCCAAAACACTGCTCAACTGGGTCCCGATGAAGTTGCAGAGAACCCTCAGGGGAGCCCATAGACCAGGGTGATTCCTTATTCTCTAGAGCAACTGTTCAAGCTGAGGTGCTCTCATCACCCAAGCTACTCCTAGAACTGGTGCAAGACCAGTGCACCTCTCCAGGTTCAGGGCCCCGTCCCACTTCTAATGATAGGCGGTTTTATAACATGGGCCCTTCCTTGGCCAAGGCCCTTCGGATTCCATCAATAGATGCCCCCATGGTTGCCTCTGTCTCCACATCTGGAACACTGATGGGAACCGGAAGATGTTCTAAAAGCTGATGACAAGAGGTCTGACCAGACTCAACAGGCTGTGGCCTGTGCAGTCCGAGCATCCACTGCAGCATCATTCTTTACTAGGGTGTCACTGCAGTGGCTATGTCAGCTATAGGACCGTTTGCCACCCAGAGATACCAGGTCCCCTCAACGCAAAAATATCATTGCAGCAGCTGAGTTCACAGCGACCTTGAACTCCGTGAAATTTGCTTCAAAAGTGATGTCTTTGGTGGCAGCACGACATCTTCTCTGGCTGTGGAATTGGCAGACTGACTCATGACGGAAATGGAAGCTTGCTTCTTCCCCATGCTCAAGCCCTAGAACCATATCTTGTGGAATCCAGGGACAAAAGGAAGATTCTGCCATCATCTTTCAAGAGGTGGGAATTTTGACAGACACCTTATTTCCGACAGTCTTCCCTTTGGACGGAGTCCAACACCTGTGTTCCTTATGGACAGAGGACATTCCCTCCCTGGCAGGAGCATCAACCTGACTGTCCAGGCAGGTATCAACAATTTTCCAATAAGTGTCCCTTTCATGGCGGAAGAGGTCATTCTCTTTGACGCTCCAAATGACTGCCTTCTTTCTCCTCCCATCAGAGGTCGTCTGACCTTCTTTGCTTCACGATGGGAGGAGTCAACTTCGGACGCCTGGGTACTCCAGACTGTATGGTCAGGTCTTCGGCTCCAGTTCCTCTCCCCCTCCGAGGTTTTTTGTCCGCTGCCCCGCTTTTCGGGACAGCTCCAGACGGGCCCTCATGGAATCTGCCATTCAACACCTGGTGGACATAAAAGCCATCCAAGCAGTTCCAGAGGACCAACGGGGGCTGGGCTTCTACTCCCAGCTCTTCGTAATTCCAAAGGCCTCGGGGGGTGGAGGTGGAAGCCGATTTTCGACCTCAAGTCCCAGAACCAATTCATTCCCTACAGGCGCTTCAAGTTGTAGTTCTTCCAGATTATCCTGGAGAGCATCCGGGAGGGCAACCTCCTTTCATCCATAGATCTTACAGAGGCATATCTCCATGTCCTGATCTGGCTCCATCATCGCTAGTTCCTTCAATTTTGCTACAACAACAAGCATTACCAATACCAAGCTATGCTGTTTGGCTTTTCATTGGCCCCCAGGGTATTTACAAAGATTCTGATGGCATTAGAGGCATTTCTACACACCCTACCTGTGAGGGTCCAATGTTATTTAGAAGATATACTCATACAATCGTGTTTGGCCCTCACCGCCAACAACGACCTTCAGACCATGATTCAGATTCTGCAGGAGCTCAGCTTCTCTACAAATCGTGGCCAGAGTCATCTTCTTCCGACCACCCATCTTCTTCACCTAGGGGAAGTCATCGACACAATCTTCTGCGAAGTCTTCCTTTCTCCAAATCATCAACAGAGTCTACAAGACTTAGTAAACCGGATACCACCCCAGCATACAATCCCACTATCTCTGCTATCCCAGCTCCTTGGGAAGATGGTCTCCTGTATAGCCATAGTCCTGTGGACACCCCTTCTATACACATTGCAAGAGAGTCCAGCCCCAACCTGGTGCTGTCTGGTCATGGTTGGGTAGGGTTCTTCTCGTTTTTCTATTTTTCAGAGACACGCTATGTCTGTCAAGTTATCTCGCCAAAAGATGGGTCGCTAGCAACAAGGGCTGGCTTTATCAGCTTGGCAGACTCAGCTCATTGAGGTAGGATGAGGAATCTAACCCTGACCTGGACTCTCTTGCAGCGTTTATAGAAGGGGCGCCTCAGGTAAGTTACCAACACCCATTTGGTTAATAATGGTAACCAAGACTGGAGGAATTGCTGTTACTAGCGATGCAGTTGTGCTTTGTAACCATATTTCTTAGGAATGGAAATTCCAATTCCTTTGTAAGTCAAGGACTACTTGTATTGGACAATTAGGGTCTTTCTTCTTGCATTACTGCATATTGAGCTGCCATTTATCAACTTCTTAAAAGGTCTTTGAAGATCTGAAGAATTGTGGTAACCATATCCCTGTTAAATAACTACGTCTTAGTTCTGTGTGATTGAAAAAACACGAAATCTATATTGCAAACTTGTGCTACAAATCATATGGATACAAAATATTGGTTTTACAGGAAGACGTAAAAGTACTGCTTTTAAGTGTATAACTTTCCTTTTCATACTTCCCTTTCCATATTTATATATAGTAAATGTAATCTGTATTTTTACACCAATACTCTGCTCCTTTTTGTATGACTGAAATGTATTTTTTTCCTTTTAACTTATGTAATTAGGCTTCAGAACTGTTTTGTTTCCTAGTCTTACGTCTTTAAATTGGTTTATTCTTGAAAAGCACTGAAGCATGTATAGAATAAATATTTGGTGTCTCTGCCTAATACCTTTTCCCAGAAAAAGGAAACAAGTTTTAAATCCACAGATGACAATGCTGGCTAGGCCAATATGATTTTTTTTAAATGAAGGAAAGATGAAAAATGAAAACCATATTTGGTGACTAAAATTTATTGCTTGAAACAATTTAAATGTTCATCCTGTTGCCAGATTCTGTCACTTGTAATATATCAGTGTTTCTGTAGTTGAGAGCTCTAGCTACATTTTGACTATCTTTAAGGTTAAAGAATTGGAATAAAATATAACCTTATGTTCTTGTACGTTTTCACCTACTTGAATTCTCTCATTGTCCTTTAACATGATTCATAATTATTTCAGTGGTCGAAAATCTAACTCGGCCATAAAAAAGAGTTGGTAATATGTGTTCTTGAATTGTCACTTTACTTAAATGATGGCTATTTAGTGCTTTGTCTGCATCTTCGTTGAGCCATATCAATAGCTGAAATGAGTTAAGACCCTCAAGATTTCATATCTAGCTTGCCAAAGAGGAAAAATAATCTGAAATTCATTGAAAATATGTGAATAAGTAAAGAAGAGAATATCCGGGGGCAATAGTAGTAATTTGTCTTTTTAAAAACTTTTAATAAAGTCTGTAAGCCATTCCATAACAAGATGAAAACTTAAATTCTAATTTCAGGAAACAATGCTGACTATAAGGAGTTATAAGTGCTGCTTGACTTATATTCACAATTAGACCTGAAATTTGTGTTGTAAGTCATTGAATCTAATTTTATGACAATTTTTATGGCTGTTAAGTGAATCACCATGGTCATTAAGCAAATCATTTAGTCGTTATACAAATTCATTTTCCTCAATGGGCACTTTTTGCTGGAAACTGGCAAAACAAGTTGCAAATCGTAATCACGTGCAATCAGTCGTAAATGCAAGCCAGTTGCCAAGCTCCTCAATTGTAATCAAATGGCCACGGAGATGGTGTAGCAGTCATAAGTGCAAGTTGTAAGTCACTTTTTCCAGGCCATTATAACTTTGAACGATTGTTAAAAGATGGATTGTAAGTTGTGGATTACCTGTAGTTGCAGGGTTCTGGATGTATTAATATATTTCTGATGTAGATCTCCCTTTTTGATATTCCTTGTTGCTATGAAAGGGGAATTGTTTTGATTAGGTATTCTCCCTCATTTCAGTATGAAAGGCCTGCTTGCCCTATTATGGTTTTTACCACTACAGCAAAGTTTGAATATGCAGCGCTTATTATTCTTAAATAAATTAGCATATGAAATATATGCCACATTTATACTTTCTCTGACGTGGCAGGCATATGTGCCAAGTCCGTGACATCAGTTCTGTACATGATACTTTTGTCTTAATCTTTACGAGGCTAAAAGGTTATTACACTATGGAAAATATATTCAAAGAAACCTTATACAATCTGTAATTATTTACTGAATATAAAACCAAACTTTCAAATATTTCATAACTTCATGTCATCTATCATCTGTCTTTGCAACTCTTATAAAAGCAATATTATTTGTTTTGGAATACTCTAGTGTTCTTATAATTTATGTGTGATTGCAGTTTAGTATAGGTCATGGGTGTCAAACTCATGGCGTCACTTTGCCATCATGTAATATATCACGATGTTTTTTCCCTTTGCAGAGCTGGGGTGGGTCTGGCCTGCACATGACACATCCGGCCCATGGGACACCAGTTTGATACCCCTCATATGGGTAATACTCGAGTTATGGCAGAATCCCTCCCCAAAAGTACTTATGATCTGATTCCAAACTACCGGTGACCATGCCCTCTCTGGTCACAGGTACACATTTGGGTGATTGGTAACCAGCCTGCATTTATGGCCACTTGTAGCATCCCATAATCACGTAACCACGATTTTCAACTTTTTTCAACCAAAACCCAGCATTTACTTCCAATTTTCAGTCCAAAGGCCCCATAGCAAACAATGGGTTCACTTACTGATCACAACATTGGCTCAGTGACCACCGATTCACAAGGACCATGGTGACTCGCTTACTTAACTGCCACAAAAAGATTATAAAATCAGATCAGTCATGTGATGACCTTTACAAAGTGTCATGACTCTTAGAATCGTAATGAGCAAGCCTCCATTGTTGTCATAAGTTGAAGACAACCTATATGTAAAAAAAAAAAAAGAAAAACAGAAAAAATGTATCAAAGTTCAACAGTTGTTGAGGACATAGCCTTCTGTTAGAATAATCAAAATACACAAATTTTTATTTACACGTATATACTCGAGTATAAGCCGAGTTTTTCAGCCCATTTTTGTGCTGAAAAAATCCCCTCGGCTTATACTCGAGTCAGATTCCCTCTGAAAAAAATGGTGTGGAGTCGCTGCCGCCGGCGGCCCCAGTCCCGCCGCCTCGGGAAGGGAAAGGCAAAGCGCTTTTTGCCTTTCCCTTCCCGGCTGGGCGTGCTGGTGAGCGAGGCTTCGCAGGGCACCTTCGGCTCAGCAATTCTCTCCGCCGGAGCGGCTGGTCCCGGGAGGCCGCCCCTCTGCCCGGAGGGGCTGGGGGAGGGGCTCCGGTCTGGCCTTCCGGCCATGAATTCGTCCCTCTCGCTGATCGCCTGGGCGCCCCTGGTTGCCTTGCCAGCTGGTTCCTCCGCCACAGAGCGAAAGACGCGCTTCCCTTGAGGAGAGCAGGGGATGCGGGTCCTGAGGCAGCCAAGTCCCCCAAATGCTCGCAGTCCCACCTGCCAGCCGGATGGTCGCCGCGCTCCCCTCTGGACTCTGCCGGCGCCTGTGCCTCCAGAAGGCAGGAGGGTCACCCGGGTGGTTTTGTTTTAGCAAACCTGAGAGGAGCACCAGGGTGGGGGAAAAGGGAACACGTGACTACGCAGGAGCTGTTCTGGGATTCTTTCCTGCTTCTTGTGCAATCTCACGCCCCTCCCGAGAAGGGACACCCTGACCCCCATTTGGGACTTGCGCCTGACAGGGGCCTGATGGAGTCCAGAGCTTTGGAAGTCATTCATTCTTCCAGGCTGCACATGAATGACATGAAGAGCTTCTAGGCTCTTGAGAAGGGGGGAGAGAGGCCAGCCTGATGAGATCTCTGCTCCATCTGACCCTGGAGTAGTGGGGTAGTTGTGATTGCAGGAAGCCAGGCAACAAATTACAACTCTGGCCTGGCGGGTTGATTCAGACTGCCCTGAAGGAGGACAGAACCCACGTGAAGTTGTGATAACATTCAAAGCCAAAAACAGCCCCCACCCTCTTCGGAGAACCCAGTAGTTCCCACCAAAGAGAGGGCGAGGGTGCAAAGGCTGGTCTGAACACAGCTCAGATCTGGCTTTTTAATCAGAACCAGGGAGCCCCTGAAATGCAGGTCCTGGGCCGCATCCTGATACTTTCCTTGGTGCTCTGGGCAGAAGTAACTGGCCTGCTTCAGTCACAGTTCAGCAGAACACCCACTAAGTACCCCAAGGTTTAGTGAACCATAAACCACTGTTGGCTCCAACAAGGGGACAGGCCAGGAAGAAGTAACTGGGGTTTAGTAAATCTAGAATCATTTTAATCCCAATCCAGATTGAATCCATACAGTCCATACAGTCTTAACTCTGCGAAGCCTCGTTCACCAGCCCAGCTGGGAAGAGGAGCAGCCGCTGCTACGGGAACAGTTTACTGCCATCGCCCTCAAAAGGGGGCAACTGGACAGGGAATCCAAGGGCAGCGCTGGGCGTTGCGTGCCGGAGGCGAAGCCCCGCTCGGGTGGGCGTGTTTGCCCAGAGACCCCGGACGAAGCAGCGGCAAAGCTCCGCTGACATCCGCGGGCAGACAGGCGAACAGCGGGACCTTCTCCTCCAAGGCGCCCGGCGCCTTTCTACCCACCCCGGCTCGTCTCTTTCAAGCGGTGGCGACTGCGGGCGGGGGTCGTCCTGCGGGGACACCGGTGGGCGCGGAAAGAGGCGGGCGGGAGAAGCTCTCCCTGCCCCGTCCCGGGGTGTCTTCCCCTTCTCCCGGTACAGGAGCTCCGCGGTGCTGGGCGGGCGCCAAAGACGACGCTCGGGCTCGGTCGGAACCGTCCGGCGCGCCCGATCCGATGCTAGCGCAGCGGCTGCGCGCAACTTCGCCTCCAGCGGCGGCCTTCAAGCCGTGGCCTTTCCCTTCCCGAGGCGACGGGACTGGGGCGCCGGCGCAGCGACTCCCAACAGCCCCAGCTGGGAAGGGAAGGCAGGCGGCGACTCCCAACAGCCCCAGCCGGGAAGGGAAAGGCAGGCGGCAGCGACTCCCAACAGCCCCAGCCGGGAAGGGAAAGGCAAAAAGCGCTTTGCCTTTCCCTTCCCGAGGCGACATGAGATAGTGAGATCGTTTCCCAAATTAATTATTTTTATTTTTGAAATTTACCAGTAGCTGCTGCATTTCCACCCTCGGCTTATACTCGAGTCAATAAGTTTTCCCAGTTTTTTTGTGTAAAATTAGGTGCCTCGGCTTATATTCGGGTCGACTTATACTCGAGTATATGCGGTGAATATTTTTCATTTTCCTGGATTTATACAGTTAATCATGTATTATTTATATATGAGTTCATGTTGTACACACACACACACACACACACACACACACACACACATAAAGTATTCTAAGACCTCAATTGATTTTCCCAAGAGGCCACATAAGAAACTGGGACTGTTGTGAGGGCCGAAACAATAGAGCTCCGAAAGTACATAGGCATGCATGCATGCACCTACGTAAATTGAAGAGGAAAAAAAAAGTTGCCCTCAAAATAAGAGGAATGCAGTTGTATTGCATTCTTCGTGTACATTTATTTGCATTTGATTTCTAATTTCCAAATGACCTCATGCAGGCCAGACAGACACCGAAACAACCAGATGTATCCCAGAGGTCATAAAATGCCTAGGTTTGTTCTAAGAGTAAATGTGTTGCTTGACTAGCTTTCTGGAAGTGCTATTTCTAGTAAGATATCCAATGACAATGTGTTCTGTATAGGATAAACATCAAACTTGGAAGGAGCAGTGGAGAATACTTGAATGTACCATGCACATTCTGTCATTTTTAGAAGATTAACTTTCTTGTTTGACAGCTAGAAAATCTCTTTTTATTGCAGCTAGTAGAGTAATAGTTGATCGACTATTTAATGTGACAGTGAATGAATGGAATGGAGGTTTGTGGGAATAGAAAAGAGAAGGTGACAGCATCAAATAATGTAGGAGATACTTGTGAGAGCATATTAGCTCTATCCATGTATTTTGCTGTGTCATAGACAGAAAAAGCTGTTGCCTTTTCCACAGTTCCTATCAGCTTGCTCTTTTGATCAATTTAGAATCTTTCTAGTAGAAAATAATTTATATAGTCTGAAATACAGAGTTTCCCCTTTGTGCCTTATTTGTAGAAAAAAAAATTCTTATCCTATGATTTATAGAAAGCTTTAAAATCTTACTTCGGATTCAAAATAGTATGTTATATAAAGCTAAAGGGCAGGATGTCCCTTTCCTTTTAATATATTGAAACAGATTGGACTAGCAGCTGAATCTTGATTTTATATTAGCATTCAATGGAAACAGAAGGAGAACATTAGGCTGACCAAAGGATACATAGAAAGTTGCAAATCCATACAATTAAATTTTTCCAATTTTGATGCTGTCCTTGACACCTTCTAGTATCTTCTGCCTCCTCTGAATGGTACTTCAGAAGTACCTATTTAATAGTAAGGTGGCATTCTATCCCTTCACAATACCCAACATAGAAACCAAACAAATAACTAGACAAGAGATGACCCTTTAAAAAAAAACTTGGCATAGAAACATAAATCTCTCAAGACAATTCAACATCTTCTCCACAAAAAAGAAAGAAAGAAACTGGTCTAAATCTATGGGGTAGAGAAGATGTGTCCAGTTGGGAATCTGTGCTATTTTTATGTGCCTTTTTAATATTTTTTACAGTGAAATTTTTAATTAAGTAATAAGAGCTGTAATCTACATGGTTTATGTAAGTTTTTGTGACTAATGAGGATTTTCAGGAAACGGGAAAGAAGTGACAAATAACTTGACATGATCAAAAATGGGACCAGAGTCTCAGTTGTTGCATGAAGTGGTCATTATTGAGCAAGATGGAGCGTGGGGGATGCATCAACAATAGGGAAGTCCACCACAGGGAATGAGAGAAATTTGGGGGTATTGTAGTACAGTGCATAGCTGTAGCTGCTCCTGGAAGCTTCTCCCCCACCCACCCAGGATGGCAACTGTCTATAATTACCTGTCTTCTCCTCAATCTCTGCCTCTTTGTCTACTTATATTCCACCACATCCCCTGCTGTCCGCTGCCTCTGCCTTCCACTACCCACACCTGACCTTGTGTTGTCTTCCTCCTGATGGCGGCCTGGGATCCAGGCGCTGGGTGAGGTTACAGTCTTGGGATACATGCAATGAGGACAGGAAAGAACAAGTGATGATTCCCCAGGTGAAAGTGGTGAAAGTGGGGGTTCTGAGGGAGGCACTGTTTGAGGTGGCAGCAGAAGTGGGAGGATGTTTGTGTTGCAAGTGCTCCTGGTAAATGGTCCCTTGGGTTCAGAATCTACCTACAGGCTGTCTGCACTCTCTCGACCCAGCCAGCAAAATTAATGGGGAGGGCTGTGCCTTTTCATGTGCCCACCAATCAGAAGGAATGGTACACAATGCCAGCCAATTGAGGAGAGCCATGCGAGGATTCTCCCTAACCCTGCTGCTTGTTTTTCCATGTGGGAGTGACCAATGGATAAGTGTTCAAGTTGGGCATTACAGCAAACAAGGCTGTTTATTTTCCAAATGCAAAAATCTCTGCATCAGCCCCACAGCCTCTTTCCTTATTCCCTGCAATAAAAGCTTTTCTTTGAAATACTGACAAGAGTACCGTAGGAAAAATGAAGGAGTCCCTTGGTGCATGCAGCAGAGGCAACACTACAGGTAGTCCTCAACTTAACAACTGTTCATTTAGTGACTGTTTGAAGTTATAACGCCACAAAACCCTTCTCTGTCTCTCTCCCCCCCCTCTCTGTATTTCTCTTTGTCTGTATCTCTCTGCCCCTCTCCCTCTCTCTGTATCTCTCTCTATCTCTCCCACCCATTCTCTCCACCGTCCCTCTGTATCTATCTATCTATCTATCTATCTATCTATCTATCTATCTATCTATCTATCTATCTAGGGAGAGGGGGGAAAAAAGAGAGAAAACCAGCTGACAGGTGAGCGTTTTTGGTGAGGGCGCTCCAGCTTTCTCCAAGCCTGACCCACCTGGAGTGGGCATGCGAGGTTCGGCGGGGCCAGCTCCATTTTCCTGCTGCCCTGAACTTCTTAAAACTGTGGCTGGTTGCTGCAGGCTCGTCCCCCTTTCCGTCCCATCCTCCCAGATCCCATTCCCATCCCGCCAGCCTCATTTTAGCGAGGCCAGCGTTGTTTGCAGCCGGATTGGACCAGTGTCTTGGGCAGAGAGCAGGTTCCGCGTCTCCCCAAGCGACCGAGGCATGCCCAGCACCAACAACGGCCGGAAGAAGTTCTAGCAAGAGTGGGATGCTGGAGAATTAGCCACGGCTGCTGCTCCATCCCCCAACATCGCCCTTACCTTCTCAGGCCGGGTGAGAGGGGAAGGTGAGGGGCGGGGCCAGCCAGTGATGGGGACAGGGAGCCGCAGCAGAGGGCCAAGGTTGCTGACACCCGGTATAGACTATAATTATTGGGCTTTTTTTCCTTCTATCCAATATATCAGCTTCTCAGAAACTTCCTGGACAAGCCCATGCAGTTTTCTTGATGAGGTTGTTCAGAAGTGGTTGCCATTACTTTTTTCCTAGGCCAAAAGAAAGTGACTGGCCAAAGTTATACAGTTGGCTCAGTGCCTAACGCAGCAATATAACTCATTATGTTCTGGTTTCCAGCCTATGTCTTAATCACTATGCCAAACTGACTCTTCATTTCTTTATGATTTTGACTTACAAACATTAACTCTAATTATTTTTTAAAAGTTTACAATGTACTTTTATATATTTCAAGAAGTGCTTGTATTTCCACAAATTGGAAAGAAAACCTGGTTTTATGAATCTGATTCACTGAGTAGTGAAAATTCTTCACTGCATTTCTTGCTGCATTTCTTGTTTGACATTCATTTAGTCAGATACCTTTCTTTTACAGCTGTTTCATTTGGTATTTCAAGCTTGTTATTACTGTGTCCACTGAGCCATGATTTGCTGGAAGAACTCATAGTTTTTAAAATATTGTCCACTAAATCAGTATTTCTGATTTTTAAGACATCTTAGCAGATCCTAATCTTTCTGAGCTCACAGAAATGTAAATATTTTCTATTATCCCTCTGTGGAAGAAATGCAAGCAGAGGAGAAAAACAGCCTTTTCTCTTTGTCTTCTTTTTCGCTTATATCTGAAGGGGAAGAATGAGTTTTGTCTACTCTCTGAGGTCAAAAGTCATAGTTGGATATGTGCCATGCTTAAACAGTTTAGTCACTATAGATTATTTACCATATCTAGCTTATAATTTTCCTACAGGTAATCCTCGACTTACGACCACAATTGAGCCCAAAATTTATGTTGCTAAGTGAACAGTTGTAAAGTGAATTTTGCCCCATTTTATGACTTTCTTGCCACAGTTATTAAATGAATCACTCCAGTTGTTAACTTAGGAACACAGTTAAGTGAATCTTGCTTCTCCAATGACTGTGTCTGAAAGTTGCAAAGGGCGATCAATCACATGACCCTAGGACACTCCAACTTTCATAAATATGATTCAGTTGTCTTGGTGTTTGAATTTTGATCATATGGCCATGGGGATGCTGCAATAGTCCTAAGTGTGAAAAACGGTCATACGTCACTGTTTTCATTGCAGTTGTAACTACGAATGGTCACTTAAATGAATTGTAAATTGGGGCCTACCTTGGTGCAGATCTAGATTGCCAAAGTTTGGAATGTAGATACTGGTCACAGCTAAATTTGGTTTTCAGATTCTTATAATTGTATTTAAAAAAAGAAAGAATAAGATCTATTAATTTGAAAAATTTGCTACAAATTGAAATCTTTGATATGTTTTGTCCACAGAGTTTACAGAGCTCTGCAAAGATGCTTGCATTGCAAAGAAAGCATAGGCAGCTGCTTGTTTGTGCAATGAAGCAATATATTAAACAGAAAAACCTGTAAAATTAATGAACACTGCCTCCTCAAAAAGAATATAAGAGGTGCATCCTATTTCTCCTCTTCTCTCCCCCCTCTCTCACCATTGCAGAGCTTTATATTGCCCATATCACTGTGTTTCTTGCTGCTAAATGAGCTTTGCAGCACAAAGTTAATTTTCTGCCAGTATTGCTTTGAGCTGATGACTGGGGGTATTTGTATATCCATTAAATGTGCTGCCAGAACATGTCCACCATTTTCCACCCTTTCCATTAAATGGTTGTCAGTAGGTTTACAGAACTGCTTCGTTACTCTGCTCTAATTGCAGAGACTTCTAGATGTGATGAAAAGTCTCCATAAAAAGAAACCAAAATCTTGTTCAGAGATCTGAAAAAAAATAAATAGAAATGCTACAAGCAGTTAAATCAGATTTTTTTTGTATAGTCACAGTACAATTAACAGATAACAACATAATTTCTTTTTCCAAATTTTTATTTTGTGAATGTAAAAAATACTGAAAATAAACATTTAGAAGGAAATTACTTTTCCCACATAACAAATAATATATGTACAGGCATATAGAACTATATATTACTTGAGTTGTGATGAGTGCATTCAGTAACTACGTTAATCCTTTGTTGAGAGTACATTTGATTTTGAAATGGGAACTTGTTAAAATTGCATCTAGGATGCTGTGCAGGAAACCAGAAAAATGATCTCCCATTAAAACAACTCTACCTATACCATTCAAACCACTTGAGTTGACAGTATTTTAATGAAACAACCCTCAAAATAATTTAGGCTTTAAAAAGACTTTTTAAAATAATATTTGGAGCTGATTTTTCTATAAGTTGTCTCACTGATAGCAGTCCCTCAATTTTTGACATTTTGAAGTGATGGACTTTATAGGGATTCAAATCCAATTGCCAGTGTTTCTTATGACAGGAACACTCTAAACCAGGGATGTCAAACTCATGTGCTGGCCATGCCCACCCCCAGTTTAGCGAAGGGGGAAAAAGTTGTGATACGTCATGTGACAACAACATGACATCACGAGTTTAACACCTCTGCTCTAAATATTTCAAATTTTCTTCTAGCAGAATACACTAAAATATTTATTTTTTAAGTTTTTTTAAAAAAATAATTTTAAATTAATATATCTGTACTTGAAGCTAACCATTTAGCTACTACCTCAGCAAAAACCAAACCAAAACTGCTATGCAACCAAGACACAGGACAAGAACCATCTCCACATAGATACAGATATCTCAAAATGCAAATAACACAAAATCTGTGTCAGGTTCCAAGTAATGCAAGCACCATAAGCCTGCATTTAATTTGATGGTGGAATATGAATTCAGTTTGACAATCTGAACAATGCAGAACAGCAAACATACAAAGTTCACTAGAAATCCCAAAGAGCTTAGAGTTTTAAGTTTGGATATTTTTAAAGAACTCTGGAAGCTCAGCACTCTAACAGAGCACAAAAATATGTAAAAATTATAAATTTATATGACTTCTCCCCCAAAATAGGATGGTCAAACAAGAGTCAGCTTATTTATTTCAAGGTATAAATATATCATAATGAAAGAATCTGGTTTTTATAAACAAAATCAGAATGATTCTGACTTTATATCATTTTTTAAAAATTTTGATTGTAGGATACAATAGCTCCCACAATTTCTTTGCTATTTGATAGACCTGTGGAGATTGAAGGAAGTTAAAAACCAAAATATCTAAGGAACACCCCCTACTTTGATTGAATGCTTTAGATGAATACCATATATCTTTTGAAAGCATTTCACAAAAAATAATACTGCAGTGCTTAGGAATATATAATCATCCCATTTATAGCACAGATGTTCCAATAAGCAACATAAATCTCTGAAAGGGAGGTTAGTTGACTTCTGATAATATATATGACCATTTTAAAAAGTGTCCCATTTTTTTCACTTTTTTATTATATCAATATTTTAGAGAATTTGTTCTACATACAATATTCATTGTATGATAAGGACCCTTTATTAATAATCAATAGATTGATAAGCTTGTAAAATAAATTTCATGTATAATATCTAAAATGTAATGCTATACAGCATTTTACAGTTCTATGAAGATTCTGAGTAATCCTGGTCATGGTTGTCCCAATAGTGCTTTTTTCAAGAGTCAACTGGACTTTCTTGCTTTTCTTTGAAGAAATTTCGCTTCTCATCCAAGAAGCTTCTTCAGCTTTGACTGGATGATGGGGAATGGAAGGAAATGGCCTGCATTTACAACCTTTGCAGTGCCTCTTTGTGATATGTTTGCCATGATAGTCAGTTAATAGGCATTGTCCTGGGTATCTGACCAGGTTTTCCCCTGCCTCTTTGGAGAGTGGAAAGGTCACATAAGCAACCTTTCTCTCCTGCTCCTGTCCCCCCAGCAAGCTCCTGAAAAGAATCAACTGCAAGTCAACAAGTTCAACTGGGTCTCAACATTAATTATTTGATTAGGCTGCCTGAAATTGACAAGACCCCTATCAGTTTCACACCAAAGGCTTTTGCTTCCTCTTAAGCAGCTGTCTGACAGTCATGAGCATGCTAGGCAAACAGTGCTAGTGCATTCTTTTCAATATGTAGTCCCGTTCTGTGCCTATTTATACTCTTGTATTCCCCACTCATTCTCCAATGAACATAAACACAAATATTAATAGCAATAGCACTTAGACTTATATACTGCTTCATGGTGCTTTACAGCCCTCTCTAAGCGGTTTACCAGAGTCAGCATATTGCCCCCAACAATCTGGCTCCTCATTTTACTGACCTTGGACTGATGATCTCACTAATTATTCCAGCACCAGAATAAGATTTCAGAGGGTGGGAAAGTGGGGGGGAGTATAGTTGCAGTCACATGATTTTCATTTAGCAACTGCTTTGCTTAAGGATTAAGTTCCTGGTCTCAATTGTACAACCTGTAAGATGTACTACCCATATATCAATGTTGTATGTTTTCTTAAGTTTTTCTGGGTATTTATATGTATGGTATTCAACTTTGTTCAGGTATTTTCCCATGTCATATAGTTGTGCTTTTAAAGTTGTAGCAACGTTTTGGCAGAATCTCATCTGCTATCATCAGGCTTGTGTATTGGGTTCGTCTGTGTGTCAGGCTTTTGCAGCCGTTTCTGTTTTAAATTTGGTGCTAGCCTCGTGCTTTGTTAGAATGTTTTTTTCTTCATCCTGATTGGTTGGGAGTCTTGGTCTGTGTTTATAGGTCTTGGAGTTTGCTGTGTTCTACTTGATTGGTGTTTCTAATATCTTCTGTCTGTTTTGTACCATTTTTTTTGTCTTGATTGGCTGGCAACATTGTGTTTCCTGTATTGGAGGCTTTTAGTGTGGCTTGGCTTCGGGTGAATGGCCAGCTATCGTTTATTAGGAAGCTAGGTTTCATCTGGGTGGCAGGCTGGGCTGTGTTTGGGCTGGAGGTATCAGGGGGGTCTGTTTGTGCCCAGGTGTTCATTTGGCTTGTGGTGTGGAGATTTTTTTGTTTGGGAGTGCAGGCTTCCAGATAATTGACAAGTCTGGTGGAGTCATCCCTTCTATTCATGCTTTCAGGTTGTTTTTCAATCTCTATGGTTTCTCTGATAATTCTGTAACTGGGGTTTTCTATAGTGGCTAGGATTTTGGTGCCATTGAAGTCAATGCTATGACCTGTGGCTTTCATGTGTTGGACTAGTGAGGAGGTGTGTTTTTTTACTGCATTTTTGTGTTCATCAAGGCGGGTACTTATTCTTCTATTGGTCTGTCTGATGTATGTGGCAGGGCATGATGCGCAGGGGACTTCTGCCGAAATGTCGCTACAACTTTAAAAGCACAACTATAATGACGTGGGAAAATACCCGAACAAAGCTGAATACCATACATATACATACACACACACACACACACACACACACACACACACATAAAATCTATTTTATTTGTCAAGCGATTATAAGATAACTATAAACTATAAATAACTATAAACTATAAATTCATAACTATGTTTATAAGTATAAACATAGTTATGAATACATGAAATGGATACATATAAGAAAAATAAAAAGGAAAATAGGACAGGGATGGTAGGCACGTTGGTGCGCTTATGCATGCCCCCTACAGACCTCTTAGGAAAGGGGTGAGGTCAATAGTAGACATCTAAGGTTAAAGTTTTTGGGGTTTGGGGAAGAAACCACAGAGTCAGGTAGAGTATTCCAGACATTGACCACTCTGTTGCTGAAGTCGTATTTCCTGCAATCAGGTTTGGTGTGGTTTACCTTGAGTTTGTATCTATTGTGTGCTCTTGTATTGTTATGGTTGAAGCTGAAGTATTCATTGACAGGTAGGACATTGCAATATATAATTTTATGTACTATACTTAGATCAGACTGAAGGAGGCAAAGTTCTAGGTTTTCTAGTCTCGTGACATAAGGTATTCTGCAATGAGTAGAGGAGTGGAGAATTCTTCTTGTGAAATATTTCTGGACTTCCTCAACTGTATTAATATCAGATATGTAATGCGGGTTCCAAACTGATGAGCTGTATTCAAGTATTGGTCTAGCAAATGTTTTGTATGCTCTAGTTAGTAGTGTGACATTACCAGAGAAAAAGCTACGCATGATTAGGTTAACAACTCTTAATGCCTTTTTAGCTATGTAGTTACAGTGGGCTCTAGCACTTAGATCATTACAGAGTTTGGATCATCAACAAGGTCTTGACTATTCAGCTTGTATTTTATTTTCTGATTTTTTTTTTGCCAATATGCAAGAGAGAGCATTTATTTGTTGAGATTTGAAGTTGACATTTGTTTGACCATTCTGACACATAGTCGAGGTCTTTTTGAAAGGTAGCAGTATTGTCTGTGGTGTTGAATAGCTTTACATCATCAGTGAAGAGAACACAGTTGCTCTTAGTATGATCACAGAGGTCATTTATGTAGAGTATGAAGGGAGTTGGTCCTAGAACACTGTCTTGGGGGACACCACTGTTGACAGGTACAGAATTTGATAGGACCTTCCCAATTTTGACCATTTGTTGTCTGTGACAAGAATGCTTCTATCCAGTTATGCAGGTGTCCGGAGATACCATAAGATTTTAATTTTAGGAGTAGTTTGTTGTGTACCACTGAATCGAAGGCTTTATGCTTATTGTTGTTAAGCAAGGAATGTGGGTTGTTAAACAAGTCCCAATTTATTTAAGGGTCCAATTTATTATAAGTTATATTAATGTTCAGAGAATGAAAGTTATTTTTTGTCATCCAAATCTTATTAATGATGTTTGAAAATAATCTTTTCTTATCAGATTGTGATATAGTAAAAATGACACATATTTAATGTTTACAGTTCCATAAAGAGGCAGGAACAGCTGTTGCTAAAGTAGTAAATTAGACAAACACTTAAAATATTTAAATTCTAACACATAAATCTAGAATTTCATCCTCTTGAAAGTTTTAAATTTAAGTAAATTGACTTAATTTGTTTCAAGTTCAATAAATTGGGCATAAATTTAAGTTTAATAAATTGAACATAAATGGTCAATTTACCTTTCTAATTCTGTAGTCGTGATCAGGTTGTCTTCTCTGATAACTTCTCTTCTACTGTGCCATAAGAATTCAGAAGCTAGGAACAGATGTTACAAATTAAGCATAAGGCATGCTTGGCAGATATGCCTGAACATAATGTTTCATCAGCATTACAGGGGTGTCATATGAATAAAGTATTTATTATGACCAAAGACCAGTACTTGAAATAACCTACAAGAACTAACATGTCTTGACAGTAATTCCAAATATAATAATATAGGAGATTACACAACAATCAGAAAAGGATTATTAGTTTTTTTTAGAATCCACTGATTATTTATTGTTACACTATGCATGTGTGCAAAATTTTGATAGATAGCAATAGCAGGCTATTGTTTACAGAGAGAAAGGTTTCATCTAAATGGTCTACAAAGTTTATTACTACAAAGTCTACAAAGCTACTGTGTAGCTTCCTATTAAATCTCCTGTAGTACAAGATGCTCAACTAACATTAAATTGATCTTTTCAAAAGGCTTTTGCAGTTACCAGGCGATTCCAAGGTAATATGCCATTTAATTGGCTACACACTCAACATTATCAAGAACCAGCTTTCACTTATTTTGCAAATCAATTTTCTGAAATTGCTATTTAAGAAGTACCCTAGTTTGATCATAGATCAAGGACCTTTGAGAGAGGCCATAGGTCAGTGTTGTTTTCAATAGGTCGTCCTTTAGACTGAATGGAATTATCAAAAATTATTTGAGGACCCAGACTTATTGGCCAGAAATTAAACTTCAGTAGATTAAAGATTGCTAGCTAAATGCACACTAAGTTAAACCAATCTGCAGCATGAAGGCAGTACTGTAGTTGCAGTTGGGCTTGAAAGCACTGCCATCAGGAATAAGGATAGTACCCTCATCAGGAATAAGGATAGTATTATTCCAAGGGACGAATAACTGGAATAAGACCCTAACTGAATTCTGTATAGAAAACTACACCAATATCATGGTTTAATATAGGTTGACAAGAAAAGGCCTAAAATTGCCTCCTTTCAAATTTTTATGTATTTATATGATTTCTGTACCCACCCATCTCAACAAGTGGCTCTATTGGTAAAACTGTAAAATATTTCCTGAGGCATGAAATTGGTAACACTAAATATTTAAATAATTTAAATTGCCTTGCATGATAGTTCACTTACTTATCTTGGGGCTTTGGGTTAATAGGATCAATATAGGAAGGAAACTCAGTAAGAGTTGTACCCAGTACTTCTGAATACAATAGCACAGTTAAACTTTTTTCAGTTTATATAAAAGTTAAAAAGCAAAGGGGAATTAAACAGACATGTTAAATCCCTCCCTATTGGAAGGTAGTAACATTGTTTGCTTTTATAGAAAATTCTTAGAAGTGTTATCTCATTAATTTGATACTTTATTTTTCTGTGAATGCATGCAAGGCCTGTTCTTTATATTACACATAATGAATTCATTTTCTTCTGTTAAGCAGGTAGATGTTTCTTCTTCCTGTCACAACATTAATTATTTCCAAAAAAATCACACCTCCAGATATATAGTAGTAAGCAAATATATGCTAGGAAACTAAATCTCTTAATCAGTTGATATGGAATGTAAATTAGGTTTTAGACAAACTAAAAATCATCAATATTAACTTTAAAAAAAAGTCACCACTAAGCAGTTTTTGAAAATATGCTGCTGCTCTGATGCTTTTCATGTATTTGAAGTCTGTAATGGTTAACCTGTCTTCTTTCATTTGTTATATTCTAGAACGGGTCGCCAACCTTTTGGACCTCAGGGACCACCAAACTCATAATTTTAGATCCCAGGGACCACTAACCGGTTCTGTGGGCGTGGCCTAATTTGTGGCTGTGGCTTGGTGGTCATGTGACTAGCTGGGCATGGCTTGTATGTAAATATTATAAATATTTATAAAAATATTGAATTTTTTATAAAAAAGCAACTTTTATGCAAAATCAGGCAAAGCAGGCAGGCAGATTGAGTTGCTCACGGAATCATAGATTCATGCAGAGATCTATCTATCTGCCATTGGCTAGTTCAGTCTGTCACATAAAATTTGCTTGCAAGCAAGCTTACAAAATACCATGCATGTAAATATTGAATTTTTTATAAAAAACAGCAACTTTCAGACAAAGCCGGCAGATTGAGTTGCTCACAGAATCATTCAGTGATCTATCTATCTGCCATCGACTAGCTCAGTCTTTCAAATTTGCTTGCCGTAGGTCTGCACTGAATTTGCTTGCAAGCAAACCTTCAGTCTTAAGGGAGGTTCGGCTATGCTGAGCCGAAGATCTAAAGACTAGCTAGGAAGCAAGAAATCCAATCATTTCCTGCTTCCTAGCTAATCTAAATCTCCCAGCACAGCAGAACAGATGATGGTCAGAAAATGGAAAAATCGCAATTTAGCAGGCAAGTTTACCAGGTAAGGAGTGAGTGGGCGGGGAGGGTTCCCGCGGGCCATGTGATTGGCGCAGCCTTGTGTTTCTGCACAGCCTGGATTAATTGCTTTGTGGGGGTGCTCTGGGGGTGAGATTTCTCTGCAGCCCATCAAAATTTTCTCATGGCCCACCAGTAGGCCATGGCTCACCGATTGGCGACCACTGTTCTAGAAGATTTATTTCAAAGTATAGTTTACATTATTCTAACTAGAATTCTCCCCTTACTTTTTTGAAGCAAACATTTGAAAGTGTTTTGAATTTAGATTATGAAAATTAAGTTCACTTAAGTTCTAATTGAAACTCAGATGGTGGTGGTCCAGATAAATTAATTAAAATTATAGGCCCATGTTCCTAAATTCTAGAGTTCTCTGTAGACATCTTTAAGGACATATAAGTGAGAGCTATAAAGTTGCCAGCATTACAAGAGGTACTAATTAATATTGGATTTTTTTATTAAAATAATAATTCCACATGTTCTCTGAATGAAGTATAATTAAATTCTGTATCAATCAGTTCATAAGCCTACTTCTGAGAGTTCTCTGTGTGATACCAGCATTGCACTGAAGATTCTTTTAACCTGGAAACCTGATGGTTTTCCCTATAGTTATCTTCTAACTTGAAGATTTGTTTAAATACTAAATAAATGCAAGTGGGTGGTTCTGTACTGATTAAAATTGCTAAGGAGAAGTAAAAGAAAATGAAAATAGGCAAATCACTTTTGTCATTTATACACATTTTTACAAATGTGAAGCAGGTGGATTTTGGGGAGGGAGGGTTCCGCTTGAAAACTCAGTACAGCTCATCTGCTGGTGCTAGAAACAACAGATGAATGTGGACACATATTTATGGCTTGGTTGCATTTAATAACATAAGCTGATCTAAAAGGCATTTCTCAAATTTACAAGGCAAAATGCCATGTACTTCCCTTCCCCACCCCATTTCCCCCCCATTTTTTTCAATGTAATTCTTTATTAAAGTAATATAAAAGTTTGTGCATGAAAGAAAAAAGAACATAAAAGGTTTACAAATGGAAGTAAACTTTAAAATGTATGATTTTTCATTTTAAAGAATAGCACCTTCTGATGGTATTAGCAAAAAATAGGTTTATAATTTTGTTATTTCTCCTTTGATATGCTTTTCAGATTTTATTGCAGGAAATATAACCCTGAAACAATTTCAATTGGGTTAATTTCTTTTTAAACTAAAATAACTGGGTGTCAATTTATAGTGGTTATAGTGGATAAGCTAGTAATGAATATTGCCTTAATTCTTCCTTTGTTCTGTCTTTGCTATTTGTGTTGATATTTAAATACATTGTTTTAATATTTTGTTGCGTTCTACTTTTTGAAGACCATGTGTCAGGCCCAACCCAAGAATGATATACAGTAGAATAATCCTACCAAAATTCAGTTCTTTATTTGCTTACACCAAATAGACCAGGGATGTCAAACTCGATTTCATTGAGAGCCACATCAGGGTTGTGCTGGACTTTGGGGGGGGGGATGTGGCTAAGGTGGGAGTGGCTAGCTCGACATCACTCGTGTCAAGGAGCACCTGTGGTGGCCCAAGTGCCCTCCCAAGCTATTTTTGCTCACACAGGGTTGCAGGAAGCCATCACAGCTGAAAACAGAGCTCAGGGGGCACTGCCCTCCTGAGCTCCCTTTTTGTGGGCAGAGGTTTGCAGGAAGCCATCACAGCCGAAACGGAGCTGGGGGGGGGCACACGATCCTCCTGAGTTCCATTTTCACTGGAAGAGGCACTGCAGGCCAGTCCTTCAATGTTTACAGGGCGGCATGACGGGCCAGATCTAAGCACCCCGCGGGCCAGATTTGGCCCCGCAGGCCTTGAGTTTCACACTCTTGCAATAGATAGAATCTTGACAGACTAAATAGAATAGAATACTTTATTGGCCAAGTGTGATTGGACACACAAGGAATTTGTCTTGGTGTTAATACTCTCAGTATACATAAAGAAAAGGTAAATTCATTAAGAATCAAGAAACATAATGTACAACACTTAATGATAGTCATAGGGTACAATCAACAATCAAATCATACTAGGAAACAGTCGAGTGGGAGGGGATGGGTGATAAGGAGTCGTGAGAAGATTAACAGTAATAGTGTACACGTTGTAAATAGTTGAACAGTGTTGAGGGAATTATTTGTTTAGCAGAGTGATGGCTTTCAGGGAAAAACTGTTCTTGTGTCCAGTTGTTCTGGTGTGCAGTGCTCTATAGTGTCGTTTTGAGGGAAGGTGTTGAAACAGTTTATGGCTGGGATGTGAGGGGTCTGTAAATATTTTCACAGCCCTCTTTTTGACTCGTGCAGTATACAGGTCCACAATTGAAGGCAGGTGGGTAGTAATTGTTGTTTCTGCAGTCCTAATTATCCTCTGAAGTCTGTGTCTTTCCTGTTGGGTTGCAGAACCAAACCAGACAGTTATAGAGGTGCAGATGATAGACTCAATAATTCCTCCGTAGAACTGTATCAGCAGCTCCTTGGGCAGTTTGAGCTTTCTGAGTTGGTGCAGAAAGAACATTCTTTGTTGTGCTTTTTTGATGATGTTTTTGATGTTAGGCGTCCATTTTAGGTCATAGGATATAGTATAACCTAGAAATTTGAAGGTCTCTACTGTTGATACTGTGTTGTCTAGTATTGTAAGAGGTGGTAGCATAGGAGGGTTTCTTCTAAAGTCTACCACCATTTCTATGGTTTTGAGTGTTTCAGTTCCAGATTGTTCCGGTTACACCACGAGGCAAGTTGTATAACCTCCTGTCTATATACAGATTCATTGTTGTCTCGAATGAGACCAATAAATCTTTACTACCACCCTCATCCCAATAGATATACTCTGGGAGATTCTAGGGAGTGGCTATCCTAATACTCTTCCTTTGATTCCTATTCAGCTCTGGGTTGTGATACCTGTTGTTGATCAGAGGGTCTAGGAGTTTATCAGATTCTAATATGGGTTTTGAGAAAGATATATATAGACCTTTAAATTGTAGAATCGCTGAACATGTCAATTTGTGGCCATATAACTTTGCATAAAACTGTTTTCCTCAATTAGAGAAATATTTGAAAATATAAAGGCGTTTATTACTTAAATTACCGGTAATGGTTGGCCAAAGTTCCAAACAAGGATGTTTTAATCAGAACATAGTGTTGATATTGAATAGATATTTCCAAACTGAGAAGTCTCTGGATGTATTCTGAAAGAATTAATTCAAACACACCTCTAGAGGTAGCATATTCATAATAAAATAAAGAAATGCAAGTTCATAAAAACCATGGATTTAATTATTTGTTTTAAAAAGTTAAGCAAAAAAAATACATTTTAAATATTTCCTAAACCCATGACCTAAAATTGCAAGGAATACAATATGAAGAAATCCATGATTTGAAATGACACTAATTGATGATAAAGTCAGTTCAGAGTTCAAATGATGTTTGTTTCTGCCTAAAGAACAGTTCAGCTTCTTTCAAAACATTTAACTAAAGTAGAACAATTTTCATTGCCACTTTAGAATTTTCAATAAAATAGCTAATCCCATTTAATGATTTACTACACTGTTGTCTCCATTTTTAAATACTTGTTAAATATATAAGCTGACCTTTTTAATGGGACAGTACCTATTGAGTCACAATATCGTCTTGCAGAGAAAGAAAGAGTTATAACTAGGTTTGACTTGTTTACAAGTATCTGTAATTTTTGTGTAAAATACAACATTTTATATATTGAATAATGTATTTTTTGGCCTTGTAACACTTCTTTAACTTTGTGTCATGTTAGATTTTCAAAAGAAGCAACCAGATGATGAGTCCACTCCCAGCACAAGTAACAGCCAATCGGATTTGTTCTCTGGAGAAACAAATAGTGACAACAGTAATACCTCTCTATTGACACAGACTGTTAACTCCAACCAGCAACTTTCGACAGAACTGAATGTAACTTCTTTGAGCAAAGAGGAATGTAAGTATACAGTCTGAGAGGAGATTACAGGCTGTTCTGGAATTTAAGAATTTTAGCCCTTTAAGTTAGGGGTAGAGAAGAGCCTGAGAATTGATTGTCAAGTGCTAGCTGAAGAAAAGGGAATCAATGTATCTTTCCTATTTAGATATAATTGTAGAAAAGCATTTGGTTGCTTGTATATATCTTTTTCAGAATACTTCACAGTTTAATCTGTTTTCATTGTAATGTTTCTGCAGATTTTGTTTAAAAAATATAGATGGTACCATGCACCATGTATACAGTGAGGATAAATACATTATTATTATTATTATTATTATTATTATTATTATTATTATTATTATTATTATTATTATTATTATTATTATTATTATAAAATGAAAGTGTACACAGCAAACGAGATAACTGTGCTGGGTTTCGTATCACAAATCACTAGTCGAACACTTCCCAAGCGTTTAGGACTGTGTGATGTATCGGCGGATTATGCGAGCAGATCCCAGTAAGGTGGCCTTCTGCAGCTGACCCATGGTGATTTTGTCAGCACCAATTGTTTTTAAGTGCTTGCTTAGGTCTTTAGGCACAGCACCCAGTGTGCCGAGTACCACTGGAACCACCCACACTGATTTATGCCAGAGTTTCTACAGTTCGATTTTCAAGTCTTGATATCTGGTCATTTTTTCAAGTTGTTTCTCGTAATTTCTGCTGTCACCAGGTATGGCAATGTCGACGATCCACACTTTTTTCTTCTCCACAATCGTGTTATCCGGGGTATTGGGTTCTAAAACTTTGTCAGTCTGTATTTGGAATTATTATTATTATTATTATTATTATTATTATTATTATTATTATTATTATTATTATTATTATTATTATTATTTTCTATGCTTTTCAGATCAAGCTCAAAAAAGTGTTAAACTAGCCAGCACTTTAGAACAGAAATGCATTAAATAGTGGAAAGATAATTCTGTTCAGCTTCCAGGGGGAGAATTTCACAAAACTGTTCTTGCTATCTCATCATACCTACGCATATCAGATGTATAGAGGCTAGAACTCCCTGAACATTGATTTGGCATCTAGAATAATGATTTTCTAGATGATTTTAGCTGAAAATCTAGAACAAAATTAGATTATTTAATCAGAAATAATTGTAAGAATCAATAGAATATCACTAGGCTTTCGGCAGTATACAAAAAGATAAACATAAATTATATAGTAAAATATCACTTATCCTGAGATAGACTGAAATAAATCTCCCCTCATATCACATAAAACATGACAGAAAAAGAACAGCTCAGTTTCTATTGGCTTTGAAAACTTATGTGAATGTTAAACATATATTAATTGAATGACTTTGGGCCCATCATTTTATCTTAGTCCAATCATCCTATAGGGTTTTTATAAGGGAAAACAGAAAGCATCATGCATACTACCTTGATGTATGCAAAAAAAATCTCGAATATAAATCTAATGAAGAAACAAATACGAATGCTATTATCTTACACTGAAATCTGAAGATTTTAAACATTTCTATCTATGTATAGGATACCCTGAAAATAAATTTTGTTTGTCATCTGTCTACATACGCACATCTTAAGAGTCGCTCCTCTGTGCTCCTTCTACCACTTTGGTCTTTGCTTTCAATGTCTCCTCTAATCCCTCCTTCAGCCCTGGTACTTTTCCAGCTCTCATACTCTTTATTGATGTTGCTGTCATTTAGCACCACTACAACTATTACCACCGCTGTTTTTCTGGTCCTTGTCTACTACCCTGATGTCTGTTTGATTGACCAGTACCATCCTGTCCATTTGGATCTGGAAGTCCCACAGTATCTTAACCCTGCTCCATAACCCTCTATGGAATCTTCCATCTGGCCTGGGGAGGATCTAACCCATACTATGTGTAGATGTTCCTGTACAGGATGTCAGGTACTTAGTTGTACTGTTCAGTATATGCTGCTCCTGCCTGAATCTTATACTCTGGCACTATGTATTAATTGGACTGTCTCTGAGGTCTCTCAACACAATCTGTACCTTCAGTATGACTGGCTAATGTACTGTTCTATGGATGTCATGCCTTAGTGTTGTCCACTAAGGCATGAGATCTATAGTACTACTGATAGGATTTCCCAATTTCAGCCACCCTAGGTATCTGTCAGTGGTACATCCCATGCAAGGTCTTGTCTTGCCATGACACATCATCTACTTGATCTTCCTCCATGCCTGCTGCTACCTCAGCCATTTTCTCAGCAGTTCATCGTTGTGTGCCATATTATTGACATACTACTGGATACTTCCGGTGTCATCCAGGACAGTGTCTTTGACACTCACCAAACTCCATTCAGCTAATGTATAGTCTCTGGATGTTGAACTTGGATTAGAAATCTCCATATATTGTGAGGAGCTTCCAGGTTTTTGCATCCATGTCTTTCTTTGGTCAGTTCACTATACCAGCAAGGTAGATATCTGATGACTGGCAGGGCATGCATATTGATGGTGTGGTTCTTGTTTTTCAGGGCCTGTTTTATTCTTTGGTAGTAGTTAGATATTGCTGTTTTCCTTGCCTCCTCACCATGGTTCCCAAGGTGCTTGTAGTTAGTCTGTATGTCTACTATGTGATCCGCTGGTAGTTCTGCCCCATCAATCATAACTATCTTTCCTTTCTTAAGTACCATCCATCTATACATCTTCAGTCTGAATGATATCCCTATGTCCTGACTATAGATTCATTTAGTCCTTATGATTATTTAGCTGATAGGGTCAAGCCTATGTAGAACAGCGGGGACAATGCATCATCTTGATATGTGCTGCACTTGATGGCCACTTATGCATGCTATCTTGAGTTGACTTCCAGTATTGTCTTCCACAATCCCATTGAGTTATTGAGAACAGTCCTTAATCTTCTATTGATTATGTATAGCACCCGGCATTTGTAGATCTATGTGTGTGGCATTGAGTTGTATGCTTTCCTACAGTCAGTCCAGACTGCTCTAATCTGTTTAGATCTTGAGTCTTGGGTGATTGCACTATCTATGACCAATTGGTGTTGAGTCTGTAATATGTTTCCAGTGCCCTTCTGAACAATGCTTATATATTGCCCCATATGATCTTGCAGCTTGACAGCTATGATGCCTGATAGGACTTTCCATGTTGTGGAGTGGGAGATTATTGGTCAGAATAATCTCTTAAGGAGGAGCAAACCCCTGCTTATTTTAAGGCTGAAGGAACTATCACCACCTGCAAGGAGTCATTTACCACAGCTTGTACCCAAGGAAATGCCAACTCTCAGGAAGCCTTAACCAGACAGGAGAGGCATAAGCCCAGACAATAGGTGGCAGAGCTCACAGCAGTAAGGACCTTTTCATCTTCCTCAGAATTGTCTAGCTTGAACTTTTCATAAATAACCAATCTAATATGTTCCTTAATCATTTCCACTGGATTTTCTCTATTTATATTTAATATAAAATACGAATCCAGGCCTCAGAGTATTCTTATTTCTCAAGACCAGAAATCTGTAGCAAACCTTCTGGCATGAATATACAGAATAGGCAAATCTATATGGAGCAAATGATACCTCAGATATCTAGAATGTGATCCAGGAAGAGCTGAATAAGCAATAACTAGTGCTTGGAATTCTACTCAGGAACCTGTTAATAATCAGTATGGTCTCTGCAATCTGGGCATTATCTTGTTGAACAGCTTTCACCCTTCAGCAGTAAGCCATTGCAGTTTGCACCTCCTGTGGTTTCTGAAGAGTCTTCGGAAGCAGCCTCTTGTAGTGTGTGTTACAGTAATCCAAGATTTCAACTTCATCATTATTATCATCCTGCCCACCAATGCGGTGGAAACAATACTAGAGAACCACTATGGCAGCAGTGATTCCAGTTGTTACAGAGAAAATGCTCAAACAACCCACAAGCCATCAAAACCTGTTCCATCTCTAACTCTACCACTTCTGTCATATCCGCTTGGTTATGGCAGATCCCTCTCAAATTTAAGGTCTAGGAGTCATCTAATTTTTACTTTCTTTCCATTCTTTTAGGGATTTGGTGTGCGAGGTATTTTATTTTTCCCTTCATTAATCAACCTCACATTTCTTTTTTCTTGTTAGTTTTCTTTTCTTCCTTGCTCTTCATACTGTACATCAGTCCTTACCCTTGACATTAATTTGTTCCAATTTAATTGTACATACTACAGATTCTTTTTATCATCCTCCCACTTCTATATCACCCTTCACAGCTAGCTACTCATATTGCTTAACCCCCCAAATCTGTAAGAGTTCTGGTGTTGGTTTCTTTTCTACACAAAACAATACAGGACCCCAAACATTACCTGATGTAATTCAGCTTCATTAAAGTAGCAACATATTGGTAAAAATAATTTTAACCTACTGACTTTTTCTTTTCACAACTCAGTATTTCTTTTGCCTACCACATTGATAGAAATATTTGATTAAAATAGTTCTACCTGTATATTTCTCTGCAGACCCCAAAATTAACTATTGTCCACTTCCTATCTTGCTGTGTTAGACCAAATTGTTATAGTTATATCAGTTACATTGTAAAGAAACACAGATGAGAGAAATTATTTTGTAAAGTGTTAATTCTGAAACTTTGCATAGTACAGACAATAGATATGAAGCAGCAGAAGACGACAACATGTTTGGAAATATTATCTATCCAAAATTCTTGATGCCTTTCTGCTGGAATGACTATAAATAAAACCCAGGTTAGATGTATAAACAGTTTCAACTATTCCTCTTTTCCTTTTTTGCCCTCCCAAACTGAAGTTTTCTTCTCTAGTTCAGATTAGTATCATTTATCAGAGCTAACTATAAAGCAGATGGAGCTTTTCTAATTGATAGCCTCAATGTGAAAGTTTCTTTCCAATAATGAAGAATGTCCAAACTGTAAATGTGTTTTAAATATTGATTTAACAGCGCTTTCCCTGTTCATTTTGTTTTATAGAAAATTCTATAACGCAAATGTTCTTTCATTGCAATATGTTTCTTAAAATATTAATATTTTTTGGCACAGTACACCTCTTCGTACTATACTAAATAGAATGCCTGCATTTCAATAAGAATAGAGGCATGTGACATCATTTTATTAAGCTTTATCCTTCCAAACAGACTTGACAAGGTGATAAATTAAGGTTAATTGTTCTGCAAGATAAACAGAGAACAACTGTAACATTTTGCTTATGTTGCCGTACACAGTATCATAGTCCTATTGAATGGGAATAAATTTAAACTTTATTTTACTCTCCTTAAGTATCCAAATACTCTTATTAGAAAAATCTGTACTTAAGAAGCTGTTGGACCTGGCAAGATATGTGTGTCATTGCAGTGATACAACAAAAAAGAGCCTGTAAAGGTATCAAGGGACTATGAAGGACTAGGTAGAAAGACAAAAGATTTAGGTGCACATGTGGTATTTTCACTCATGCTTCCAGTAGATTGTCAACAATCTACTGAAGTGGAGTGAGGATATCAGAGAAAAACTTCTGGCTGAAGGGTTATCTACATGATGGGCTTCTGTCAAGAGATGGGGTCCAACTCATAAGGACTTGAAATAATGTATTTGGAAGGCATCTCGCTTGGATCATCCAAAAGCCTTTAAACTAAATCTGGTGGGGAAAGGGACCAAACCCAAAGGGTAAATTGCAAGACAGTGAATTTGAAAATGGAAGAGGTGAGAATGAAGGGGCACTCAGGTATAAAACAGGAGAGATAGCAAGCAAACACATGGTCAGCCATAAAGAGTTCAGATGTCTACACACTAATGCTCAAACTATGGGAACGAACAGGGAGAATTTGAAGTCCTAGTGCATGAAGGCAGGTATGATACTGGTATGGTATGATAAACATGATGGGGTGGAATTCATGATTGGAATTTACAACTAGAAAAATATAATCAAAAGAAACTAACCCCACAAAAAGGGAGGAGGAACAGTTTCACTGTATATGTTTTTCCTGTGTTGGATGGAGAAAAAAGATCAAAAGATGAGAGGGTACAGAAACTTGAAAGAAGAGATGGAAGGCATGAGAAATAAAAATAATAATATGAAGCAAATAATCTTGCTACACAAATCTTGTAGGATGCAACACTTTAAAAAGAATTGTATAATTAGTATCAGTTGAATAAGAGGACCCTAAATAGCCTTCAAAACATAAATTACTAAAAAGAAATTTGCTAAAGTTTTCTCCACTTGGCTATATATGCAGATTGTGAGCAGTATCTTTAAAGACTTCCATAACAAATTTAGTTTCTCTTTGGTCATTTCTTATATGTTTGTGGTTCTAATGCATGATCTTTTTCAAAGATTATAGTAGATAAATTGGGCATCTTTCAATTGCACACATTCATGGATAGATTCAGAGTATAGATGGGTTTCCCAAAGGACAGTCTGGTTTTTTTTTAACTTATCTTGCTTATAGCATCTTTTAAAATGCCTCCATTATTTGGTACCAGTTCCCACAGTGGTATTTTTAAAAATTGGCTATTAAATTCTTGTATAATCTTTTGACATTTTGAGTTAAAAGCATGTATGTTTTTTTAGTGCCATATTTTGAAAACAATTTTGAAAATGCTGCATTTTGCATATTTCAGCTGCCATTTCTTTTAGGTATCTTCTGTTGGAGTTTCAGAATTAGGTTCCTAAGGATATCTAGGAAGTATTCATAAACAAGTATTCAGTCACCATGTGGTTTGCATCACTATTCTTCCTTTGTCTTAACTCTGGTTTTTCTGCCAGTACTTAAGGAGAACCATTTGTAAGCCACTCAGAGTGAGTTGGATGGCCCTATAAATGTGTTTAATAAATTAATAAAACTAGGTCTGGTACTGTTGATGTCTAACTTTGTAAATTTCCTGTACATAGTTGTTTACAAAAGCAATTCCCTAGCTGAAGAAAGCCAGCTGCCATCTAGAAGCCCTGTAAAATAATTGAGCCTTTAACTGAATGCTACCCAGCACTGAGGTACCAATATATTTTTTTGTAAAGTATGAATCATTTGGCAATACTTTTATAATGTAGTTAACCTTGAAATGAAATTGCTTTTGTTTTGCTGCACAAAAGGAGGATGAAACTTAACATTGATCTGTTTCATTTTCACATGTCTGTGTATTAGGCTACATTTTGAAAACTTAGTAGCCATGAATAATTTTTATTAACAGGAATATTAGTAGAATGCTGGTTATAGACGAAAGTTCTCTTCCATCCTACCTCTTCAGAGTTGGACCAAAAGAAAATAACTTAACGGAAGAGAGAATTGCACCTTCATAAATCTGTTAGTTGCTTATGGGTTTATTTGCCCAAATGTAGGATTCAATATATGCATAAAATGAATAGAAGGAAGTTTTATCTCCTGTCCATTGAGCTATCATCTAGAAAATCATACCCACCCAGTGGAAAAGCAGCCCTCCACTAGAATGAGAAATCTCCACTTATGCAACTTAAAGCTTTTGTTTCAGACTGAGTTCTCTAACTCTACCTCACTTTTGGAAAGCAATGGGTTGTTACTTTCTTGCCAGTGTATTTCTAGATCAGGGGGTCGCCAACCTTTTGGACCTCAGGGACCACCAAACTCATAATTTTAAATCCCAGGGACCAGTAACTGGTTCTGTGGGCATGGTCTAATTTGTGGGTGTGGCTTGGTCATGTGACTGGCTGGGCATGGCTTGTATGTAAATATTTATATAAATATTGAATTTTTTATATAAAAAGAGCAACTTTTACCCAAAATCAGGCAAAGCAGGCAGGCAGATTGAGTTGCTCACAGAATCACAGATTCATTCAGAGATCTCTATCTGCCAGTGGCTAGCTCAGTCTGTCACATAAAATTTGCTTGCAAGCAAACTCACAAAATTAACTCTAAATACATCATGTATGTAAATATTTATTTATTAAAAAGAGCAACTTTTACCCAAAATCAGGCAAAGCAGGCAGGCAGATTGAGTTGCTCACAGAATCATTCAGTGATCTATCTATCTGCCATCGGCTAGCTCAGTCTGTCACATAAAATTTGCTTTCTGTGAGTCTGCACTGAATAATAGAACCTTCAGTCCTAAGGGAGGTTCGGCTGTGCTTAAAAGCAGAGCCGAAGATTTAAAGACTAGCTAGAAAGCAAGAAATCCAACCATTTCCTGCTTCCTAGCTAATCTAAATCTCCCAACACAGCAGAACAGCTGATGGTTGGAAAAAGGAAAAATAGCAGGCAAGTTTGCCGGGTAAGGAGTGAGTGGGCAGGGAGGGTTCCCGTGAGCCATGTGGGCGGCGCACCCTTGTGTTTCTGCACAGCCTGGATTAATTGCTTTGGGGGATGCTCTGGGGGTGAGATTTCTCTGCGGCCCACCAAAATTTTCTTGCAGCCCACCAGTGGGCCGCAGCCCACCGGTTGGTGACCACTGTTCTAGACCATAGTCTATAATGTAAACTCTACCCACATGATGGGCTTCTGTCAAGAGATGGGGTCCACCTCATAAGGACTACATGGAAGACATCTCGTTTGATGGGAGGAAAATACAGGCAAAGAATCTACCTTTTCCTGAAATTGTCCACTCTTGCTAGCCTGGTTGCTTAAAAACACTAAACTTCAAATTCCTAAATGAGAGGGAGGATGTAAATTTAATATAAAAAGAATAATTTCCTTTGGAGTCAGTGTGATTTATATCTGCATAATTTTCTACCAGCTTGTTAAGAGGACAAATGCACATTAACATGGCCATGAGGAGGAACCTTAGATTTTATATATGAAATAGTCAATATATAGTTTAAGAGTGCTATTGTTCATGTTCTAATCCATATATTTATTTAAAAGCTGGTTGAACTTGGTAAGCATACTTATATTACTAAGAACTATATCTAGAGGCTCTTACCACAGTAGGAAATCTTATGTTTGTCACCTATCACTTCTTGCTTCAAATTTGACATTTTTCTTGAATACAGAGTTTTCTGGTACAGAATCCCACATCAGAATTTTCTGAATTTGAGTTGATGTTGGTACAGAAATAGCTAGGGATTCTGCTCTGAATCATCGGAATTTAAAGCTTTTCATAAATAGTTTTTACATATGTTAGTAAAGGGCATATTTGAGGGATATTATAGCAAAACTTGTATTTATATGTTTTATTTTTCATTGAGATACCAGAACTTCATTAGAATATAGAATTTGTTACACGTTTGCATGGTTAATCCTGCAGATGTAAAATCTTCAAGATTACGATGAGATAAAATTGACAAAGTAGTTAATAAAGGATGATGTGTTCCTAATTAATCCATTGTGCCTATAGTTGAAAATTAATTGTGTTATGGAAATGTCATGTTAATTAAGGCAGTATATGAGAGTACAATAAATCTTTTACAAAAAACTTTAGTTATGTTGGCAACAGTAGGTTGATAGGTTAGTGCTTTTCAGCCTACCAAAGTCTCAATTTTTCAGTGATGCCTTGATGATTTACTTGTTACTATAAAGTGAGGTTTTACAGCAGGTCTTCAGAAATGCCATTCTCCCAGCAACATCCACAATCTGAATTCTGTACCTATATCAGCATACAGATGATTAGTTTATACATTGTATTTTCAACTATTTTTTCTGAGTATAAGGCGCACTCCCCCCCCCCTAAAAAAAAGTGGGTGGAAATGTCTGCATCTTATACAGTAAATATTGTGGTGGGAGGGGGAGAGGGTGGGTGGTGTGGCACCGATCAGCTGTTCTAAAATGGGCAGTGGCGGCAAATGGGCCACGGTGCGAACGGGCCGCAGCAAACAGGCGGCAGTGAATGGGCCATGACGAATGGCTGCGGCGAACGGGCAAGATGAATACCACATGGATGCTAGGAGGCAGAGGCAATTTTTTAAAAAAATATTAATATAAATAGAAAGAGCAACATGTTAAAATCCATATATTAATAGAAAAAGAAAAAAAATGAGGCAGATTTTTTTTTCTTGTTTTCCTCATATTCTCATATTCTGTTCTATAATACGGAGCGTTTTATAGTCCAAAAAATATGGTATGTTCCCAGACAGATCCTGAACCATAGTTTCACCACAGTGAGAGTCATGAAAATAGATTATATATTATGTTTATATCAAAATGGAATTTATAACTCTCAGCTTATTTGTTCAGTATAAGATTACCTATAATTTTGAATTATTCCCAGCTTCTCAAGGTGGTGGTTGTTTTTTTGAACATATGTGTAACTGCTATCAGAAGCCTAATCATGTTGTGATGTGTATTGATTAAGCCTTATACACTCTGGAATTTAAGACTACAATTGAGTCCTGAATTTCCATTGCTAAATAATGCAGTCGTAAAGCAAGCCATCACATGACTGTATCATTTAGTGACTGCAATTTTGACACTCCCAGCTTTTTCTTATCCAAAAGTCATGAGTTATTAAGGAGATGGAATCCCACGTAAAGGGGGGAGGGCTGCCATTAAAGGGGGTTGGGAAGGCCCTGGGAGACCTGGTGCAAGACTGCACATGAGTTGAGGTGTGCTGTAGTGGTGCGCAAAACGACAGCCGGCCCAGCAGCACTTAGAACTTCAGGAGACTGCAACTTCCCTCATCTGCCACTCAGAAATGCCTTTTCAAATCCTACATTGCAGTTAGCCATACCAGTACCTTTGCCCAAAGCTACAGTTACCTCCACAGCCCTGCATTCCACAGGCTCTGCTACATTTAGCTGGTCTTTGCTGTTTTTCTCCTGCTACTCACAAGTTAGCAAAGGGGCATTACAACAGCTATAACTTTGGGCACAATTTGTATGTTTTCATCATAATTTTGAACAATTATTGAACAAATGTCATAAGTTGAGGGCTACCTATAGTTCCTTTTTCTTAATTTTTTCTTTTTCCTCCATATATAAATATACATATATACAGTATATGTATATGTATATGTGTATACATACATACACACATAGATACATATTGGTTATATATTATTTAATTTGTGTGTGTCTGTGTGTGTGTGTGTGTGTGTACATACACACAGAGATAAGCTGCCCATTCAACACACAACTCAGAGCAGTGTAGAATGTCAAATAACAACTTCCCCAACACCATACAATTGGAAGGATTTTTTTACAAAACAATACATAAACTGCTCAGAAAAAGCACCTCAAACAGGCCACACCACTGCCAGACTCAATGCCTTAGGAAAGAATCGTACCTATGATGAAAGGCAGGCAGAATCAAGGCCTGTCGGATTTCAGGGGAATGCTGTTCCAAAGGATAGAAGCAATGACAAAAAATGTCTCAGATTCTCATTTTTTAAGATTAAATGGCTAAAATTTCTGTTTATAAGAAGCCTAATAAGATTTGAAAAGTATTTGATCATTGATGTTTTAAAATATCAATGTTTTGATTTTCATTTGATTTATTGGCATCCACAGTGTTACATAAAAGTGTTACATAAAAGATTATGTCTGCTATCTAAAAAGTTTTCTTACCCTGGTAGATTAACCCTGATAAACTAGGCTTTGGTTAACTATGAATTTTATTTACCAAATAAAAAGGAGAGGAAATATTCAAAACCATATTGGAATCATGAAGTTGGAGTTATTATATGTGGTCTTAGCCAAAATAAAGATGAAACAGAAAGGAATGGCTAGTGGAGAAACAGAAATAGCCTTGTCACTGTTTATCCTTTCCTTTATCCATTCCCACAATATTTATGTTGTGATTCATGTAACCAATATTATCGAAGAAATAGTGTTTTTTTAATTACCATTATTGAAATGCTAATACTATTGGAATTAATTGATTGGTTTCTGTTTCTAGGTGGGCCATGCACAGATACAGCTCATGTTTCCTTAACCACAGCAACCAAAAGATCTTGTGATTCAGGTAAATGTTATTTTTAAAAGAATATATATTATGAAAGAATAATGTCCAGATCACTAGGCTGTTCAACTGGCCTAGAGAAAGATCTCATTCATAAAACCCTTGTTTCTTCTATATTGCAAGCCATTATATGCCATTTTATGTTATGTGTTTAATAATCTACCATTGAAAGTGAAAGTGGTGGGGGAGGGCAAAGTCAGCAAAAACTAATCCTGCAAGTATTCCTATAGGAGCACCAATCAAATTCAAACAGCCCTCATTCTTCCCTCTGGAGGAAAAAAAGATAAAATATGGGCTTTATTAAAGCACTAACACTGTAAGTTGCATTACAACTTCCATAATCAAAAGGATACCAGTGCCTTTTGCTTATATGTCTATTCTGAAGAAGATATTCATCTTCAGTGATGTAAACTGCTTGCTGGATAAAATGTTCCAGAAGTTACTTCGCATATTACTCACTAGGAGATGCATCATTGACTTCTGAATTCACCAGACAAACCATTCTTTGCAAGGTGAGGTGGGAAGCAATAATTTGTAATGTCCTCCAACGTGGCAAATTTAATAATATGGAGTGAAGGATTAATTCCTTCATACCACATGACCTGATTTGGCAAGCCTGTAAATTGAAGGTAAAAGTGAAGTTTGAGCTGTCTTCAACTCCTTGTCCAGGGGTGGGATTCAAATTTTTTAACAACTGGTTCTGTGGGCGTGGCTTACTTGGTGGGCATGGCTGGGTGGTTATGTGACTGGCTGGGTGTGGCCAACTCAACATCACTTACATCGAGGCACACATCTCGCCTGGCCTCTCATGACTTTGGGGATGCTGCAACAGTCGTAAGTATGAAAAACGGTCATAAGTCACTTTTTTCAGTGCCATTGTAACTTTGAATGGTCACTCCACACAAGCAAAGTACCAACGAAGGAGGAAAACAAAACTCCAGAGAAGTTCCTGAGACAGGAAGTCTAGTCCTGCCAAGAATGTAATAAGGGTTAACCGAGAGGCAGTTTCCGTAAGCAACATCAGAATGTTTCCTTCCTGCCTTCCTTACAGGATTAAGCCAGTAATTTCTTCTAACAACCAGTTCTCCGAACTGCTTAGAACGTTAACAACTGGTTCTAGTGAATAGGTGCGAACTGGTAGAATCCCACCCCTGCCATTGTCACTACCTAGACATATTCATGTTGTTTTCTTCACAATACAGAAGTGTTTGCATTCTTTTGGGATCTTTTTTGATTTCTCATTCTTAAAGCCTTGCAATTTCCCATCCAAGTATTAACCAAGATCATTCCAGCATAGTTTTATCAAAATCCAAGGGTTACATGACTACAGATGTTATGATTGATATCTTTTTTAAAAAAAATGCTGAAACCAACAGGTAACCTTCAGTTAGCAATCACACAGAATTACATTCTCAACAATTGTTTATGTATAATGTAAACACAATAAAATATATTATAGAATTCAATTTATCCTCACCTTCAACAAAATCTGAAATCGATTGGAGTTGGGAAGTGTGATTTTGTGTCAGTCGTTCTCTCTCAGCCCAATGCATCTCACAGGGATATTGTAACGAAAATAAGACGATAGAAATATTAGGTATGTTCACCACTTTGAATTATATATAAAAAGATAGTATAAACATCTAATAATATAATAATAATCTTAATAGTCTATGTTGATTTGTTAATTATGCTAAGACATGATATAGCAGCTATTCTTAAGGCACTCCAAATAAATTCATGACAGAACTCTGAGGGAAGAACCCCTAAATGCTTATTTTAAAAGAATTTTAAACCCCTTTCTCTGATAAACTCTGCATCATCTTGTAAGTTGTGAAAATGAAAAATCCCTAAATGCAGATTTATGAAACATCTGTATTAATGTCAAAAAATTTCAATTAATTTCAAAATAGTAAAATTAGTATATTCTTTTTCAAATTCATAAGGATCTTTGGTATTCTAAGGCAGGAGTCTCCAAACTTGGCAACTTTAAGACTTGAGGACTTCAATTCCCAGAATTGCCCAGCCAGCATGACTAGCTGAGGAATTTTGGGAGTTGAAGTCCACAAGTTGCCAAGTTTGGAGACCTCTGTTCTAAAACATTTCAAGGAAATGTGTTAACATTGAAACTCAGTACAGATTCCCTGGGCCTTTCTAGTTTTTAAATAGTATTGGAACTTAAACTGCTTCTGTTTATTTGGGGTCAGAGGAGAAGGTGGTACAATCATTGTACAAAAATAAAATTAGTATGCCATATTTTTTCTTCATTTGGGATTCATGAGATTGCATTGCCTTAAATCCATAAGGATTATGGCAACATACAAAGAAGATATATAGAGCCAGTTTGGTCTAGTGATTAAGGCACTGACTAGAAAGCAAGAGACCATGAGTTCAAGTTCCACCTTAACCATGAAAGCCAATTGGGTGATCCTGAGCAAGTCGTACTCTCTCAGCCTATCTCACCTCACAGGGCTGTTGGGAAAATAGAAAGAGGAAGATCCATTGGATATGTTTGCCGCCTTGAGTTATTTGTAAAAATAATAAAGGTGAGAAATAAATAAATAATGAATAAATAAACAGTTCTTCCAAACTAAGTACAAATGATGGTAGCTGACATCAACCATCAAGATGTGGCAGAAAACAATGATTATCCCTTGATGTTAATATAAGTAACATGAGGTCAGCTGGGGGACGCAGGCACAGAAAGTGGCAGAATGCATGTGGGAGTTTAAACAGAGTCAAATATGGCAGGGTGGCACAGCCTCGTTTTCTGAAAGGAGCATGATAGGCCCAGCTGGAAAGGAGGCAGTGGGACAAAGCAGTGTTAGCACAAGGCAGGAGAAGTGTGAGGGCATTACCTACAGGATGGCCTTGACCTAATGACCACAACCTGCCAGAACCACTGTCACTAAGCAGTGAGGTCGTGTGATGTTTCACCTAATGACCACTTCACTTAGCAATGGAAATTCCAATTTTCAGTTATGATTATTAAGCAAGGACTACCTACAGAAAGCACAGAAGTTATAATTCCATAATAATTATCCTTTATTAAGTCTTCAACTTACGACCACAATTGAACCCAGAATGTATGTAGCTAAGTGAGAAATTTGTTAAGTGAGTTTTGGCTGATTTTACAACTTTTCTTGCCACGGTTGTTAAGTGAATCACTACAGTTGTCAAATTAGTAAGATGGTTGTCAAGTGAATCTGGCTTTCCCCATTGACTTTGCTTGTCAGAAGGTCATAAAAGATGATCTCATGACCCTAGGATACTGCAACCATCTTAAATACAAACCAGTTATCAAGCATCCAAATGTAAATCATGTGACCATGGACCACTGCAGCAGTGATAAGTATGAAAAATAGTCATAAGTCACTTTTTTCAGTGCCGCTGTAATTTGAATGGTCACTAAATGAACTGTTGTAAGTTGAGGACTACCTGTGGTATTTATCTAGATTGAGGGCAGAAGCAATGATGGAACCTTTAACAGTTCTGGTGGTGATGTTTTGCTTTGAAATTGTGGAAAATAAATATAAGTGAAATATCAAATTCATTGATTAATTTATTGAAATTAACTATGCTTAAACTTTTCCTATTCGTATTTTATTATACAAAATCAGCAAGGAAAAACTATTGCTCTGCAATAGTAAAACTCTTGCTTTTATTTAAAAAACACAAGTTAACTTCAAAAAGAAAGAAAACAACAACTATGTAAGTCTTGTTTAGTTGACCTTTAAGGTGCTGTTTAAATAACTTTTTAGTATTTGACTGATGGAGGACACTATGTTACAAATCCAGCTATCCCTGTGCCTTCACTATTAGACATGGAGTACTAGTACAATAATGTAATGTACATCATCAGTCCTGTCAGTGACAGTACCCATTAATGACACCTTTTTTTCTTCCTCTGCTCAGTTCTCATTTGTACTAATGGAATGGCACATGAAGCAAAGCTGTAAATAAAAGTTATTACCTAATAGGTAGGCACTGAAGTGGAACCTACAGGAGCTGAGGCATAGAAACTGTATTACTGCTCATCAGCAATTATAAACAGGATGAAGTGTTTGGGACTTACACTGACATAGCAAAGATTATTTGAGGCTAGGACATGATAATGGATCAAGGTAGCATGATGGATGTTGATGAAACTTTGTCCCATCTTGCTGGCTACTTCCAATATTAGTTGTGCTTCTCTTATTTTCATATAATTGGGGGAGACTGGATTTTATCCAAAAGATGGAAAGATGGCCTATACATTGGATTAGATCACAGGAGTTATATCCTCTTTAAAGATAGAATATGTTATGTGCACAGATCTGGACCTACACGTTAGGGTTTTACCCCAGTTGCCTTTCTCTTCACCCCTCCTTCATTTCTCTAACGTCTGTTTAAAAGGTTATTTCAGTTCACTCTAGCAGATATTGAGAATGTGTCAGTCACCTCTCACATACCCTTTCTGCTAATTGTAGACATTTTGCTGACAGGTGGAGTTAATTGGATAATACTCTGTACACAGATATCACCCCGGACTTTAGCAAAAGATTATGGAACATTATACATACAGATATAGCAAGATTGGACAGGTCTTTTTAAAGACAGGATTGTATGTAATTTTGAGCTTAGAAATGGAACACATTTTAGGAAGTTAGTTGGGAGATTTAATGGCTGCCCAATTCCAAAAAGAACATGTGCGACTTACAGTATTTAATGAACAATACTTGTATTTTTGAATGTGAAGAATGATTAACTGGAATCAAATTGTTCTGTAAATAAAAAGAATTAAAAAGGGAGAAAAGCTAAAGAATCCAGAGTGTTGGGCAGCAGTAGACTAGGATTAGACAAACTGTCACAATATAATGAACAAATGTTTATGTTTTCCAATATGTTAATTGCAGGTAGAAAAATGAGGGAAAGAGAGAAAAAAATCAAAGTATCAAAATAAGCTAGATGTCACAGCTTTTGTGATTCATAATTAATCTCACTCCCAAGGTGAAGATTGCAGTGTTACTGAATGTCTGTTAGGAGGTTTGGATATAGAGGAAAACTAAAAACAGCATTACCTTTGTGCTAGCAAACATGAATTATTTTAGGATGTTATTGTGAAATAGTATGAGTGCATCAAGGAAATGGAATTGTTGCCCATCTTTCCATTTTGAAGTTTGGTAGGTATAGATCGGATCTCCCTTTTCCCTTTTCTTTTGCTGTTTAGGATTGTTTAAACTTTCTAGAAAAAGAAAATGCAGGGCTTCTGGAGGTCTGCGGTTTCCTTTTTAACAAACCACCCATTACCCATAAATGAAAAAAATGGGTAAGGATTATGTAATTGGGCATGATTGTTGGTACTAGGGAAAATTCAGAGGATAAAGTGCCATATGTGGGCATTGTATGCGAAACTCCAGCACTTAAGTTAATTTTATGGGAAATTATGTGGGCTATAAATCCAAACTGTGTGTTTTTATACCAATTGCCATAATTTTATGTCCATTACATTTAATTTTTTAATTTTGTTTTTTTAATTTTGATAATTTGCTAAGTAATTTTATATGGCACATGTACTGTAAGCCTCAGAATCAGAAGACTGAAGTGGTATAATAGCATTTATGATGATAGATAGCACTGGCATATAATTAAATTTTGCCCAGGATTAGGCTAATATTAGCATCTCCGAGCATGAAATTGAAATTCAGCCACATTGCTGTTTAATTACAATATCTCAGTAAGCATGCTGCAACAAATACTGAAGCTTTAAAGATCACATCCTTTGCTTTCCAGTTGTACTAGATTAAATGTCTTTTACTCTATTTTTTTTTAATTTTGCATAGTCTTGTTTTGTATACCCAATTTCTAGGCCTATCATGGTTAGTATATCATTTGTTCAGCTGTTATTAAGCTCTTTTATTGAGGTATTTTAAATCAATAGCATTATGTTGCATATTCGTAATCAGTAACAAACATCACTTTCTTTATGAGTATTTATTTTATTTTATTCATTAAATTTTTGGCCGCCCATCATGCTGCAGGGTAACCCTTGGCGGTTTGCAATATTAAAAGCTAAAACAATATAAATGAAATATTACAAAAATAAAACTGCAAAGTACAAAATACTTTGTTAGGAACTGACTTAAAAATATATGCAAACATTTCCTTATAAAACTACTTTACTGATATAGCTTTTCTTATTACAGAAATAGTTTAATATATCATTAATACACAAACACACACACACATCAATATCCACTCCCACCCCCAGGAGAGTGCTACAAAAAGAAGGGGTATCAGACTCTCAATTTTTCTGTCCACTAGCTGGATAGTTGTCCAAAAACAAAATGGAATGAATCAAAATGTTGATACAAAAAATGCTGACAAACACATAAGCCAACAAAATAAGCTAAATACTTCCTGGAGTTGTGGAGAAAATTGTTCAGAAAACATTTCTCAATTATATCCCTATGGGAAACTCTGTTGGGCCAATAGTTGTAATATTTCTGGCTGCTCCATTCTAGGCCCTTTAGCTCCCATTTCTCATTATATTTCCCAGAGTAAAGCATTTGTGCTCACCTTGTGCTACTTAGTGCACATACAGATGCAAGCACAACACAAGGTCAGATGTATCTACAGATACAAATTAGTTCATTCAGCAAAAGAAAATACAGACTTAGGGTGGTTCCTCTAAAGCTGCTAACCACAAGTTAACAAGCTCAGTTCTATAACCTTAATCAGCCAGCTTGCAGCTGCTAACTGTAACTGACAATACTTCAATCATTTTCACACCTAAACTGTGTGTTTCCTAAATGGCTTATGGGCTCGGAGCTGCCAGCATGCTAGGCAAATAGCTTGTGCTAGCACATTCTTTTCATGTGTACTCCCCATTATGTGCTTGCTTACACTCTTGCATTTTACTGTATTCCAACAGTAAATAATATTATATAAATACTATTCTTGGATGTACAGTATATAAGCCCCAGTTTGTGCAAGTTGGAAGAAAAGTTTCCAACTCCATTCTTGAGTACAGGTTCCCCATAGGGCAGTGTCTTGAGTCTGCTACTGTTCACCTTGATGACCCACGACTGCTGTGCTGGATCTGCTATGAATCACATTGTGAAGTATGTGGATGATACTGCAGTGGTAGGTCTTATTCAGGACGACAATGAAGATGCTTATAGGGAAGAGGTGAAGGGACTGGTGCAATAAAAGTAACCTGATTCTAAATGTTGATAGAACAAAGGAGATTATTATAGATTTTAGAAAGAGTCGGCATAGTTATACTCCACTAAGTATCAAGGATGCAGCTGTAGATGTGGTCAACAGTATTAAGTATCTGGGGGTACAGATAATTAGCAATCTGAACTAGTTTCTCCACACATCATCCTTAGTGAAGTGTGCAAACCAGTGCCTGCATTTCCTGCATCGGATGAGGAGAGCACATCTTTCTCCTTCTTTCCTGGCACTTTTTACAGAGGTAAAATTGAGAGTGTTTTAACAAACTGCATCACTGTTTGGTTTGGGGCTGCAGTGCCTCAGATACAAAGTCCATACAGAGAGTGGTAAGGACAGCCAAGAAGATTATAGGAATCTCACTTCTTGTTATTCAGGATACTGCTTATAAGCATGTGCTTAGAGCTCAAAGCATTGTTGTGAGATCCCACACACCCACTTTACGGTCTGTTTCTGTTCCTTTCCTCTGGGAGGAGGTTTCGAAGTATTTCTAGCAGCACTACCAGATTCTGTAACAGCTTTATTCCCTATGCCATCCATCTCATAAATTTGCAAGATTCATTTTTTTCACCCATGTATATGTATACATCTGAATTAGACTGTGTTGTTTCTCTGTGTCATATAATATATGTGAATATTTTTCTATTTATTTTGTCATGTTTATGTAGTGTATATTAGAGGTGGTGACCTTTTGAGAGCTGTATGCAATGAAATTTCATTTAAATGTATGCCGATTAGTGTACATTCAAAGTGACAATAAAGCTATTCTGTTCTAATTTCTATTCCATTCCATTCTATTCCATTAACTAATAGAAACTTAATTCTCTTCTTGCTATTTATTGTAGCACTGGGATGAACATTCCAAAGGGTAGGAAAAAAGGGTAAAAAAACAAAGCTGAAATAAAATTGTATGACATTCATGGTCATGTGATTGTTTCATTTAGCAACTATATCGCTTAGCCATTGAGTTGAAGGTCCCCATTTAATTTAGCTTATTGAATATGATTGTAAGACACTGCCAATCACCTCTTCTGAACATAGACAAAAGGAACACTCTCGTCTTTAAAAAATATTATATGATCACATATTTCACTATAGTAGAAATTACAAGGTGTGTGTGTGTGAGAGAGAGAGAGAGAGAGAGAGAGGTAAATTTGAAAATGCTTTCTTACTGTATGGTTTTAAAAACACATAGTAATTGATGACAAGTTTTAAGGAGATCCTTTGAAGCTTTTAAATAAATAACAGCATATACCAGTAGATGTTGTGTTTGGTTTTTCATGCCTTTGTATAATCATTTACATTTAGATTATTATCCTCAAAGAAAGGAGGAAGCTCAGTATGGTGCTTTCATATGTTTTTTGTTATTGGAGCTACAGCTAATACATTGTACACTAAAATTGTGTTTCATCAAATGCAACTCTGGTTTGCATGGGGACAGTGGAAATGAGATTGTATGTGAGAATCTATAAACAAAGGTTATAGTTAATAGATTAATGCATTTATCTATGCGTCATAATCAAGTCAGTGACTAATTTGTTTTGCATTTGATTTCTGAATTTAGGAGACACAAAGTTTTCTTGTGTTTTTACGTTTCAAAAAGTGCGTGCAAACCCAAATAGAAAGTAGCCTACTATTTGCTCTTTTTTTCAAGTTGTACACAATTAATGACAACTGTGGCTGAAGTAGAACTCCCACTAATGCTGCATTCCAAATGTTTCCCAAAACTAATAGAGTCACAGGTGGACAGCGAGCCTTCTCCTGAGAAGCGGCCACGGTTACTTGAGGATGGTCATGATAGACCTGAAGAAATCAGCCGTTCCAAACAGAAGAGCAGACGCAGGTGTTTCCAGTGCCAAACAAAATTGGAGCTGGTACAGCAAGAGCTGGGATCATGTCGCTGTGGTAAGGACTGATAAACAGATTTGAATTAAGATTTCTTTAATGTCCCACCCAGTGAGGAATAACAAGAGCTACATTGTTGTGGTAAAGAAATAATAGCAAAACTTGCACAATAACTTTAAAAGACTAAATAGCAATAGCATTTAGACTTATATACCACTTCATAGTGTTTTATAGCTCTTTCTAAGTGGTTTACAGAGTCACCATATTCCCCCCAATAATCTGGGTCCTCATTTTACCCACCTTGGAAGGATGGAAGGCTGAAGCAACCTTGAGCCTGTGAGATTCAAACTGCCGAACTTCTGGCAGCCGGCAGTCAGCAGAAGTAGTCTGCAGTACTGTGCCACCACGGCTCATCTGACAAGGTCAACCTTATCACTGTGTTTAATATTTTGTATGTAAAGAGAGGGGGATTATAGATTTATTTTACTTATGGGGTTAGCTATTTAGATTTAGCAAACTCTTGAAATGTCTTATTTTTAGTGACAGTTCTGAATATCCTCTTCTGTCATTAGATATAGCAGTCATATGAAGCTGTCTTTTTTCCAAATCCATCTATTCTATAGATTATTGTTCTAACAACATCTTTCAGACTGACATTTTCAACCATTCTAGATATTAAATCTGGAATTTTGTGAATATAAAGCATGTATTATTCCCCTAAGTTAAGTCTCTTCCATAAGCCTTTTGTACAGTAGTTTTAAAAATCTTATGTCCAACCCAGAGGGTAATCATACATATAAAAGGAAAAATAAGTTGCTGACTACATATCTGTTTCAGATTGACTACTTACAGGACTCTGTTTAAAATATTGTTCTTGGGCTTCCTCAGTAAAATACAAACTAAGACAGTAAAAACTGCTTAAACATGACTATCTGAGATATTTATTGTTATATTAGTGCATTTGTCAGAGTTTGATTAAGGGCACTTGCTGACACTGAGGCATTCTAGATATAAAATTTGTCTCAATAAAAGAAAGGTGAATATAGTTGTGCTTGAAAATATTCCAAGTCTGTTAGCGTAATTAACAGTGCACTTAGTTTTTGAAACAACCCAATTAGGTTAAAAAATAATGCTTGTTTGCTTGGTTGAATCCAATTGCCCAGCAAAAGCTGCATTGGTGCTGGAGAAGAGCCAGCAGTATTCTCTGACTGCTTTTCTTTGGGGCTGTCTTCAGAGACTACTACCGTACTATGTTGGTTGAAAGGTATTTTCAAATGTTATAGAAGGGGTGTGTGTGTGTGTGTAATATTGTACGAAAAAAAGAACTTCAGGGAGAGTCATTTGGAAAGAATTCCAATCTGCCCCATTCTTCCAATAGAGATATTGCTGATCCCAGTTTCTTCCATGGAGGCATTTTTCAGAGTAGCATTTGTTGATCTCTACCTTTTTTCATATATTTCTCTAAAAAGGAGCCATTTGCTAGATATTTTTCAAAAATTATAAAGCCCACTCCTCCAATTTAATCATTAAAGATCATAGCATCCAAATATTTTCACATCTGATATTTTTTGTTAGGGGGAAGTCCCAGCTGTGCAATATCATGCTTCAGTGGGGCTATGGTCATAGTGGTTGAATATATTCCTTTTGTGCTTAATATTTATGTTTGATAATAAAACTGGCATCTGTCTCTTGAATACATATGAGGAAATGTATCAACCCCCTACAACTTTATTGTATTTAATGTATTCATTCTTTTAAAAGATGAATTCCTTAAGGGGGTGATTGCCATTTCTGCCTAAATATGTTGTTGCATTTAGAGATAATACTAGAAAATACTAGTCATGTCAGGTCTGCTGAAAAATGACTAATTTTAATATTATAAATATTTAAAAATCTACATACTGCTACATAAGGATTTGGAGGCAAAAGTTCCATTCATAATTTGTACATAGAGTTAATAATTTTCAAGAAGGTGTTTAATATTAAGATTAACAAATTAGAAAATATGTTTGTTATATTAAAATATAGACATTGCTGTTTTTTCTGTTTGAAATGCTACTCACCTGCTTTAGAATACATTTTCTTTATCTCTTGCAGAACCCAAGTTTTTTTACACTAGCTATGAGAGATAACATGAGTTTATCCATGTGAATAGTGCAAATCTCAGTATAAGTGGAGACTGGAATTTTGTTTCTAGTTAATTCTGAACTATTGCTCTGTCAACTGGAAAGTAGACTTTCCAAATGTCAAAAAAATACCCAGTAACCCTAGAAACATTTATACTATTCTAAAATGTATGTTTTATCACTGTTTTTTTTCTTTCTAAAGGATATTAGTAATTGTTTTCCCAATTTGTAAAAACATATTTTGATTCTAGTAATGGTTGTCATATTCACCTAAAATGGGTAATTTTATTTGTTTATTTATTTATTTTGTGCCTTTGAGACAGTTTTTGTTTCTTGGTGATTGCCTGGATAAATCACTGCAAGTTTCTTGGCAAGGTTTTTTAGAAAAAGCTTGCCTTTACCTTCTTAAGGCAGCAACTAGCTCAAGCTCATCCAGCTGGCTTTGTGCCTAAGATGGGGACTAGAACTCATGATCTCCTGGTTTCTAAGATGATGTCTTAACTGAAAATCTTTAAACCTCAATTATTTCATAATAAAATTATCTTGGTTCTGTTTTTATATTGTTTGCAATTTGTATAGTAAAAACAATAGTGAGAATTTGTGTACATGTACTCACTCCTTTTCCTTTAGGTTTTATTTCAGTTTTTGTATTACAAATTTCATTCAGGGGTAGTAACAAAAAGCTAGTTATTATTCTCCAAGTAGCATAACATGCTAAAAGAACAATCTAATACTTCCCTAATAGCATAATGTTGTAATAAGAAAAAAATGCAAAAAATTATCTGCACTTTTTTTTTTTTTTTACTTTGCATTTTCTTCTTAACTCCTTGGTAGACAATCACTTTATAATTGGTAGAGCGGTAAATCTTCTCTGTCCTGGTGCCTGCCTTATGAAACACACCCCTCCCAGATTAGGTCAGCGCCATCTATTTTGATGTTCTAAAAGTCCTCAAGACTTGGTTATGCTACCAGGCCTTGAGGTCCCAGAAAAACAGAGACTTTTTTATATGGCTCCACTATTGAGGTGGATGTTCTCTCTCGTTTTCTCTCTTAATCTCCATTTTTAACTATGATTTTTATATTTTAAGATGCCTGTTATGTTATTTTTATTGATTATTGTACGCCGCCCAGAATCACTTCTCATGAGATAGGCAGCTATATATTTTTTATTAATAAATAAATAACTGCAGAGTTTAGAGTCCACTGTGTACTTTACTCATTCATTCATTATATTATGTGTCTCAGGTATCAAAGGTAATCTGAATTTATGGGGCATACCCAGACTATTATATGATAAATTAAATTTCTACCATTACGCTCCAAACTTAATGAATTACAGGCAAACTGGATATTGACACTGATTTTATAGGTACTATAACTGATAATGAGAACTGTTGTGCTTTGTATTTATTTGCACTTTTTTATAATTTGTGCAAGACTTGTCCCGAACATCAACCTTATGTGAGGTAAAATCTGGACGATGTTATTGGTTTTGTAACATAATTGCAAACATCATTAAGATATCATTTTTATTCATCTTCAAGTATTTGAAGATAAGCAATTTCATTTTTATGTACTAAAGATTAGAATCTGAAATAACTCATCAAATTACAGAAATGAGTTTCAGTAAATGTTAGGAGCAATCAATATATTCCCTATAATTTTAGGGCTGCAGTGTTACTCTATGGAAACTCTAATATTTATCTTTCTATAGTGTATAATCACATTGAATATTTAAAAAATCCCATGATCCAAAAGTGTCTGTTGCAGATATGAAGCATTTGGGGGCCATGTCTTACCTAGCTAAATGCCTTCTACTGAATTATTCTAACACTGAAATTAATCCAAATTCTCCCTTTGTCACCAGGCAGTAATTTGTAGGATAGGGGGGCAGGGCAGGAAAGAATCAAAGTTTAAATCATCCTTTTCTACCGCTAGTCAAGGATGCTTCAGAATTATTCATATACTGTTCTTTGTTGAGAATATCTGAAGCATGAAATTTTAGTTAAATTATTGCTGTTTTAAATTCAGCAGTGGTAATAATGGTGCAGGATTATTGTTTCTCCTTCAAAACAATTTTCATTGTTATGAAGTATTTAAGGTATCTGAATATCAGCAGCATTTTTATTCTATTACATTATGAGTATTTAAGAGGATTGTAGGACTTGGAAAGAGGATACTCCAAATATTTTACTAAAGAGTCAGCACAAAGATCCTTGAAATACAAATTCAGAGTGTCTTTCTTCAAGAAATAATTCCTTGTGTATACTGACATTTTTCTACTATTCAGTATGGGTTATTAACTGCTGACAAGAAATTCACATCTCATAAATAATTCTTAAGAGCCATTGCTGTATAAATTGAATGTGTTATGAATTGTGATGGTTCTTTTTGTACTGTGCTGTGCCTAGAGCAGAAAGAACAGAGTATGTCATTTCCATTAATTTCTAATGAGGTACCAATTAAAGGAAAGGAAGAACCTCAGAAGGAAAGTCATAGGGCCACCCTGAATCTTCTATCCTGCAGCTGTCAGAGAAGCAGGCCCCCAAATCTTCCCTAAAAATTCCATTAAATTAACAATCTCATCTAGTGCTCACACAGACAAATTCAGTTTCCCTTTGATTTTCAAAAGACCAATTTGTAAGATGAGTTCTGCATTTTCTCACCCAGCAAACTGGGAGAAGTAAGGGGAATTGCTAATTGCCTCTGCACATTTCAGGCTGAGGAAGAAAATGTGGAAGCAACTTTTCATTTTATATGTCTTTAACTGGCTAAACTTTAAATCAAGAATCCTGGAATAATTCCACTTTCCTGTATATGATTTTTCTATATGCCAGTTATATCACACATATGTTGACAACAGTAACCTGCAGTATTTTATTGGACAAGCTTCTATGTAGTTTAATACTACATTGGATATAACGGCTTCCCAAAAGATAATTTAGTATAATATTATCCTTACTGATGGTAAAAAATAATATAAGGATATTATTAAGCAAATTTATGTTAACAAATACGAGTATTTTCAAAATCTGTTTGACATGTTCTTACACTTTATTGGTAAGAAGACAAAGAGCCTTTTCCATAAATAATTTACTTGTGAAAAAATCATTAATTTGAGTTTTCCTAACCAATTAATAATGGCTGATTCCTGAATAATAGCCTATGAATATTTTAGTGAGAAAAATAAAAGATTCCATTTTAAATAAATGAGTGAAATGCAGACATGCTACTGAAAATTATTTTGGTGTCTTTGACAATTAGGTGTAATTTTAAAGGGACTACTAGGTTATAATTAATAATTAATATTCCTAATTGCTTGTGATTCCTCCCTTCCCCCAAAAAACAAGATGTACTAACTGTTTTCAAACTGGAATGTCTCCCAAATCTGAATTTATTCTATGACTTAAGGTCATAAACGTTGCTTTCAAATGGAATAAACCAAGTAACTAAAGCAAGAATAGGAAGGAAGAATATGAATTGAGAAAAAAATTAACTGGTTATTTTCAAGAGAGAGTGCCTGACATGCAGGGCCATTCAAAAGAGCCTGGATGATAATTCATGTGACTATAGGAATACTGAATATAAACTTTTATATCTTCTGAAAGACTACATTTGCAGTATCTTCTTACAAGGATCCCTCTGTTCTTATTAATCTAATGATTAACAGACATGTTGATCCCTAGGACCAAGATTCTTCTATGCTTCCTAAAGAACAAATAAATATTAGGGGACATCTAGCTAAGTAAATTGAGAAAGCTTTTTCCTTATAATCAGCAGTGCCAAAGGCATCTCTAGTAATAATATCTCGATATGGAACTATGTGCATACAGTTCTTAAAATCATGACAGACATCCAGGAAAGCCTAAGGCACAGTTACAACTCTGCCTCCTGTCAGATGGGAACCATTCAAGTCTGTGTGGCAGAGTGACATGATCTAAATTTTATTTTAATAATGGTACACTTTTTTTGATAGTATTTAAAGAAAAACTAAAATGAGTATTAAATTATTTTATTTATGAATTTTCTTAAAAGATACTCTAAAATTATATAAATGTTGTATATAAATGTTACTTTGAGTTGTTAGCTGTTTTCTGATTTTATGTTATACCAGGGGTGTCAAACTGGTGGCCCATGGGCCAGATGTGTGACACACAGGCCACACCCACCGCAGGTCAGCAAAAGGGGGAAATGTCGCAATACATCACGTGACATCAACATGATGCCACAAGTTTGACACCTTTGTGTTAGTTATACCAACTCCAATAAAATTATATTTTTATGCATTAAACTGTTCCCTTGCTTTGGTACTTTCTATACAGGTAGTCCTCAACTTACGATCGCAATTAAGGCCAAAATTTATGTTGCTAAGTGAAACATTTATTTAGTGAACTTTATCCCATTTTACAACCTTTTGTGCCACAATTGTTAAATAAATCACTGTAGTTAATTTAGTAAAATGGTTGTTAATTGAATCTGGTTTCCCCATTGACTTTGCTTGTCAGAAGGTCGCAAAAGGTGATCACGTGATCCAGGGACACTGCAACTGTTGTAAATATGATTCAGTTGCCAAGTGTCTGAATTTTGATCACATGACCATGGGGATGCTGCAATAGTCATAAGTCACTTTTTTCAGTGCCATTGTGACTTTGAACAGTCACTAAATGAACTATTGTAAGTCAAGGACTACCTGTATCTGCAGACAATTGTTACTAAAATAGCTTAATTTCTAGATAAGTAGATTGGATGCACATTTATTTGTTATGGTAATTGGTTCCGTTGCTGTCAGCATAGTTATTGTAACATAGAACTTTATTTGACAATATACAGATCTGAAATTTGTTGTTTATGAAGTACAAAACACATGCTATTAAAAATATACAGGTGAAACTCAAAAAATTAGAATATCGTGCAAAAGTTCATTTATTTCAGTAATGCAACTTAAAAGGTGAAACTAATATATGAGATAGACTCATTACATGCAAAGCAAGATAGTTCAAGCCGTGATTTGTCATAATTGAGATGATTATGGCTTACAGCTCACGAAAACCCCAAATCTACAATCTCAGAAAATTAGAATATTACATGCAAACAAGGATTGTACATAGAACAGTATCGGACTTCTGAAAAGTATAAGCATACATAATGTACTCAGTACTTGGTTTGGGCCACTTTTGCAGCAATTACTGCCCCAATGTGGCATGGCATGGAAGCTATCATCCTATGGCACTGCTGAGGTGTTATGGAAGACCAGGATGCTTCAATAGAGGCCTTCAGCTCTTCTGCATTGTTTGTCTCATGTGTCTCATCTTTCTCTTGGCAATGCCCCATAGATTCTCTAGGGGGTTCAGGTCAGATGAGTTTGCTGGCCAATCAAGCACAGTAATCCCACAATCATTGAACCAGGTTTTGGTGCTTTTGGCAGTGTGGGCAGGTGCCAAGTCTTTCCCATGATTGTGCTTCCTACTGAACCAGACTGAGAAACCATTTAAAGGCTCAGGAACCCTTTGCAGGTATTTTGGCTTAATTAGCTGATTAGAGTGAGACACTTTGAGCCTAGAATATTGAACCTTTTCACAATATTCTAATTTTCTGAGATTGTGGATTTGGGGTTTTCATGAGCTGTAAGCCATAATCATCTCAATTATGACAAATCATGGCTTGAACTATCTTGCTTTGCATGTAATGAGTCTATCTCATATATTAGGTTTACCTTTTAAGTTGCATTACTGAAATAAATGAACTTTTGCATGATATTCTAATTTTTTGAGTTTCATCTGTATATCAACTATCTCAAAACAGGATACTTATTCTCCTTCAGAATATTAAATTGCTTAATTTAACACTACTTAAGAGATGGGATTAAGACTTCCAAAGAACAAAATCAAAATAATTCTATATGGGAATATTAGACATTGCCCTTAAAACAGGCATTTGAAATGTAAAATTGTACCTAGGCAATGATTCAGCTACTATGGTACTACATTAGGTATTTGCATTTGTTGCATGCAAAATGCAGTGCATTCTAATTAAAGATAAATCCTACAAAATTCAAATATATCCAAAAATAGCCATTAAAAGCCAGTTTATCAGGCAACTAACCTGTTTCCTAATTAAATGTCTAATTAATGATGTATGAATATGCATAATTTACATAAGAAAAAGTCTGAATATGAGTTTTGTTCATATTTTAAATATTTCTATTTTCTTAACTCTTCCATAGCTTCACTGAAGTCTGCTTGTTTTTTAAATGTGTTTCTGAATTACCTCAGAATAGCCCACTATTATCTCCTGTACGTTCAATGAAAATATGTTTCTAAAACAATATCTCCCTTAAGAGTCACAGTGGCACAGTGGTTAGAATGCAGTACTGCAGGCTACTTCTGATGCCTGCTGGCTGCCTGCAATTTGGCAGTTTGAATCTCACCAGGCTGAAGATTGACTCAGCCTTCCATCCTTCCAAGGTCGCTAAAATGAGGACCCAGATTGTTGGGGGCAAGATGCTGACTCTATAAACTATTTAGAGAGGTCTGTGAAGCACTGTGAAGCGGTATATAAGTCTAATTGCTATTGCTATTAAGCTTATCAATACTGTAACTATGTATCAGAGGGACTTTTTCTTACAATGATAATAATTTCATGATAAAACCATCTATTTGGGTTCTTTCTTTCTTCTTTCTTTCCTTCATTTTTTGATATAAAGGAATTTAAATCCATCAGTTAGGAGTAGGTTGGTTGTTCTTTTATAGATATGCCATTTGCTCGGCAGTGAAAGTGAACCTTTTGGGCTTGACATGTCATAAATTAGAAAAATGCCTAATTTGACTTGCTGTCATGTAACACACACACACACACACACACACAAGCAAAAGAAAAACAATTCTCTTTAAACAGTGACACATGGTGGCAGCCTGCAGCTTGCCTGAAGTAGAGGCATGTGTTTAGCTTCAGCCCTAGCATCACCACTACCATTCAAAAAGGCTGCCTTTCAACTTTCTCCAAGGTGCACAAGAGTGTTCTCCTTCTGTTGATAGATTTCTGCAGTCTGTCCCAGGTTGCATGAAGTCTCCATTCTTGAAGTGGCTTCAGAGCATGCTCTTCTATGACATATATAGCCTCCAAAAATCACACAAAAGCACATTGTGTTCTCGCATGATTTATGTGCATCTTCTAGTGCAGGGGTGTCAAACTCATGTTGTCACAGCGGCGACACATGACACGTTGGGACTTTTTTTCCCCTTCGTTAAACCTGCGTGGGCGTGGCCAGCACATGACGCATCCAGCCGCGGGCCAGGAGTTTGACAGCCCTGTTCTAATGGGTTCAAAGACTGCACAAGAACATATTTCAGCCCTCCCAAAATTGCATGAGAACAGGGCATGCTTGTTGGATGTTAGTAAACACTGGAGTGTTACCCAAAGGATGTCTCCTTTGATATGTGTGTCATAAGTTTACGGGACTCAGGCCATTTGGCAAAATAATGTAGACATCAAAACTTTCCTCGATTTTACTACCCAGGTTCCAGAAATTCTAGCAATTTCTCAGGCTTTTGGGGGGCAGGGTACAACAGGCTCATAATTTTTGCTGCTACTCTTAATGTTAATACTTTTGTTTTATGTTGATCTATATTGTAGATCAAATTGTATTGATGCCATTTTTTCTCTTTCTTGTTTGTATGTGTTTCAATTTTCTATTAGAAGAAAGATAATATTTAAATTTAGTATTTCTTCTGGAGGGGGGAGAGGAAAAGGCTAATAGAAGAGGTTAAGATGGAATTGGTGGAGTTACAATATTAGACTGTTTATTTGCCAAAGTATTTATTATATTAGTCAGGCATTGGCAGCAAACATAAGTAGCTATTTTGCAAAAAATATTACTTCAATTGGAACAAACTAAGCTTTAAGGGTACGAACATAAAAACAATGACCATTCATAAGGTTAAAATGTGTGGAACTATAAAAATGCCTCTGAAGTTTCTATAATGTACAAAATAGCTTTGCCTGGAAATTTGCAGTTATTTATTCTTGTCTTATCTGTCTTGCATTTTTATTGCACTATGTGAAAAAACAGAAGATACGGATATATTGCCAGGATGTGCTAGTAATGCTTGTTTGTTTTAATTAATTTTTTGGTTACACTTTAGTTTTTAATTAAATTCCAATTTTGGAATGGGGTATGTTTGTAAAGATAAATGCTCCAAAGAGTGACTTATAAAATAATAAATTTTAATTCAGGTAAATACTTTGTATCCATAGATGTTAGAGGCAGAAATCCAAAACTGACTAAAAACTTAATGACAATTTTGATATTATAGCTTCTGATAAAATTCACACATGAGTGAAAGAGATTTTTCCATAGAAATCTTTACTAATTGAACCCATATTTTTGGCTACTTGGGAGAAATTGCTGCAAGGACACTGAAAAAAACATTTGAGCAATTCTTGCTGAGATATAGTCACTTCTTAATCTAGTATTCCACACTGCTGCTTGCACTCTTTCCTTCCATATTTCCCAACATTACCAATTTCTCCAGAATTTTGTAATCTTCATATCCAAAGTATGATAATTTGAGCTTGGCGATTTCTTTCTCAAATAAGAACTCTGGGTTAATTTCTTTGGTGATCCATTGGTTTGTTTCAGTAGATAGCTATGCACAGTATTCTCAGGAGTCTTCTCCAATATCTAAGTTTTAAAAAGTCATTTTTTTTTCTGTACTGCTTCTTCATATTCCCAACTTTCACTCTCATGGAGTGTCATGGGAAAAACACTGCCAGCACCAACCTGATTTTTACTGGTATTTGAATTTTTTTTAACTTCATGTCTACTCTACCAAGTGCAAATTGGTGGCATATTTCTTGGTTGCTGTTTCCATTACGGTTGACAGTCAAAATAGCCAGTAGCTATTCATACCTTTACAGTAACTTCATTGTCAGTGCAAAGGCTAGTTGCTATACTCGTTATCATTGGTTGGGTCTCCGTTATATATTCTAACTCCTATTTTTTCACTGTGCCCTTTCATTTTCATTCAGAATTTACAGATAATTTACATTTTCTGCTGTTAAAAAGTGGTAGCATCAATATAGCACAAGTTATTGACGTTATTTCCTACATTTCCAAAATGAAATTTGCCTCCTTCCAGTATGGCATTCCTCATTATACATTCAACATATAGGAAAATATATTTTGAGGCTCTTACTTAAAAACAAAAAGGCATTTCAGACCTAAAGCAAACTAAGAGGATTAAAAGAAACATTATAAATCTATACTTTATAGTAGATACAAAGCTAAAAATAAAGAATGCTTTTCAGTTTTTTTAAAAAAAGAGACAAAATTACCAAACTGTTTGAATACCTGTTGTGTTACCTCTGAAGCAAAGTATATTCATATGATTTAATAAATATGAATGGAATGGAAATTCATCAAACCTACTTCAGTCTAAAATAGTTTTTAATGTGAAAAATGATAATTTCAGTGCATTTCATTTCAAGAATAAGAAGCATATAGTTTAATAAAAACTGAAGTCAAATCATTTATCATAAGGTATATTTTAAAAAATGAATCAAAACATATTATTCATATGAATGATTTACATCTTAGGACCTCCTCTGGATTTCAAGTCTGCAATGAGTATTGTCTAAAATGAAACCTTCCAATACTTTTCGTGAAGGAAGCATGTTGCTTTTAGTTCCCAAATAGTATTTTCCATAGGGTATTTCCCTGTTGGATGCATCCCAGAAATAATATCTTTGTATCTTCTAATTAATCTTTGCTCTCATTTCTTTAAGTTTTCTCTTAGAAAGTTCAAGAAGAAGAAAAATACATTAATTTGTTTACTAAACAAGTTTGAGATGTTGACAACGAACAGAGCAAAATTGAATCAGAATCAGGACATGTGAACAGTTATTAAAATTGAACATTGTTTTTAATAAGCTACAGTTCTTCTCAAACAGGAGAAAGCATTAATTACCACTGGTGCAAAAGGGAATTGGCTAAAAGAAATAAATTATCAGCAAATATAAAAGCTCCTTTGGGAGCTTTGTTGAACTTGACTAATAAGATGGTTTTGTTTTGGGAATATTCTAACAGAAAGTATACATGGACCAAGATTGGTATCAGTTTTGGGGGTATAACCCAAAACATGTTGTTATAGTGGAACAGTTTTGTGAATTACACTCCAGTTATAATTAGCTGCCCTCCCTGAGGATTACCATCTTGATTACAAAAAAACCCAACAATAAAACTATACATAAAGAGAGAAAACTGCCAAATGCATAGTCAGCATTCAGCAAAGATTTACGATCAGATAAGTAACATGAGAAGGATTAATGATCACATGAAACAATACAAACAAAGTGCTGGTTTGTTGCACTGTTTACAACAAGGTCTTTGACTGGGTAGATTATGCCAGACTGGAATATATTAAGACTAATAATGAGCACCAGGACACCTGATTTATTTTTGAAGAATTCTTATAAAATAATGAACAAAAAGCTGCTATTAAAAATTAAATTTGAAGAAACAGTGTTTTAGAATATAGATTCAAGTAAGACATAGATGCAATATTGACTTTATAGTATTTAAATGTTATATTGCATGTATTAGTGGAATGCAAGGTTGGAAGAGATTAGAGTTGGAATCAAAATTGGTGGTTGAAACGCTAACAATTTGACAAATGCAAATGACACACTTTATTAGTCAAAAATAAGACTTTGGAAATAAGAAAACGAGTGAGGAGTAAAAAATAATTGGTGTTAATCTTAAAGGTTAAGAAGTTGAAGGTAATGTCAAGTTGTATGCCTAACAAATATTTAATTCATAGAAAAGTAATAAAGATTACATCTAGTTTTCTTTTGTTCAGCTCAAAGGAGGACAGTATGCCCCAGAAGCAAAGATTAATCCTAGGTAGGAAAGCAGTGACTCTTATAGATGAGATTATGAAAAACAAGGGCAGTTAATAGCAATAAAGAGCAGAATGGTTAGGACAATAGTCTTTCCAGTTATATGGCTATGAAAAGCTAACAATTTAATAAAAGAAAGATGCTTTCAAATTACATATTTGGAATACTTTCTAAGAGTATCATGGCCTACAAGAAAAATCAACAAAGTAAAGGCTTAAGTAAACGACAAACAGAAAATTGCATCCTTTGGACATATAAGGCAAGCAGGTGATAGACTAGAAAAAATCCCTATGCTTGACAAGGTTGAGGAAAACAGAATAACTAGGAGTCAGTGAATAAGTTGGGTGGATGGAATTACAGAGTTGAAGTTTTTCCAAGGAAATTACTAGGATGTATACTTGTCTATTCAGTCAAGCACAATTCATAGCCCCTAACTGTCTTAACCATATATATATATCTTGATTGATTCTATGAGATTCTTTAGCTAACTTCCTAAATACTTCTTGAATTTGTCTTAAATATGGTTCTCATGGTGCACACTATTCTTTGCCACTTAAATGTTACTGGATCACAAATCTGAGTTACATTTTTAACATTAAAATGTTATATAAATGAATTAATTTAGGCGGAAATAGAAATGCCCGCTTGCTGATGAACAGCATCTGCCAGTAAAACAGATTTCCCTTATATTTTCAAATCCCCAGGCCTTTCCCTAATTAATCCAAAGAGAAAGATCTCGTTAACAGCAGTTTTTAGGAAAACTAACAGGAAGAGTCCTGTGCATGAGCAAAAATTTTTACATAAAGTAAAACATCAGAATTTGCATTTTATAAAAATCAGGCTCCCCCTCTGAAATACTATTTAATTCTTCTTATTTTCTTGGGGCATGTGCTTGTTACCTTGTTGCATAAGCTTGAGTGACCTCTAGATTAAACATTACAATTTGTCAGTATTTCTAGTCATAAAATTCCAGTACTAATAACAGAGCAATGGTTGCAAAATTAAACACAGCTACTAGTATGCACTGGCTTTTAGCCTTGGCAACCAAAATGTCAGAAATGTTCTTCTTACATAAGAGCATATTAACTTTAACATAAGATTTAATAACAAGGCATCATTTAAAAACAAAACAAATTCAGATTCTCCAGAACATCATCTTTGTTAAGACCAGAGAAAAAGTTATTAGTCACTCTCAGCTCAGATATAATTATTAGCATGAGATTAACTGCAAAAATACAGGGATGCTACCTGTAGTTGTTGGGTTGTGCCAAAAGCATTTTGAAATAAAATGTTAACTACTTGTTTAAAAAGATTTGTATTTTACATTTCTGCCTTAAGCAGAGAATCAGTAAACACTTATGATCTTGTTTGTTTCTGCTAGAAACCAGTAATTAGATATCACTTTTTAGAAAATTACTGTCTTAACCTCTTATAGTATAGACATGTTCTGACAAATTATTTCCCCCTTGTTAACAGTTCATTTAATAAGGAACTTCTAGAATGGTTGAAAGCTACACTGCTCAAAAAAATAAAGGGAACACAAAAATAAGACATCCTAGATCTGAATGAATGAAATATTCTTATTAAATACTTTGTTCATTACATAGTTGAATGTGCTGACAACAAAATCACACAAAAATTATCAATGGAAATCAAATTTAGCAACCCATGGAGGTCTGGATTTGGAATTACACTCAAAATTAAAGTGGAAAAAAACACTACCGGCTGATCCAACTTTGTTGTAATGTCCTTAAAACAAGTCAAAATGAGACAGTAGTGTGTGTGGCCTCCACATGCCTGTATGACCTCCCTACAACGCTTGGGCATGCTCCTGATGAGGTGGCGGATGATCTCCTAAGGGATCTCCTCCCACACCTGGACTAAAGCATCCCCCAACTCCTGGACAGTCTGTGGTGCAACGTGATGTTAGTGGATGGAGCGAGACATGATGTTCCAGATGTGTTCAATTGGATTCAGGTCTGGGGAACGGGTGGACCAGTCCATAGCATCAATGCCTTCGTCTTGCAGGAACTGCTGACACACTCCAGCCACATGAGGTCTACCATTGTCTTGCATTAGGAGGAACCCAGGGCCAACCGCACCAGCATACGGTCTCACAAGGGGTCTGAGGATCTCATCTCAGTACCTAATGGCAGTCAGGCTACCTCTGGCGAGCACATGGAGGGCTGTGCGGCCCGCTAAAGAAATACCACCCCACACCATTACTGACCCACTGCCAAACCGGTCATGCTGGAGTATGTTGCAGGCAGCAGAACATTCTCCATGGCGTCTCCAGACCCTGTCACATCTGCTCAGTGCTTTCATTCACTTTCATTCAAAAGTGACCAAACCATCAGCCAGAAAGCATAGGAACTGAGAAGTGGTCTGTGGTCACCACCTGCAGAACCACTCCTTTATTGGGGATGTCTTGCTAACTGCCTATGCTTTCTACCTGTTGTCTATTTCATTTGCACGACAAGATGTGAAATTGATTGTCAATCAGGGTTGCTACCTAAGTGGACAGTTTGATTTCACAGAAGTGTGATTGACTTGGAGTTACGTTGTGTTGTTTAAGTGTTCCCTTTATTTTTTTGAGCAGTGTATAATCTATGTATAGAAACTCATGCCTAAAGTGAAACCGTCTAAAGGAGAGTAAGTTTTAATTTTGAAAATCACAACTGAAGGAGTTAATTTTGAAACTGATACCTGTGAAATATGCATTACCCCATCAGCAGCATTTGAAGGGGATTTATAGCAATAGAGCCGAATAATATTTTCTCAAATCAGAACACCTGATGCAGCTCATGTAAACATTGACAGCTGTTAGCTGTTATGTTTGTGTGAAACAGCTAACCATCTATAATAATCCGCTCAAGCTATGAACCAGATTTATTTAAAAAAAAAAAAATACAGATGTGTTTCTTTACAGATAATTTATTTGGAGCCACTTCAAAACTAACTTCAACAATGACACTATTATTCCTGTACAAAATTCTGCTCCAGCTTTTTCACTTTCACCTTTTCCATGATTTTTTGCACTTCACTGGTAATTTGAAATTCTAATTGACAAAAGCGAATGATTTATCTAAAAATATCTAGAAACTTTAAGAGATAAAGGCAGTGCAAATTTATGTACTACTGAACTAAGTAGTGCTAGACAGTATGTGTCAACTTTGTTTTTATAAAATATAAATACATTTGCACATCAGTATAATTCTTGAAACACTTGTGCAGACTTTTCTAGATGGGATCATTTCTTGGTCCAAGAAGATGCAGGACTTCTGTATTTTAAATTGTGCTGCTTTTTTCAAAATTAAAACTTACTATAAAAATATTTAAAATAATAAAAACCATTCTGGAATGAATGCACATACTTTTTGTAAAAACTATTTTCTTTCCATTTATTCCTTACTTTTGTATTCAGAAGTGAGCATTGACACAACATATATGTCTAGCACCTAAGTTTTACAGAAAATATGTAAGCTCTATAAACTTGTACAACAAATAAAACAAAATTAAAAGATATGGCAACCAGTATATAATAAAGGTCTACAAAATCCAGAAAGCACAAGGACTTAAAATCCTAAAATGTTGAAAGCAGTCCAGAATGTGAATAATTTGAAACTTCACATATAGAGATAAATCAAATCTAGATTATTATTATTATTATTATTATTATTATTATTATTATTATTATTATTATTATTATTATTATTATTATTATTATTATTATTATTATTATTATTATAAACAAATCCTGTCTAACACGGATATATTAAGGCAAATGATAGCTATGTTTCAGAACAACTAATTCTGGTAAAAAATGTCAATGTTTCACAGAATTTTGCTTCGGGGATAATTTGCTTTGTTCCTTTATATTTTAAAAAAACACTAATATTAACAATATTGAAAGCCTAGTTATATCAGTTTGTATACTGAAACTTCCAAATACAGATCTTTCTCATCACTGAAGGTAGAGGTAGTCCTTGACTTATGGTGACAACTAAGTCTCAAATTTCTGTTGCTAAGCGAGACAGTTGTTAAGTGAGTTTTGTCCCATTTTATAACCTTTCTTGCTACAGTTGTTGAATTAACTTTGCTTGCAACAAATGAATTCATGACCCTGGGACAGTGCAATCATCATAAATATGACTCAATTGCCAAGCATCTGAATTTTGATCATGTGACCACGGGGGGGGGAATGCAACAGTTTTTAAGTGTGAAAAATGGTTATAAGCCACTTTTTTTCAGTGCTGTTGTAATTTCAAATAGTCACCAAGTAAGGGTTATAAGTTGAGGACTACCTGTAGTTGATTATTTGATTTGATTTGATTTGGGTGCTGCCTAATTCTGACTCTGGGAAGCATAACATAAATTATTCTGAGCAAAAGAATTAAAAAAGAATTCAGATTTAAAGCATACAAGTATATTTACACTGCTCAAAAAAATAAAGAACACTTAAACAACACAATGTAACTCCAAGACAATCACACTTCTGTGAAATCAAACTGTCCACTTAGGTAGCAACCCTGATTGACAATCAATTTCACATCTTGTTGTGCAAATGGAATAGACAACAGGTGGAAAGCATAGGCAGTTAGCAAGACATCCCCAATAAAGGAGTGGTTCTGCAGGTGGTGACCACAGACCACTTCTCAGTTGCTTTCTGGCTGGTGGTTTGGTCACTTTTGAATGCTGGCGGTGCTTTCACTCTAGTGGTAGCATGAGACGGAGTCTACAACCCACACAAGTGGCTCAGGTAGTGCAGCTCATCCAGGATGGCACATCAATGTGAGCTGTGGCAAGAAGGTTAGCTGTGTCTGTCAGCGTAGTGTCCAGAGCATGGAGGCGCTACCAGGAGACAGGCCAGTACATCAGGAGACGTGGAGGAAGCCGTAGAAGGGCAACAACCCAGCATCAGGACTGCTACCTCTGCCTTTGTGCAAGGAGGGACAGGAGGAGCACTGCCAGAGCCCTGCAAAATGACCTCCAGTGGGCCACAAATGTGCATGTGGCTGCTCAAACGGTCAGAAGCAGACTCCATGAGAGTGATATGAGGGCCCGACGTCCACAGGTGGGGGTTGTGCTTACAGCCCAACACCATGCAGGATGTTTGGCATTTGCCAGAGAACACCAAGATTGGCAAATTCGCCGCTGGCGCCCTGTGCTCTTCACAGATGAAAGCAGGTTCACACTGAGCACATGTGACAGATGTGACAGGGTCTGGAGACACAGTGGAGAACGTTTTGCTGCCTGCAATATCCTCCAGCATGACCAGTTTGGCAGTGGGTCAGTAATGGTGTGGGGTGGCATTTCTTTAGGGGGCCACACAGCCCTCCATGTGCTCGCTAGAGGTAGCCTGACTGCCATTAGGTACCGAGATGAGATCCTCAGACCCCTTGTGAGACCATATGCTGGTGCGGTTGGCCCTGGGTTTCTCCTAATGCACGACAATGCTAGACCTCATGTGGCTGGAGTGTGTCAGCAGTTCCTGCAAGATGAAGGCATTGATGCTATGGACTGGCCCGCCTGTTCCCCAGACCTGAATCCAATTGAGCACATCTGGGACATCATGTCTCGCTCCATCCACCAATGCCACATTGCACCACAGACTGTCCAGGAGTTGGGGGATGCTTTAGTCCAGGTGTGGGAGGAGATCCCTTAGGAGACCATCCGCCACCTCATCAGGAGCATGACCAGGCGTTGTAGGGAGGTCATACAGGCACGTGGAGGCCACACACACTACTGAGCCTCATTTTGACTTGTTTTAAGGACATTACATCAAAGTTGGATCAGCCTGTAGTGTTTTTTTCCACTTTAATTTTGAGTGTAACTCCAAATCCAGACCTCCATGGGTTGCTAAATTTGATTTCCATTGATAATTTTTGTGTGATTTTGTTATCAGCACATTCAACTATGTAATGAACAAAGTATTTAATAAGAATATTTCATTCATTCAGATCTAGGATGTCTTATTTTTGTGTTCTCTTTATTTTTTTTGAGCAGTGTATATTAAATGGAAGGCACAATATCAAAAATAATGACTTCATGGAAAGATTTGATGGGTAATTTAATTAAAAAGATTTAATGGGTACCTCTCTCTAGCTGTGGGTAACCTGAAGGTTTAAGTTGGTTAATTTATTCCTTGTAGCATTCAGTTATTTAGTGACTAGATGGTAAAAGCGTGTGCTAAGCCATTTACAAATTGTTGCAGTAATTAATCTCTCCTTAGAAGCTGTTAGTACATTCCTAACATTATGGTCTATTCATTCTTTTTATATATATATATACCTTTTGTCCTCACAGGTTATGTGTTCTGTATGTTGCATCGCCTGCCTGAACAGCACGATTGCACATTTGACCACATGGGACGCGGGCGTGAAGAAGCCATTATGAAAATGGTGAAACTGGACCGGAAAGTTGGGCGATCATGCCAGCGCATTGGCGAGGGCTGCTCCTGAGTGGCAAGACTCTTCAACCAAATGCTGTTCTCTTAGTTCACTAATGTTAGCCTTATTTAGGACAAAGTCAGCCAGACACTTGTACTGGGCAAGTTTCAGACTACAGCCAATCAATTTTCTTTCTTTAGCCAACCATCCTGGTACTGTAGTTTAGGAGTTAAATGGTGATCAACACTGATTACTGGCTGGTTGTTAAGGTGCCTACTAGCCATTGTATTAAAAAAAAATGACGACATATTATTGAGCATGGCTAGTGGATTGTAACAAAAAATATAAAGGCTTCTATTATTGCAGGAGTCAAGTCCTTACAAACAAACAAAAAGCCTTATGTTGGGAATTGTCCAGCAGCTGAGTAGAAACTGATGTAAAAGACTGCTTACGTGCATACCACGCTGGAAGAAACTACGCTTATTAGCCTGGCTTTCCTGTCCTCACTATTAGCTAACCTTGAAGAGGTGAAACTGCTTAAAACAAGCAGGGTGGTTGCTAAACCTAAAAGACCTAAACCCTTACTTTCGCTATTTCCACGCATGTCTTCTAAGGGCATGCAGCGCCACCAACATCAGGAAATATCTTGTGGTAGGAACAGCTTTCTAGGAAGCCAAAAAGAGGGGACAGATTCTTATGACAACTTTTATATTAGTTGAAAATATCAGATTACAGGGAAATTATTTCTTCACTAAGGTGGAGGAGGAAATATCTTATTTTAAAGTTAGTGCTATTTTGGAACAAGCAGTAAACAGCTTGCATTTTCTACACAGCATCAACAACATTTCTTAAGTGGTGTGATCCAATTCAATATGCCAACCATAGTTTGCTGTTTCCCATCAGCCAAAATCTGATTGGCTCTTGTTTGCCTTTTGCTAAGTGCAGGTATCTGATAATTGAACAAATAAGGCTAATTCACAGCACAGTAGCCATGCCTGGATTCTACAGACTGACTTTCTGTAGCTAGACGTGTATTGAGGGGTAAAGGACATTTTGTAGCAAATGGAATTCAGTTAACAGTATTGGGGGAACAACCAGGAAAATCACCCTTTATTGAACTGAGTTTGTACACCTCACTTCCAGTGTATTAAGGAGATAATCAAATGGGCTGTCCCAGCCTTGTGACTATGCAGCTTGGTACTCAGTGAAGGTCTCTGCTCATCATCAGTTGCAAAGCAAGTGACTGTAAAATGCCTTGCATAGAATGGGGACTCTCCAGATCTGGTCTTTTAGAGCTACTGTTCTATACTGGGTATGTCAATTTCATTGAACTGAACTGCACATTTTTGTTGTTTGTTTCTTTGTTTTTAATGTGCAGTGGTTTCCTCTAGCTACAGGCAAATGTGGCTGTAAGAAATATATATATATATATTTATAATGGCCTAACGTGGAATGTTTACCCCACAAACTGGTTAGTGCTCAGTTAGCAATTTGGAATTAGGTCTAGTAGGGAATAGGGAAGGGTTGCTGGAAAAAGGAGATCTGTTTTGTCTCTCATTTCTCACAAATGGAATACATTTAAGCCACCAAAAAGAGTGAATTCCCTCATATCACTCTTTAAAAACGTTGTAAGGTAGAGCAGCTTCAATAAGTCACTGACTGCTCTGTATGTTCTGAAGATCAGTGACTAGTTTACAGGTTGATTTGTATTTAATCTGGTAGCCAGTATGGCCAGTGAAGGAGACTCAGCCTTTGCCTATATTTCAAATTGGTGATGTATTCAATCCACCATTCTAAAGTTCAATATGGAAAAGCCATTCTGTGTTGTACTCAAGGCTTTGAAATCAGAAATGGAATTTCCAGCTGCATGTTCTGTTTCCTAAGGAAGTATTCTCCTTTCATCGCTATGTGGGAGAAACCAGACAATTTTCTTTGCGTTTGCCATGAAGAGTTTCAAACAAACATGGACTTCAGCTGCTGCCACGCTATGCACTTTCTTCCCTTCTAAAATCCTAGCATAGCATTTGATGGACATTCTGATTGATGTACAAGACGTTCAGATTAATAACAAAGATGCTGTTTTTCTCTTGTTAATCTTTCTTTAGCCCTGATACACGTGCACAGTTGATTTCAAGGTATCTCTTGAGCAAACACTACTCAAGTTCATGTGAATTATGGACAATGTTCACTTTAAAAAGTGGGGGGGGGGGGTTGTTCCTTTGCAGTATCTGTTCTGTGAGGTTTGTTAAACGTAAAGAAAGCTTAAGTTCTTGTAATCTTAAAGAAATCTTATTTAACCCTTTTTGTGTTCTAGATTTACTTACACATGTAGCTTAGAGCACAGTTTTAGTTTAACATTGTGAAATATTAAAAATGATTGTAATTCTTTTTCCTCCTGCTTAAAAGAAACAAAACCATTAAACAGATCAGATTAAAAGTTGAATTCTTCTCTGAGTTTTGCAGTAGGTATGTTCCTCAATTCAGTGGCTGCTATATGGCTTAGTTCTTTAAATAACTTCATTACTGGTCTGTAGCCTTCAAATTAAGGCATATCCTAAATACTAGATTTAGGTGGCCATTTCTGGCTGAGAAATCTAGGTCAGAAAAAAACCTAAAACTGTTCTTTCTGATAAGAACAATATATTTAAGTTTGACATTTTATACCTATGTAAAAAAGAATCTCAAGAGTGTCAAAAGATTTCTAAAATGTTTATACCCAGGAACAAAGATTAGTCTACGAACTGGTATCATTATTCTGCCATAAATATTTGTGTATTCTGCAGCAGAAGTTCCTTAATTCACTTTAACATCCTTGTCTACTTTTTCACTTTATTCATGAATTAGTTCAATTTTCATGGTTGTTCAGTATATATATCAGAAAGAATTCTATAATAAAACTCGGCAAACAAAAATCCAAACTACAGCAAATATAACTAAGGGAAGAAATTAAAGGTTTTACATTGGGTATTAAAATCCAACAGATGCTAAACTTAATTCCTTTGATTTCTTGTTGAATTTTGAATTATCAGGTACAAAAAAATATTTAAACAAGTAGAGTATATATGTGCACTTTGATCTACTTCTTACATATAGTGTGAACTTATAACTTTTTAATACTTGTGGTCTAGCAACAAAAATTAGATATGATTCTATATTATTAATTCCCCTCATTACTCATTAGCATTACATTTAGCTTTGATAATATTTTAATTCATACAGTTCTAGGTTTATAGACCTCACTTAAATATAATACTGAACTGTTCTGCTAAGACATTGCATGCTCCTTGGAGACTTCTTTTCTGCAGAATTAGGTGGAATTTCATATTATGAACATATCACAATTGTCACCAAAGGTTTACTACAAAACTGGAGGATCATTCAACCATGTGTTGAGTTCTATCAAAATGAAGTGAACTCTCACCATATTCTTTTTGTATTCTTAGGTACATTTCAAGACTGTTTTGACAGCTGTTGCAATTCAAATCCCAGTAAAGAAGCAGCAGAAAATAAGCACTTTAAAAAAAACTGGTTAAATATCAAGGGATATTCAAGTGACATAGAAATAGTAGAGATACAAAACAAAAAGCTGGTACTAGAAATCAGCATTGCATTAAGAATTTAAATTGTTTTTATTAAATAATACTGTATAATATTAAGAGTCTTTTAAAATTATTTTAATGTAATTTTTTTTCAAAAATTAAAATACAAAGCTAATTTTTTACAGGAACAGACAAAACAAGACAACACGTTAAAAGAAAAGTACATTAAAAATACAAACACACACACATAAAAAATTCTGTTTAGTTTTTCTCAACTGCATGCTGTACAGGTTTCATGGCACTGAAGATTTAAAAGAGCACAAGAAGTGTGTGCAGAAGTAGATTATATTTTTCTGGAATGTGTTTTCTTTACCCAAGGCTGCTTGGTTTTCATTTTTCTAGACTAACCATGGGCTGGGGGAATTATGAAATATTTCCTATTTTCATTTTAAATTATACATGAAATTTAAGACATGAAAGAAATTTTCCAATGTTTGGAAACATTCCAAATTAAGAAATAAACGTGAAAGGATTGGAAAGGATTGGAAAGTTTGTCTCAGTACAGACAGATCTACAGTTTTCACAAATTCATTAAAAATGATGAAAAAGGATTAGAAGGAATAGAAATTGCTTCTGGTGATAGTGTTTCCAATTCAGAACTACTGGCATTATTAGTTAATGTTCCGTGTGTAACAAAGGGTATATCTTTTATTGCCACCCCCCCCCCCCCCCCAAAAAAAAATAATATTTTCTCTTATCTTTGATGCCAGGCACAACAAAATCTGGAATTTATCACATACTATTTTTTAGTGTTTTCACTCTTCAGTTTTATTTTTTTGCATGTTCACTTTTTTAAAAATTATCTTTTTTTAAAAAAAAGTGGGGGGGTCCTTGGTGGTCTTTGAGCTTGGTTGTTTTCTTGCAAACTTTCTATTACCCATCAGTGCTAACATCATCTGGACTAGCACTTGTTTAGATAATGAAATTTCTTGCAAAAAAATGAGCAAGCTCAGAGACCACCAATTTCAACCTTGACCTACAAATAGTCTCCTTTATTAATATATTCCTTAGTCTGTTTGTATTAAAAATAAATACCATTTAAAAGTACTTTTAGTCAAAACACTTATTTTATATCAAACATAATTTACATAAGCAAACCAAGCTAACATAAACATGATATTTTACAAATAAGTACAATGACTTCTTTCTTTAAAAACAGTTTAAAATTAAATAGAGCCTGTACATCAAGTTTTCCCAATATTTGTCTTTGCACTCCCCACAAAAAGACTCCTGTTTTCTGATCTTGTGTCTAAATTTATAAATATTTTACTTCTTTCAATCTAATAAACCTGGGAAGATTGAATTAGGTTAAGATTGCTCAAATGCAACTATCAGTGAAGGCAAAATATAAATGTCCCAAAATAATGTTGCAGGATCCAATCTGAATGGGACACTGGGACCAGAAGTTTAGTCTTCCAAGCTTTGGACTTGTACTGGAACCCATTCTCATGAATGACCAACCCAGAATGGATCCTGCAACAACTATAAGTGCCTTTTTATTGCTTTTGTGTCTTTCTGAGTTCATGAGCTTTTTTCCCTAAAAGCATATAAACTATTTTATAAAGGAAAAATGACCTACCCAATTTACATATTTTAATTATGTAATAATCAGAGGAGGAGGAGGAGGAGTGAAGGAAAATATATTTGTATTATTTGGGCCTCTGTTTGAAGAATTAGGCCCCTTGATTGTCCTTGCTTATGTTGGAAACATTGTATTTTGTGATTTGACTACTGTGACTTTGAAATGCATTTTGCAAGCTGCTCCTATTTCTGTGTTACTGAAATTTAGAGCGAAGAGGGCAAATTATCTTTAAACATGTATTGACTTTCAAAAGGACCAGTTGTTAGCAAAGCATTCTAACCCAGTGTAGACCTGAGTTTTATTATTGTTTCAAGACATAATGGACATGAAGTTAATAGGCAAATCAATGATTGTAAATTGTAAAATGTTGGTATATGGTATCCTGCATATTGTCTGAATCTCCTATTAAGGTACCAGGGATTCAGTGTATTTCATCAGTATATCTAAGTTGACTGCTGAATGGCTGTAAAATATGGCCTGCCTTATTTCAAATCTCATCCTGGGATCCACCATTATCCTTTCCACATTCTGACAGAGCATTCTATCTAATGAACCAAAGATAATAAGCAATTAAACTGTGTTTTTATAACCTTTGCCCTGATGTCAGTGTACCTGTAATGAAGCTAAATTTAATCAGCCATATGTCCATGTACGTGTTCTATTTCCTAAATACACAATTTCATTTGGATGTGGGTGCAATATCTGCTTGTTTAAATGCACTGGTAACATGTCAGAAGATTGTTGCATAAATGTCTGACATGCTGGATTTGAACATAATGTCTTTAAATAAGATATAAACTATTCACATATCTCTATATTGTTATATGCTGTGTTGATTACACACTTTTTTTAACTTTTGAATTGACCCTTTTAAGTGGTAACTACTTCAGGATATGGACATGTTAAAATCAAAATAATTTCTCTAATGCAATTGATATTATTTTTTTGAAAAGCTGTTTACTACAGTCCCAATGGTATTTTTTCAAGGCAACTGGACTTTCTGGTTTTTCTTTGAAGACGTTTCGCTTCTCATCCAAGAAGCTTCTTCAGCTCTGAATGGAATCCTTCCATTCCCCACCATCCATTCAGAGCTGAAGAAGCTTCTTGGATGAGAAGCGAAACGTCTTCAAAAAAAACCAGAAAGTCCAGTTGCCTCTTAAAAAGCACCTTTGGGGCAACCATGACGTGGATGACTGAGAATCTTCATAGACTCTTTACTACAGTCTGATAGTCAAGTGAAAGACATCACTCGAACATTTGTTAGTTGCAAAGCACAGCTAACCAGGTTTGAGTTTTGGAAAATAATGGCTGTCAACAAGATGACTTCTTGAACTAAGGACACCAGAGTGACTGAAACATGAATCAAACAGAGATATTATTTAAGCATTAGCTGAACTAAAGACAGCCTTTTCCTTTTATATTTAATGGCCTTAATTTTTTCTGAATGGTTAAATTTGCATACTACTTTTGTCTGGAATGTTGCATGGTAGGCAAAATTTTGATTTCTTAATAACTATTTCAAAACAAAATTTAGACAAGAAATTTGGCTTTTTTTTTTTTCACGAGTGGAATTCTGGTTAAATTAATGGAATTAGTGGAATTCAGCATTTGAATGGTACAATGAAATAATGAGTTGATTGTTATGGAAGAAAAACTACATGGAACTGCTTGTCAGGGTTAGGGTTATAGAAAATGTGTATATTGAACTGGAAAAATAAAGAAATTGGAATGTTATAGTTAGATCCAGGATTTATCAGGAAGAGTCTGAAAAGTATGAGGTAGCTGAATATGTGCTAAAAGAACCTTGCTTGCATTCTTTCCCTTCTTTAAAATTTAACAGTTCTTAGTGTTGGGGCTATTTATTTTATTACAAATAATTTTCTATGCAAATTCAAATGTACCTCTGAGTTCAGTAACATTTACTCTTTAGTCAGTATGTAGGTCTAGAGCAGGAGTGTCAAACTGATGGCCCGTGGACCGGATGTGTCACATGCAGGCCACACCCACCCCAGCTCCACGAAAGGAAAAAATCATGTGATGGCAATGTGACACTGCTAGTTTGACACTCGTGGTCTAGAGTCTTAATTTCTATTTCTGCCATCCTGCAGTGAATGACTTCTGTAAAATGAAATGCACATTTATCATTAGATCAACTTAGCATCTAGTAATTTAATAATCATTGTTTTGTTCTGCTGAGAGCATTGTTGTTGAACTTCCTTTATATCTTATGGGAGGGGCAATCACCTCCAAGCCTTACTCCCAAGTCACCCCTTTTGTCTTAGCTGCTCTTGCCTTCTGGCAGTACACACGCACTGGGAACAGGCTCCCCTTGTTCCTGTGCCTTGCTGTGTCAGATTCTGAAGGTTCCGGAGTCAGCACATAACTTCCAGATGGCCCTGGCCCCATCTCTCTATCAGATGCAAGACCCTTGTCCGAGTCCTTCCCAGACTCCCAGAATGGACCATGTTCTTCCTCACTGTCCGATTCTGCTGCCGTCTCTGCAGGCTCTGGCGGACCACAACAAAGAGAAAACCACTTTCTCTCATTGGAATGACCTGGCAAAGAACCCGTCAAAAGGGCCTAATCAAAGGGTAATAATGAGACTGCTCATTAGTAATCCCCTTGCTATTTTTCAGAGAAAGTATTAATGGAGGCATGACTAGAAAGCAGAAAGCCTTTGATACTGAATGGGGTTAACTTATGAGTAGGACTGTGGGAAACTGCAGGGAAGGGCACTGCTAAATAATAACGGAAAGGGCCAGGTATTAGTCAGGACTTATTCCCCCCCATCACATTCCTGTTGCACATCATAAAATGAGCCTGATCAGCTGATCTGTAGGTGGGTTGTAATCATTCTAGATAAATTGTTTAGTTCAGAAACCCACAAGTAATTATGGATAGATTATGTGAAATGTTTCATGTCCTCCAGATATTTGACCACAAAGTTCAAATTCTTCCCCACTATTCCTGTCAGCTGTGTCTGTGATTTATTAGAATAATTTCTCAGCCAAAAGATTTATATGATATATTGATGCATAGTACTGCTATTTCTACCAATGACAGCCCAGTTCAAAGCCAGACATTTATGTGGCCAACAGGAAGCAAGGAGACATGTGGCACTTGAAAGACATCTATGATATGGTTGTCCCAAGCAGCAAGATTTTGTAATGCACAATAGGAAAATAAAACTATTAATTCACTAGCATTAGTGACAAACTTATTTCCATAAGAGGGAGGATATGTGATGGAGTCACTATTATGATCCTAAGCAGTCCTTCGCCTCATTTGTATCTGGATAAAAGATTCCCTTGAAAATAGCAATAGCAAAAGCAATAGCACATAGACTTATGTACTACTTCATAATGCCCCCAACACCAGTGATGTTGAGCTGGCCATGCTCACTCTGGCTATGCCCCCTGGCCCCCCAAGGTCAAATACAACCCTGATGCGGCCCTCAATGAAGTCGAGTTTGACATCCCTGATTTAGGTCTTCATTTTACCGATCTCGGAAGGATGGAAGGCTGAGACCATAATGGAAGAAAAAATAATAACCATAATCAAATAACTTATTTCAAAAAACACGAATTCAGCACAGATAGCACTTGGTGGCATTAAAAACCAGAGTTCATACCACAGTTTTATTTGTGAATGAAGCATTTGTGAACACCTAGAACGACAACAAACAGGTTTGCTAATAAGATGCTACATATACCAGTTTCCTTGATGGATTGTGACAATCTCTTAAAGATGTGCTCAGTTGCAAACCTGAAACATGGAACAGCAAAAACATTCATCCCCTTTTGTCAGGCTAACTAATGGGCCATCTAAAAGGTGTCAGTAGCATTATTAGTTACCTGCTTCCTAAACAAGTCTGGAACTGAATATCTGGAAAACAACTTGCTGAGAGTTTGATAGACAAATGTTAACTATTTGGGGCAGATCATCGTTTCTTAACCCATGCTCTACATTAACAGTCCAGGGGGCATATGTATGTACAGATAATCTTCAACTTACAACTTTTTATGTAGTGACTGTTCAGAATTACAATGGCACTGAAAATAGTGACATAGTCATTTTTCACACTTTACAACCTTTGTAACATCCCCACGGTCATGTGACCAAAATTTTAAGGCTTGGCAACTGTTTCATACATGGGAGGGTTTCACTGACCCAGGGTCACGTAATCAACTTTTGCCACCTTGTGACAAGCAAAGTCAATGGGGAAGCCAGATTGACTTAACAACCATCTTACTAATTTTACAATTGCAGTGAGTCACTTAATAACTGTGGCAAGAAAGGTTGTAAAATGGGCCAAAACTCACTTAACAAATGTTTTTTGCTTAGCCACATAAAATTTAGGCTCAGTTGTGGTTGTTAAAGACTACCTATATATGCACAGGCTTCCATTTGTATCAGATTGGAGCAACCTTAGCAAGATCACTGAAAGGAAGAGGGGCTTAATTCCAATAACTTCTGTAAATTGCTGGATCCTTATTAGTATGTAATGGTAGACATCCATATATTATTTCCATATGGTCCTCAATATGCGACCTATCAGCAGATTGTTGCTCTGATGAAGTTTCTAGCACAGTGATCCCGAAAGACTACTAAATAGTTCATGGATAAATTGAAAGTGGTAGTTGCGCATAGAATGGAACGCAAGGATGTCCTCAGAGGATTGTGTGTAGCCATCAATTGAGAGAACATTTATACTTTATCAACATGAAACAATGTAAATATGTAAATAGCCCTGCTAGCAATGGAACCTACCCCTCAATGTGAACCTGGAAGAGTTCTGGTGGGGGCGGGGTTAGGAAGACAGGTGCTTTATTTAGTTTCAGTGTCTGAATAATGTGTTCGTGTCACTGATAATTGGTAGCCAAGGAGGAGATTATTAGAGCTCAGAAATTGAATAGTTGTCTTTTAAATTAGTGTAAAAATCTTCCCGGGCTATAGCTCACATGGGGTTATCAAGTAGTAACTTACCCTCTTTCAGAATACCAGATACGACTTCGCAAGATGTGACTGATTTGGACCGTTTTGCTGACTTTTCTACCTCAAGCCAAACTGTAGCTGTATGTTGAGCCTTCTTGGAGGCTATTGGTTTCTTGTAGTTGCATCTAAGCTTTTAGCATCTTAGCATAATTATTTGGTGTAAGGTTTCTTTGAATTGATTCATAGCTGCTTTTAGGGTATTTCTTGAGTAAGAGCAATCAAGATCAAGCCAAGTAGACCTTATGGATTGCTGGTTCTTACACTGGCAATTCTTCTATGAAAGAATACAGATTGGAATACTTAGTAAAAGCTCTGTGTCTTGAGTAAGATGTAACAACTATTTTTGGCCAGGACTGGTCCCTCTTAGAGTTCATAAACTAGCAATTGCCTTAATGTCCAGCTTAGAGCATTTAGCCTCCTTGCTTGCCTCCCTTCAAGTAGCCTCTGTCATGTGATCTATCAGGTGGCCTTAAATCAGAACTGCCAAGTAAAAGTTAGTTCCGGTCAGTTGATGGTCATTATTTTCCTTCACATGAAGGTGTGAGAATAGGTCAGTTTTGTCTGTCCAGGACATTACTAGCATTCCCAGCATGAAAAGTAAAGAGGTATTTGAAGCAGCTGTCATTGCCTTTGAGGATATGAAGACTGCATGTATAAGTCAAAGAAATCAGTTTAGAACTCACCATATTCCTTTCAGGAGGGGCAGTCCTCATGTAATAGTCCTCAGGTATGATCCCTTAGTGGCCATAATCAAGCAAAGAGCCCTACCCTAGCATTAAAGTCTTCCTGTAGAATCACAGTGCCTTTAGAGTGTGTTATATTTATCTGTACAATTGTCTTTTCTAATTGCACCCAGATGTCAGGGGAGAAGCAGGAATATGGGGATAGATATATACTTAGCAATACAACTTCAGGTAATTAATATTTAAATTTGAAATCATTCAATGTGTCTTTGCATCTGTGCCCTGTTAGCTAATCCCTAGGTTCTGAAACTATTTGAAACTGGTATTTAATTAGTGTTTTCTTGTTTGCACCTTAATTTTTATGATGGCGCTCTTTGTTTATGTTATATATTGGCAATTGTGATTTTTTTATTAAAAAAGTGGCTTTTTCTAACTTATATAATATATAGGTGTAATATATTGTAAAGGACAAAGTTATTTTAAAAAATTAAAGGTAAGCAGCATGGGGGAATGTAAATACGATTCCTGAATTTGGAATATGTGAATTCTATGAGCATCACCTACCAATTGATTGTACATCATGAAACATATAGATATGGGAAAATCCACAGCAGAGATATTTAAGTGAAATACAAATGAGGTAAGTTTCAGTTAATTAGAACTCTCCCCTTTGTAACTGTGTTCAAACAGACCGAAAAGCTCATTTGTGTGTTTTGCTTTGCTTTGCATTTTCCCCCCTTCTTTGCTCCTGGCTTGTCTTGACATTGCTCCAGGGCCTGTAAAATTAAACTGTTTCAAAGGGGAATTCTTTCTGTGCCTTTGTTAAGGAAAGAGATGTTTGTTTTCTTGTAAATCAAAGACCGGAGGGAAGCAGAACTATCATGCTGTTTGGGAGAAAAAACAAACACAAATTGCATTATGTTTGCGCACTTGCCCACAACATCACCCAATATCCCACAGAATGAGAGACAGGCTTGCTTGGAATCACAATGCCCCCATCTGGCTTTCCTTGCTTTTTATCCATGGCTTCTGTCTCTAACGGGAACCATGTTAAAGATGATTATTTTACAGAATTATCATTCAACCATAGATGTTTTTTTTCTTCCTCTTCTTGGGTGGGTTTGTGTGGAGAGAGGGAGGGAGGGAGCGGGTCTAAAGTAATTGCATAGTTTTTCCCCATTTGAAGAGTTAATTGCCTCAGGAAATATTTTCCACAGCCAACTCTCAGAGCAGAAGATCAATCTAATGAGGGCTACCCAGTCAGCACAAGTGGATTCTTCTGGATTCTGCCAAATCAGGCAGTAGGAAATGCGCAGATGACCGTGCTAGAAAAATGGATGAGTGGACAATCAGAAGTCAGGGAACAATCTTCCCACTTCAGCTATTATTTGTATCTCAAGCCTAGATTGTGTAAGAGTTTCCCCTGCATTACTAATTTTCATGGCAGAAGAAATATTTCTTTTTTTTTAAACATAATTTTAATTTTTTAAAAATATTAAAACTTATGTTATACAGATAAAGCTAACACAATTCAGCTTTAATAAACAGATACAACATATAAAAAAATAAAAAATGCAGAGAAATAAGACATATCCTGTTTCATCCCTAGCAAGTTTAATCATCATTAAGAGATTATCACCATCTTTTAAAATATGCTATATCCTACTTTATAAATATTACAAATGTAGCTAATAAATCATTTCATTTTTTTCAATTAAAAAAAAAAACCCTATCTTCTCTCTTCAAATAAACAAAGCTTTAAAATATTGTCATCCAGTACTAGTGAAGAAAAATCCATTAAACATTATCCAAGATAGCAACCCATTTATTTTAGCCTTGATCAAATTAATCATTTTATATTGTTTCCTCTTTCTCCCAAGAATCTGTAATCACTTCAAACAATGTTCCAACATATGACTACACCTCATACTTTTCTTGCCTCAATCCCAAAATTGTCGGCATCTCTGACAAGCTCCTTTGTAGTTCTGGTATAAAATGTTACCCTCATCACGGTTCACTGACAACTTCAACAATTTCCTTTTGTAAATCCAATGTAAAGAGATATCCAAATCTTCTGATTTAATATTTGTGTGTCTTTTTCAATTGTTAAATCAACAACTGGGTTAATTTGTACATCCAATATTTTGTGGGTTTTTTATATCCATTATTTCATTTTTTCTTATATAGGCTATCTTCTTTAAATCCACCTTCAAATTAATTTCAGTTTTATTCAATAGAAATTGTTCCTTTTATAAATCAACTTTTTCTATCATAGCAGATTAACATTATTTTCTGGGCCCAATAGTCATAAATTTCTGTTTACAAATCTATTGATACGTTTATTTTCTTGTGATGTACTGTAGTGACTGATCTTCAAAGTCATCTAATCAGTTCCAAATATAAGCATAGAAAGTTTCACATGGGAAGGATTTTGATAGTTAAAGTTCTAATTCAAGTCCATCTGGACCCTTTAACTCTTTAAAACTTTGTAAAATCAGCCTGTTAATCTGTATGTTTTTCTGTATGTTGCAAAATAAAAATGTTTGTAAAACTTTAAACTTGTAATTAAAACTTTTTCCTTAAGGATTGAAGAAAATTTTTCTCAGTGAATATGAATTATTGTGGTTCTGAATGTTTTCAATTTTTAAAAAGCAGTAGGAGAAAAAAAGGAAATTATGACTAAGAAGTCAGGTTTGGTAGAACCTTGAATCCATAAAAAGGCTATATTAAAAGCTATGAGCTCCATGGAATCCCACAACTCCATATGTTTGCAAGCAAATACAAAAACATCATTTCTACCATCTACTCACACACAAAAAATAGTTGTCCAGAGTACATATGGGCAATCTCAAGATTTCCCATTTCTCCAGAGAAATGGATCCAGTATCTGGTCACAATTTTCAGATGTAATGTCTCCAGCTGTCCATGGGCTGTCTGTTCTGAATTCCTCATCAGAAGTCCTCATGAAAGATTATTTCTAACTTCCAACAAAATATGATAAAATGCTGGAGGGTCTGCCTCATTTAGCTTTTTATTTCAGAAATGACCATTACATGCCACTAAGAAGCAAATAAATGCCCTCCAACTACTAATTGTCAGGAGCACACAATCCTACCTATAAGTGGTAATATGCTCACACATATCAGTTGATTTAGAGCCAACATGTGCATCCAAGAAGATAGGCTCAAGATCCAGATGGATCTTGACAGACTAGATAGAACACTAGGCGTATCTAACAAAATGAAATTCAATGTAGAGAAAAGTAAAGTCCTACACTTGGGCAAGAAAAACCAAAAGTACACATATAGACTGGTGAAACCAGGCTTAATAGCAGTAACTGTGAGAGGGATCTTGGAGTCTTAGTGGACAACCAGCTAAATATGAGCCAGCAGTGTGCAGCCGCAGCCAAAACAGCTAATGCAATCCTAAATTGCATTAACAGAGGGATACAATCGAGATCAAGTGAGGTACTAATACCACTCTATAAAGCCTTAGTAAGATCATACCTAGAGTACTGCATCCAGTTTTGGACACCACATTATAAAAAAGATATTGAGACTCTAAAAAAAGTACCGAGAAGAGCAACCAAGATGATTAGGGGACTGGAGACTAAAACATATGAAGAACGGTTACAGGAACTGGGCATGGCTAGTCTAGTGAAGAGAAGGACCAGGGGAGACATGATAGCAGTCTTCCAATATTTGAAGGGCTGCCACAGAGAGGAAGGGATCAATCTATTTTCTAAAGCGCCTGTAGGCCAGACAAGGAATAATGGATGGAAACTGAACAAGGAGAGATTTAACTTAGAAATAAGGAGAAACTTTCTGACAGTGAGAACAATCAACCAATGGAACAGCTTGCCCTCAGAAGTTGTGGGAACGTCATCAGTTGAGACTTTCAAGAAGAGATTGGACTGCAATTTGTCAGAAATGGTGTAGGGTCTCCCGCTTGGGCGGGGGGTTGGACTAGATGACCTACAAGGTCCCTTCCAACTTTGATTATCTGTTATCTATTATGAAGAGGGTCGTGTAAGGTATATTTCAAAGAATCTCCACTGCAAAAGGGGAACATATTTTTCTTAACACTGCAATTTGCATAGAAGAGCCTTTCATTGGGGCTTTGGAAAAGACAGATCAACTGGTCTCATGAGTTTTTGTGGAAGACAGCCCCTTATGACCACCTTGCATTCTGTCATATCTTATAGACACAAGTGTAAACAGATTTAATTAGACCATTCTGTACATGGAAAACAAATGGAAGTCCTTTTAAACTAGGGTAGGGTTTGTGCTCAGAGGTTTTCTTTTTAACAGACCAGACTTTTTTTATCTCATTAAAAACCTTTAGCTCAGCAATCCCTCACTTCTAATTGGTTCATCACTGCATTTGTAATTTTGAAAAAGTTGCCTTAGGCTGCAGTCCTAAGCATTAGTAGTATTGATTTTAGAATGAATACTCTTATAGATAGATACCTTTATTGCAGCCATTCAGCTGGACAAAAATGCTTATAGGTTTGGTCTGAATTTCTTCAACTTTTTTTTTAAATGAGAAGCATTAATTTTATGGTTTGATATCTTTGTAGTTCTTTTGAGAGTTGTTGTTATAAATATACCTTACATGGGCAATAATGGAGAGCCAATCATGAGGAAAAACCATATTAAAAAAGAATTGACGAAACCTCAGTTTCATTTATTGGCCCTTACTGCCAACTTCTAAAAATAAGTAATAATGGAGAACTTACATACTGTAGATGTCTCTCTGTAAATTCTATTGGGGATGCTCCAAAGAAAAGGGAATGCTGGGTGAGCTTTGAAATACTTCTCATTGACTTGAACACAAGATAATAGGCAGCTGATAGAAGTGGACAATCTCAGAGTTCAAAAATGAGGCATTTTAAGCCTAGATTTGGAGGGAGGTTTTGCCTTTAGAGCCTACTCCAAACACAATTGCTAAAAATGAGCAGTATAATTTCCTGCCATTTTCAGATAGGAAACGCTTAAAAGAATAATGTAAGGTGAAATGCAGTCTTTACACATGTAACAACTGACATGACCCCCCCCCACCCCATCTAGAAAATGCAGAAATTCTAGTCCCAACCACTCTGCCTATTTGCTCTACCCACTGCAATCTTTAAATTCCCCCGAATGTTATGATGAGATGCAAAAGGAAGACAAGGACATGCAAAGAAGGCATCTTTTAAGAAGATAGATGTCTTTGGGAAATGCTCCAGAGCAGGGGTCTTTCATCTTGGCAACTTCAAGTTGAAGTCCACCAGGCTTAAAGTTGCCAAGGTTGGAGACCCCTCGTCCAGAGAGTTCACTGCTGGCAACCCTTTGTTTTATAGATTCATACAGAAGCTTATGCTTATTGCTAATATTATATACTTCTGGCACTCTATGCTGCTGGCCAGAGGAATCATGATGCAGAAGGAATAGCGAGCAACCACAGCTGCAGCTATAGCTTCTTTCTCAGAGAAGCAACAAGTCCTGAATCATAGTACTGTATATTTACTGTCTCACAGTCCAGCATGGGTTTATTATGTGGATGAAATGGAAGGATTGAAATCAAGTCCTACAAAGAATGGTTTAAAAATGCATAGCTTTCAGAAGAGAAGGTTGAGAGAGGACATGATAGGAGTCTTCTAGCACAGTGGTCACCAACTGGTGAGAAAAATTTTTGGTGGGTCACAGAGAAATCTCACCCCCAGAGCACACCCCCCCCAAAGCAATCCAGGATGCACAGGAACACAAGGCTGCACCACCCACATGGCCCGAGGGAGCCCTCCCTGCCCACTCACTCCTTACCCAGCAAACTTACCTGCTAAATTGCTATTTTTCCTTTTTCCAACCATCATCTGTTCTGCTGTGCTGGGAGATTTAGATTAGCTACGAAGCAGGAAATGGTTGGATTTCTTGCTTTGTATCTAGTCTTTAGATCTTCGGCTCTGCTTTTAAATACAGCCGAACCTCCCTTAGGACTGAAGGTTTGCTTGCAAGCAAATTCAGTGCAGACTCACGGCAAGCAAATTTGAGAGACTGAGCTAGTCGATGGCAGATAGATAGATCACTAAATGATTCTGTGAGCAACTCAATCTTCCTGCTTTGCCTGATTTTGGGTAAAATTTGCTCTTTTTTATAAAAAAAATCAATATTTACATACATGGAGTGTCGTGAGTTAATTTTGTGAGTTTGCTTGCAAGCAAATTTTATGTGACAGACTGAGCTAGCCGATGGCAGATAGATCGAACTCTGAATTGTGATTCTGTGAGCAACTCAATCTGCCTGCCTGCTTTGTTTGATTTTGGGTAAAAGCTGCTCTTTTTTAATAAAAAAAAATCAATATTTATATAAATATTTATAATATTTACATACATGCACAGCCAGTCACATGACCATGAAGTCACACCCACAAATTCGACAATGCCCACAGAACCAGTTAGTGGTCCCTGGGATCTTAAATTATGAGTTTGGTGGTCCCTGAACTCCAAAAGATTGGCGACACCTGTTCTAGCAGAATGGTTACTATATGGTTACTGTTCTGAGCTCATAACAGAAGTGATTGACTTCTGTAATATTCATATAAATGAATTAACTGTGTGTTGTCTTCTCAAGCACAGTCCAGATTCCTGCTTTCTCCTCTATTTCCCTTGAGGTATAATACTGCTCTTGACCTGTGACCCGAGCAAATAAAGTTGTTAGCATTACTGGTGTTGTGTGAAGCCTAAATGAACAATCATGCTTAAACCAATATCCTGCACCTAAAAGAAATCTATTCAAAATTACAAAGGGGATGTGTGATTATGCTCCATAACCTTTCTGCAAAATATGATATAGCAATGAGAATCATGCCACACCAATTATTATAAATTTATCTTTTTATGGATGCCAATAACATAACTTTCTGTTCATTTATTGGTTTTTCATGTAACATTTTCATGCTTTTTGCATGAAAAAGTAACAAGCTCTAACATCAGATTAAACGACATTCCATCTTTATTTGGTATCTAAATTGCGCTGTTTGGCTTTTCTCTTGTGAACTGCAGTAGGAACATCCCTGGGGAGATTCGAGCAATTGGCAAGCATGGACAGACTCCATTTCCCTTGATATCCCAATGGATTCTCTCCCCATGCTCATCACTCACTGTCCCACAGTTCAAAGGGGAATAGTCTAAATCAGGGGTCTCCAACCTTGGCAACTTTAAGACTTGTGGACTTCAACTCCCAGAATTCCTCAGCCAGCAAAAGAATTCTGGGAGTTGAAGTCCACAGGTCTTAAAGTTGCAAAGATTGGAAACCCCTGGTCTAAATGCAAGTGTAAGAAGTGAATGTTCAGTTACATGTTTGCACCAAGTGCTTTATGGCAGGGGTTGCAAACTTTTTGGACCTCAGGGACCACCAAACTCATAATTTTAAATCCCACAGAGACCTGGGGAAAATCCCAAAAAAAGTCTGCAGGAATATCCCCCGCCCTGTTTTCCTACCGCTCAATCATTCTTTATTTGGGATTGCAGGATACTGTCTCCAGCTCTGTTCTCGGAGGCAGGGGAAGAGAAAGAGAGAGAGAGACTTGTGAACTGAACTTCATGCAAGGAAAGCAGCAGAAGTCTTTCTTTCTCTCCCCAAACTCCGCCAGAAATGAGTCTTTGTGAGACTTGTCATACCAGTGCAGCCTCTTGGAGCAGGATGCCTTGCAGGGTCCCAAAGACTCATTTCTGGCAGAGTTTGGGGGAGAGAAAGAAAGATTTTTGCTGTTTTCCTTGCGTGCAGCCAAAAGCAGAAGAAGAAAGAGGTGGAAAGAAGCAGCCCAGTGGCCAGGCCAGGCATGTGGGGTGAGTGGGGCAAATTCCCCCTGTCTGCCCTTTCCCCCCTCCCCTCACTACCTCGTGGTATTTGCAATGCAAGCAATGCAAGCCCTGTGTTCCTGCGCAGACTGGATTAATTGTTTTGAGGGGGACATTTCTCTGTGGACCACCAAACTTTTCTTGCAGATCACCAGTGGTCCCCAGCCCACTGGTTGATGACCACTGCTTTGTGGGACCTAAGTGTATTTTCCACATGTTTTTCATAGTCATCTGCCTTGCTCTTCTCAAAATGAAGATAAATTTATACACTTCCATGTGATACCATTTTCACTGTTCTACCATACAAGAAGTTATGAGGCATCATGATCATTAGACACCTCCGTCCCTTGCAGGCAAATATAAATCTTCAGTGTATAAATCTTCATTGTGAAATATCTTAAAAACATTAGCCAACCAGGACCTTTATCACCTATTTTCTAATTCAACTGATCAAAATGTGTAAAATTAACACATTTTAACTTGGGATCGACAATTTCCCAAAAATTATAGACCAGTGTTGTTAGACAAAATATTAATCTTTCTTTCTATAGCTGGATGACCCCATAGAAGGTTTCTAGTTGTACTTTTATCTTTAAATCCAAAATTCATGACTTATTGCTTTATCTCTGAGTGAGATGCAAATAATTCAAAATATGCTTCTGTAACTTTCTTTTAAGGCAAAACTGAAAGCAACTTATTATAGAACCTGCAGAAAGTAACTTCCTATTGTCCACTAGAATCTGGGACAATGCCATTATTTTCAATATAGTATCTTCTTCAGCTACATTTCTTAGCAAGTTCACTGCTTTTGTGTTAAATAAAAAGGAGTTTCTGGTTCAGCTTTTAGTAACCTCAAACTAAAATTTTCCCCTAGAGTGGCTAAAATTTCCACCTAATGTCAGGGCTTGGGAAGGCTTCAGCTGACTTTTATCTTTACCCCAGCAATCAATTGAAGAAACTTATTATTATTGGATTTGTGATGCTTGTGCTTGAGAGAAAAGTAAATCCACAAATGGGTTTTCTTGTGTTTGGTCAAAATAAATTATATTCTTGGTTAAACCAACAGGTCACCTTATTCCCCAGAGTTCTCCTGTATGAGATTCTTCCCACTTCCATTAGCAAATGACTTGTGCAATTTTGCTGTGTAAGAGGAATTGGTTGAAGAATGTTTCTTACCACTCTGGAAAAACATGTTGCCTCTACCAAATGTCACAATTTTAAACCATTCGGTTTTGAAAGTTGAAAAACAAACCAATGAATTGCATCATTAAGGCATTGAGAACCACTTGTACATTTGTGGAGCTATAGAGATTTCTGGGTTTGTAAAGACTTTAACAGCATGCTGCTCTGAAGTTCCCCTCTTGCATTTTCTTAACCTTGTCTTGCCCTTTAGAATGGTCTTTATATAGAAGAGACACTAAACTGCCTCTTCTCTTCAGGAACAATGTAAAAGGTAATACCACTTTTCGGAAATATTTGTTGTCTGGGATCTCTGCTTCCATCATTTAAAAATAGCTGCTTTTGTGCAGTGATAAGTACAAATAAATCAAGGACAGGTCCATAAAGGCTCATATATTAGCTCTGTGAACCTTCCAAGATTTTTCTTCCACGTCCTTTAGTTTTAAAACCTCCTTTCATAAAGCGAAATGAAAGCTTTTTCTCCTTTTATACGAAGATTTGCTTAATGGTTGAATGGGTATGTCTGATTGGAGCATGTTGAGACATTCAAATGTAACCAATATGCATAGGTGGTTCATTTCAATGTGCTTTATTTAATACCAAGCCTGCTCACCAAGAATGGCAATAACTATAGTTGTACATTTCCGTGGTAACTGTATTCTTGATTAAATGGCAGCATGGGTTTGGTCTGTACCACATTGTGCAGAGAGTTAGTTTTGCTCCCAGAAATGTAGTTAAGGAGCATCTTCCTCCTTCTGAGGAATCCATTTTGGCATTGCAAGTGCTTGTAAGAATTGTTCAAAAGTAGCCACCAAAGCAAATATAAAATCTAGAGGAGGATTTATTTGTCAAGTGTGTTTGGGAAGGTATTTGTCAGAATACTGACAGAAAGGGAATGAGAGGTGACAATGAGAAAGAATGAAACAAAAATATAATGAGGCTCTGTGCTGGGTAGGGGAGTGGGCAAACTGGATTTTTGCTCTGCAGCAAGTCATTAAAATGTGAGAATGAGAGGAAGAAAGTTCAGTCAGTGTATGTCTTTTAGAGAAAGCAGAAGACAATATGGACAAGCTCGGATTATGCAATATTTTGTAGAACCATGGAGTTGAAGTTCAATATTTGAAACAATAAGAGAAATATCTGTGAAGCTGAATGATTTGTAGCAGATGTTAGATTGTATGAAATGTATCAAAGACCGAGATAGTTAGTAGATAACAGGTAAAATGGAATGTATACATAAATAGTAAAAAAGAGCAAGAATCTTTATACTTTGTAAGATTGTTTAGTAAAGATGGGAAAATGGAAGGAAAAAAACTGAAGTGATATATATGCTGGTAGGAAGATGTTAGGCAGGATGTGGTATGGGAATTTTAAATTTTACTCTGAAAAATTTGGTGGGGGGATCAGATTGCCCACCACAATGTAGATTCCATCAGCTATTTCATAGCTGCACCATTTAACCGGTGGATTTTGCAAATTGATAAAATGGGATTTCCTAATAATGCTGTGTTGTAATGACGAGGCAGTCGAGTTGTTTGATCATGAACAACTGAATTATGATGATGATCTTTATTGGAGTATAGTCTTGCATTTATATACATTTTTACTTATCCTCCATCATTGGTTAACTTTGGTTACTGCTTAACTTTCGTTACTGTTTAGTACAGTAATCCATACAATTAATTATCTCTAGTTAAAGTCTAACATATGTCTACTTCCCCTCTCTAATCCTCCTTTATCCATAGATTAGTGACTTTGTTTGCCTGAGTTGTATTTGCTTGGAAACACATCTTTATCTGAGGTTTGCCATCCGAGATTGGAACATTCCTGCAATTACAACTCTACATGTTGAATTATTATTATTTAGACAAGAAAGCCCTAGAGAAGACATTCTGTAAGACTAGTATTTTACCAACTCCTCATCTTCAAGAGAAAAAAAAGGCAAACACTAGGGAAGCCAACGGCTGCTATTGAACAGCACAACTGCTAATTTGGTAAAGATTAAAATGGTGACTGGGAAGAAATTGCATGGATGAAAAAAAATCTTTCTCCCTGCTACCCAAAATGAAATCAATTACTAATTTAAACAAGGCTTGGTTCTTTTCCCATAAATAAACAATTTTTGCAATCTTTCTTTCTTGATGTCTACAAATGACAGTAATAAAGAAACCTGGATAACGCAAGGTCTCCAGGAGCAAGGAGCTATATCTGGGTCTCAGATGATGGACAGTTTAGTAGCGTGTGTCAGATGGCTTAAGACCTGGGGTTGGGCAACCTTCACTATATATGCCCTTCACTCACAATGCAAATTGGGCTGCCTTGCATAAGAAAGGGAAAGGTGATGGGCTGGTTCATACCTTTGCTCCTTTTCTTTATGATGAAGCCAAGAATAGCTGCCTGGGTAGCAAAATTTGTAAAATCTGTGAGCACTTGCAACATTTTCAGCTGCTTGCAAATAGATGCTCTGTTTTTATGGGTTATGGATATGTGCAAACATGTTTCCCTAAACGCTTTTGGAATGACCATATTGCTTGGAAATTTTTCTTTTTATATTGTTTTTATTAAAATTATGTTATGCAGATAAAACTAATAAATACAATCTATGCAATATAAAATAATTTTAAAAGAAAATTCAGTGCAGAAAAAAAAAAGAAAAAGACCCCTCCCCTTCATCCCCAGCATAAATAATCAACATTAACAGCTTAGCATCATTAAACCAATAAGATTTTTATTCCATATCTCACCCTCTTCTCTATAAACCAATCTTTAATGCCTTATCACTTCATCTTAATAGCAAACGTCCATTAAAGGTTATCAGAAATAGCAACATAACTGTTATAAACTGTGTCTAAAAACCCAGTTTGAATCTCTTTTTATATTTAAACAAATACCCCATCTATCTTCACATAAACAAAGCCTTTAAAATATCATCATCCAGTCCCAGTCAATAAAAATCCATTAAACACTGTCCAAGATAACCACCCATTTATTTTAGTCTTGATTAAAAAAAATCAATTTTATATTATTTTCTATTTCTCCCAAATTTTTTTAGTCACCTCGAACAATGTCCCAACATTTGATTACTTCTAGTGGTCTCCTTGTCTCTTATTCCAAATCATTGGCACCTCCGACTTACCATCTCTGAATTACCCCTTTTGTCATTCCAATGTTAAATGGTTATCCCTATCACTGTTCATGTTCACCTTGTCTCTTTTCACAAAATCATTGACAATTCCTTTGGCAAATCCTGTGTAAAGGTGTTATCCACAGCACTTTAGTATTTGTGTAATTTTTTTTACTTATTAAATCATCAAACAATTTCATTTGTAAATCCAAAATTTCACTTTTGTGTATATCTACTATTTTATCTTTTTCATTTCTTTGGTAAGCCATCATTTTAAAATCCATATTCAAAATGATTTCAGTTTTATTCAGTGTAGCTTGTTCCTCTTCAATGACATCCATTTTTTTCTATCATAGCAGATAACTTTAAAAGTATTTTCTGAACTTAATGTCAATGAAGATTGTCAGTCATCCAGGTCCTGGTTGTCCCAAAGGTGCTTTTCAAAAGGCAACAGGACTTTCTTTGTTTTTCCCTTTTTCCCTTCTCATCCAAGAAGATTCCTTGATTCTGGCTGAATGGTGAGGAATGGAAGGATTTATATTCCTTAATAGTCATCTGGTCATTAGCACTATGAAGATCAGTTGTTAGCTGTCTGGGAATTCCTTTTTCTTTATTATTATTATTTTATTTCAATCTACACATACACAACAATACATTATCTGTGTGGCATCAATATATCATACATTTAGTATAGACAAGCTTAATAATACCAATCATATCCCTTAATACCCATATTCACATTAAATCAAAATCCTCCCTTGCTTATTTTCAACATTTCAATACTCTCTCCCAATGCCAACCACCATATCAGTTAAACATACCTAGTAATTTCATTATTCAATTTCCTCCTCAATTTTTTTTTAATAAAAAAAATCTCCTTTGGCAGGCAGTATGGTTCAAGGTTTCACATCTCAGTACAGACATGACCATGTTTACCTATTCATTTTGTTTGTTCAATTTCATATCACATTAGCCTTATTAGTGTTAAATATTAATTTTTTTGCTGTCTGAGAATTCTCGATAAATCCTTGGGATTTATCTGTGACCTTAGAGTCGTCTGAATCAGATTTCAAATGGGTAAGGAACCTCCTTGGAACTGCTGAAAGGACTGTGTTGTAGTCAGGAGATAACTGGTGTCATATCCCTCAGGGCTGTTCAATTTTAATTTAGATGGCCTTTTACCCCTCTTTCAAATATGGTTTAATCAATATTAATTACATTAATATAATATTCATTGATGTCTCTTAACAGATCCATTGATATATTTGTTTCCTTATCTGCCAACCTTCAATGTCTTATCAGTTTTTCTAAAATCAGCTTTGTAATCACCCTTTTGCTACATAATAATTTTTTATTTTTTTTTTGCAAAACCTTAAACTCATAGTTAAAACTTCTTTCTTAAAGGATTGAAGAAAAACTGATCTAGTGGATACAATCAAACTGAGGTTCTGAAAATTCTTTAAAAAAAACAGTAGGAAAAAATTGTGATTAAGAAGTGAGGTTTGGTTAAGCCTTGAGTCCACAAAAGGCTACATTGGTGGGTATATGTTCAATGGAATTCTGCAATTCCTAGCTCTTTACAAGGATAAGAAAAAAAAGCTCTCCAGCATATGTATGGGCAACCTCATGGTCTCTCCTTTCTGTAGAGCAAGCATGTCAAAATCCAGCCCACGATGTGGTCAGATCCTGTGCTGCCATCTTGGAAATGGTAAGGGGCCAGCCCACATTGCTTCATCTAGGCCCACCCCATCCTGGCATGCGTGCATGTGCACAGGAGGTGGTGGGCACACACGTGCATGCCGGGATGGGGTGGGCTGGGTCTGTGTGTATGTGTGCCTGCCTCCTCCTATGCACACGCATGCAATCCAGGGTTGGATGGGCCTGGCCAAAAGCAATGTGGGCTGGCCCCTTACCGTTTCCAGGATGACCACACTTACCATGTGTGTCAGGTGTGTCTGCATGGTGGGGGGAATGTCCAGCAGCAGGGGCTCCACACCTGGCCCTCCAGGAAGTTTCGGCCTGGCCCATTCTATCACGGCAGGTGCATGTACTCACAGGAGTTGGCACCTGAACACACACACAAACGCAGGCCATGCCATCCTGGCAGGCGTGTGTGTGCACAGGAGGCGGCTGGGATGGCGGGGATGGGGCCTGTACGTGCATGCACACACCGCATCCTGCACATGTATGCGCTCATCAACTCCTGCAGGTGCACGTGCCTGCTAACTCCTCTCGTCCACCACCGCCCCATGGAGGACAACTGGAATGCTGATCTGGCCCATGAAGAAATCGAGTTTGACACCACTGTTCTAGAGAGATTTGGCAGTCCTACAGCCAGTTTGGGCTGTAATGTCTCCCACTTCAGGAAGTCAGTTTGTCATTTGCTCACCAGAAGTCTCTCCTTGTTTAGCATTTTTTTTTCCAAATACCCAATGAGGAGAGAATTGTTGTCTAATCGGTTCCACTTCTGTCTTCACCAATATATTTTCATGGAGATCAATAGCCTGCACACTCTCAAATTGTGCCAGCCTAATCAATCTCTGGTGCTGAAGCTAGCATGCAGAAGTAAAAGCAATGCATTTTGAACTAACCTAATAGATTTTTGTTAATTGCAATCAAACTTCCTTTTCTTCCCCTTGTTAATGGCATGTTAGTTTGAAAGTATTAGTGCATTTTTGTCAAGTTGCCATTTTTTACAACTTGAAATACTTAGCCACTGGGAATTTGTTAGCTAAATCTCTCAGCTTGAGGGTTGGTAGCAAAGCTTTCTCCAATTTTAAATATTCTAAAAATGGTAATATCATATTTTTAGAACTACAGTATATTTTGGGGATGTTTTATCCAACATTTCATTTGGCCTATTTTTCTAGAATCTGAGGATAAATTCCATCTGTCAGCCTGGAATGGGATTATCAAGAAGGTTAAGAATGGATATGTTTGCAAAATCAAAGGCACAAAGGCACCCCAAGTAATAAGAAAACAAGATATGGTGGAACTATTAAAATAATACTTTAAATAATTCAGTAAAAGTAGGTGGATTGATGTAGACTACAGTAACCCTCAGTTCTAAATAAACACATGTATAAAACCATGACTGGTAGATTAATGCATTCTGCATTTGTGTCAGTGCTGAAGCTCCTGCAGTGTTACACCTGCTATTGAAATATTGTTTACCTGCAGTTTAGACAAAAAGTCCTGCAAATATATACACTGTCTGAAACTTGTTTCTTTCACTGCCCTGTTTATCTATCTCACTGTTCCTGCCAGGTTAAACAGCATCTGTTTAACTGAACGTAATCCTTTTTCAAGCAAGATAATCTTACAATCTCTCTAGCAAGACTGATTGAGGAAAAAAAGGATGGGGTAACAAAAATGCAAGCAAGTGAACCAGGGAGGACTGCAGCATGGGGGAGTGTAGAAAATCAAAATTGTGGCTTCAACCAGAGGTGGTATTCAGCAGGTTCTGACCAGTTCTGGAGAACCGGCAGCTAAAATTTTGAGTAGTTCAGAGAACTGGCAAATACTACCTCTGATTGGCCCTGCCCCCATCTATTCTCTGCCTCCCGAGTCCCAGCTGATCGGCTGGGACTTCTTTTGTTACCTTCCACAGGAAAACCGAGCTGGAAAGCTGGTTAGTGGGGTGGGGTGGGAATGGAAAGTTTACAGTATCCTTCCCGTGCCATGCCCACCAAGCCACACCCACAGAACTGGTAGTAAAAAAAAATTGAATCCCATCATTAGCCTAACCACATGATCAAAGTTTTGTCCTTTTTTATGCATATCATGACACATGTAAAAGAGGGATCGGGCTTCAATTGCACGATTATGGATGCCATCTTGACTTTTGGGACTTTCCTGCATACACCACTGAATGGAACTACTTCCCATCCAAAAATGAATACATTCCTCCAAGTACATCATGATGGAGAGGGTTGTTTTTTTTTAGCTTCTTCCTATTGAGAATCAGCACAGAGTGGCAGGTCTTTTGATTGATAGCACAGAATCTCACAGCTGGTTACTTATCTATTTATTAAACCTATTTCTATGTCACTTCAATCAAAACAATTCTAAGTGACTTACCTAGATATTTTTATATACCTCTTTATCAGTCTGTGAATTAATCTTACAATCTTATCAGAGGTTCAACGTTTGTTGGGGGAAGACAGGAGCCACAGCTGACATGCTAAGGCTTCCATTCCCCCCCAAAGTGAATAGGGTAATGTGATGTGGGAACAGGACCAAAACTAATTTAATTTAGGTTTCAATTGTTTTTGTTAAATTATAATGGGATTTAATAATTTCTCCATCTGCCCCCTTAAAAATTAATTTTTACAGAGGCCCCAAAGCCATATCCAAAACTTTGAGAAGACAGATGCAACCATGGGAGTTCCCCCTTATTTTATATTCATAATAATAATTAAACAAGATTTTGCCTCTCATATGCAATTTTTCTAGAGTTAAGTGATCCTTCCAGCTGCATGTGCAGTGAAAGAAGTGATTCACATACATTCTTGAATTCATTCTGCCTTATGTTTCATTCCTTTCTGAATTCTAATCAACTGACATTTGAGCTCTGTGGTGACTGAATCAGATGTGGTATTCAGCAGGTTCTGACCAGTTCTGGAAAACCAGTAGTGGAAATTTTGAGTAGTTCGGAGAACCGGCAAATAACACTTCTGACTGGTCCCACCCCCATCTATTCTCTGCCTCCCGAGTCCCAGCTCCCTGCACAGGAGAACAGAGCTGGAAAGCAGGTTAGTGGGGTTGGGAGGGTTTGGGATTTTGCAGTAACCTTCCCCTAGGAGTGGGGTGGGAATGGAGATTTTTCAGTATCCTTCCCCTGCCATGCCTACCAAGCCATGCCCACAGAACTGGTAGTAAAAAAAATTTAATCCCACCACTATACAGAATGGTCTAATTAAAGCTGTTTATACTTGTGTCTGTAAGATATGGCAGAGTGCAAAGTAATCATAAATGGCTGTCTTCCACAAAAACTCACCACACAAGTTGATCCATCTTTTCCAAAGCCCCAATGGAAGGTGCAAAACACACTCTGACCGAACTGGTAATAACACTGGTTGAATCCCACCCCTGTGTTTTATTCACTGATTTAGTGAAATATCTGCATTTCTGAACTGCATGTGAGTTCTGTCTGAAGTTTGTTGCATCTCCTACAGAGTCACTAAAATAACTTCCTACAATAAATGTGAAGTCTATCAACCCTCATATATTTCTTAGAAAGTCACTTATCTTTCATTTAAGGATCTCCCAGTGACCTTCCAAGCTCTACTAAATGTTATATGCATTTAAGGAATGCTCTAGAATAGATCAGTGGTTCTCAATTTGTGGTCCATGGACCCCTGGGGGAGATACAATGTTGTCATGGGGGCCTGTGAAGGCTTGAAGAAATGTTATGACTTAAATCTTGAATTAAGTCTTGAGGGTCTATGACCATGGCTGGTGGCCACAATAAGAGGGTCCATGGTGAAGAAAAGGTTGAGAACCATTGCTCTAGCTTTACGCTCAGAAACAGTGATGTCTAACTACCCTGGACAGATCTGTGACTGGATTAAGAATACGACAGTCAAGAGATCTGAAAGGTATCTTCTAGAATCCCCTGGGAAAGTATGGGAAAGTAGTGGTAATAATAACTCAGTTCATTTTCAATATTCATTTAACTTTAAGTGTTCTTGCTAAAGAGGAAGACATTTTAATAAATAGTAATTGGCTTAGGGCAAGATAGTTTTTAAAGAAAGAAAGAATGTACCCTTTTAGAGGGAGTAATGAGGCCAATGCTTATTGTACAATTTTGCTTTGCTATTGGTGCCTTTCAGTTTGGCATCTGATGCCGATGTCCTCATAAGATCTAAATCATCATGAACAGGGTCTGTACTACACAGTCCCAAGTCAGGATTTGTTTAGCTCCATATCTGTTCTTCATGATTTTGTTTTTCCTCATTGTTCTCAGGGGTGGGATTCTACCTGGTCAGATCAGTTCTATAGAACCGGTTGTTAAAATTCTGTGCAATTTGAAGAACCAGCAAATCATGCCCCTAGCTGGCCCCTCCCCTCCCCGTCCACTTCTTACCTGGCATGCGGGCCATCCAACTTGCCTGCCTTTGGTAAATTACTATTTTTCTTTTTTTTTCCCCTGACCATCAGCTGTTCTACTGTGCCAGGAGATTTAGATTAGCTAGAAAGCAGGAAATCATTGGATTTCTTACTTTCTAGCTAATTTAAAAGCAGAGCTGAACCTTCCTTAGGACTGAAGCTTCTATTTTTCAGTGCAGACTCAGGTAGCAGATTGCGGAATGGTAGATCTCTGCATGAATCTGTGATTCTGTGAGCAACTCAATCTGCCTGCCTGTTTTGCCTGATTTTGGGTAAAAGTTGCTTTTTTATATAAAAAATTCAATATTTAGATAAATATTTATAATATTTATATACAAGCCATGCCCAGCCAGTCACATGACCACCAACTCACACCCACAAATTAGGTCATGCCCACAGACCTGATTGTTAAGAAATTTGAATCCAACCCCTGATTGTTCTCCATAATCTATTTCAACATTCATTTGCTGAGCCAGGATTCTTCTCCCCTTTCAGTTTGAACCAGTCTGTTGCCCAATTTACATAGACAGTTTTGTATTGCTTGTACACCAACTTGTACACTTCTTGGTAACCTGATTGATATTTCTCTCCTAGCAAGGTCCATATTAAATGACCCTATCCTTGAACTCTTTGCAGAAGGCTCATGGGATGGTGGCCTCCAGCAGCAGGAAGGAGTCGCAGGTTTAAGTGCTCAAAGATTTTGGAATGTAATGCTGAAATTTTCATGAGCATCTTAGTCAATGAAGCCTTATTTCTAAAACACAATGGACAGATTCCCAAACACTAATTTGCTAACTATGGCGATTTCATGTGTTTTTTTCAAATAAAGCAATTATCCAAACGAAGATGATAAAATACTACTCTCCTCCCAGAAGAAAATATGGAAATAAATATGAGGGGAAAATTCCAGCTTTCTAACACCTCCTTTCCTTTCTAGCAAAAATAACAAAATATGAAGAAAACAATTTATTCACTTGTTTTAGTGAAATTAAACATTATTAGTGTAATAATCGGTGAATTAATGAATTAATGAAATAATTGGGCTTTTACTCATTCTTTTGTATCTATTCTAACCAACAAATAAAAAAAATATGTTAGATCCATCTACCTATCGCTCAAATTCACAGGCACTGAGTTCTCCATCTTGGGGAGATTCCAATCCCTTGCTGGATAACGGAAAAGGAGGTAAGAAAGCCCCCCAAAAAACTGAGCTTGTAATAAACCAGGTCTCATCACATCTGCATTAGCCCAATGCCTTGCGTTGATTCCATTTTGGGGAGGGGGGGAGAAGAAATGCAAAGTCTACTGGTAGCTGGAATAATGGTCTTGCTTCTCTTGATGCTTCCCCTTTTCGTATTTTGGATTTTGTTTGGCTCTTTCAGTGAAAAATGTCCTTCTTACCAAAGAGCCCAAAATGGCTTTTATGGTAACAGTTATTTCTGTAAATAAAGCTAGATAGCTTGGCGTACAAGTAATCATGGATAGTAATCTCCTGAGGTCTTTTTCAGTGCAGTATATTCCACCTGGTATTTCAGAATAAGGCTTAGCTATATGGCATCAGAGGTGGTATTCAGCAGGTTCTGACCAGTTCTGGAGAACCGGTAGCGGAAATTTTGAGTAGTTCAGGGAACCAGCAAATACCACCTCTGACTGGAGATTTTGCAGTATCCCTTCCCCGCCACGCCCACCAAGCCACTCCCACAGAACTGATAGTAAAAAAAATTTGTATCCCACCACTGCATGGCATGGTATATGGTCTTCCTTCTTTCACTCCCCCTTATTCTTGCAGAACACAATAACTAAGCCAGGCACATAGCAAGAATAATTAAATCATAGCCAAAAGATTTATGAAACTGATTAAGGACATGCATAATTAGAGAAGCTTATGCTGGGAAGAGAGAGTCTGCCTCTGTATTTTTAGCAGAGCATTTTTAACAGCCCAATGTGGTCTAACTGGTCATAGGAAAGACCTCCATTGTACGAGTCTCTCTGGGACAAGTTTCCCACACCATCTTCCTCCTGATTGCTTTATCCTGGACACGGCATCTCTGTGAGTAACTCTCCTTCTCTCCAGCTCAGCTCCTGCTAAGCCCGGAGGGACCGTGATGATGTTTAATGATGTTAGTTATGCCTTCCACGGTCATGCTGTTTCTAGGAATAGATCCACTCAGACATCAATTAACATCTAATTGCTGGAATTACTCTTGTTACTATGCTAGAGATGCCACAGAGATCAAACTGGGCCTGTTTGCAGTTCTATTTTTAATTTAATGAAATATGCCATTTTTTCATCCAACAAATAATAATAGTGATAGTGATACACAGGTTTATTCAGAAAATACACAGTTAAGAGATCAGAATGTTTATAATCGAATGAAGCATCTAAGAACTTCATTGTTTATGTCAAACTTTTTATCCAGGTCTTTCCATTATATACAGTACTATCTTCTTCACTGTGTTACTCTGAATAAAGTTTTTAGTATACAGAAAGAAGGACAGGGGGGTGAGGCTTGAAATTAATAGCCAGTTTTAATCAAATATGTATCAATACAATCCTCTGTATTTTCTCAATCTATTTCTGAAAATTAGGTTCCCATTGTTTGCCTTAGTTTATGTTTGTTGACATTATTGTATATTTATCCAGCCACGAGAAGCAGCTCAGGCTCAGATCAACAAAGATGAAAAATAAAATAAAAAATATTTAGCCTGCACTTTACCAATCCTGGGTAATCACAGTCAATTGGTAGCGCACTTTCTTTCATGTACCTTTTTCAAAGTTCAATATTTGGCATTTCCAGTTTAAAAAAATCTTTGGTAATAAAGGTTAGCTTACTGGCTTGCAGAGTCACTGCCAGTCTGAATGAACAATATCAGGGGAAATATCCCAACAGTTCATTCATTATGTCAAATTCACTAGAATAGAGGCTCAATTATTAGAATTATATTCAATTATTAGAATGTGCAACAAATGGACTAGTGACAGTCGGCTGTCAGGACATTGTAACATTGTAGCATCCCTGGTCTTGTATGCCATACGCTCAATAAATAAATAATAGAAAATGTTCACTGGATAGTTTTTGGAGCCTTCCGTTGTCTTTAACTGAATGGCTGGTGCTTTCCACTTCTTTTCCCATGTTAATTGCAGTTGTTCCAACACAAATATATTATATACTGGGGGATTCATTTCAAAGAACATAATAAACCTCAGTATGCAAAGCTGTGCATTGATTCTTATGGAATCACTTTGTGAATGGCTTTGTCCAATGCTTCCACGGAAAGGAGTATTTAAAAGCTGGCAATTCTCATCCTGGTGACTTCCAGTTTTCTTTCAATTATATCCCCCTTCACCCTGATTTGACCACTGGGAATTCCAGAAGTTGTAATCTCTAAACCTCCGAAGGATACAAAACTGAGCTAAATGCTCTCTTTGAGTCCTCTTATCTGAAGTTTCCATTGTGGCACTGTGTGTACTTTGAAGCTTTTCTGAATTACAGCTGTTTGGTGCAAAAGCTCCCCTGTTAATTGGGATTGGCTTTTATAACTGAACTCAGTTAATTCTGAATCCAGTGTCTTCTTTTTGTGAAGGCTGTGGGCTACACAGGTTCATCATCCTGGCTCAGTTGCTCCATCTACAGATGACTTAGCTACTTTGTCCTGAGCACTGCTGTTCTGGAAAGTGGCAAAGAACACTTCCGTACAAGTACATTCATCATCGCAATTTCTGTAGTGCTCATCACTGGTATACGGCTGTGTGACTATTATGAAATACAAAATTGCTTTGTATATTTGTTTACTGTGAGCTTCTCTGCTGTTATTATTGATTAACTAATCATGTTTGCCCTTGCAGCAAACCATTTTGCCATCCATTTTGAGCAGACATAAAATAACATAGGGAGACATGGCATGCACGTTTGTGCTCTGTGGAGAATATTTATTTTTCCGCTTTTAAACTAGTCCTTCCATTTTTATAGCGTTTCTAAATGCTAAGAGGAACTTAATAGTATAATCATCTAGACACTGCAGATGCAACTTCTCTCATTCCAGCAAGTGAAATGTAGATGTAGAAAAATGATGCTGTGTAGAACAAACACGCTACATCCAAAACATGAATCATAAAGCAGGGATGGGCAGGTTTCGTGCATTTGTATGCACAGAGGCCCATTTTTCTGCATATGGACAGTGCAGCCAAGCTGATCACTGGGTTGTTGTTGTTGTTTTTCCTTTTTGGATATTTGTAAGAACTGAAGAGGGATGCTCCTTTTCCTCCAGTAAAACCTTAGCCAAAACTACCTTTGCCAGCCATGTTTTCAAACTGTGTTAATCTTTGTTAGGAGCAATAAACTAATTTAGTACCATCTCACTGAAGGTTTAAAATATTAGGGGGATATTATCATGAAACATTTGAGGGGAATATTTGGCCATGTGATTGTCCTAGGGAGGGAGGAAATGCCAAGAGTTTGAGTTCAACATTCTTCAGAAAATACAGCTCTAAAACTTGTTTATCTTTAAAGGTAAAGGATTCCGCTGTCCAGTCATTTCTAACTCTAGGGTGCAGTGCTAATCTCTGTTTCTCAGCCAAGGGAGCTTGTCCAAAAATGCTTCCATGTTCATGTGGCCAGCATGGCTTTACTCCAAAGGCACACGGAATGCTGTTACCTTCCCACTAAGGTGATACCTATTAATCTACTCGCATTTACCTGATTTTGAACTGCTAGGTGGGCAGGAGCTGGAGCAATGAAAGCTCACCCTGTTGTACAGTGATCTGGTCTTGAAACAAGGCAATCAGCTTTCTAGCTGACAGACTCAATTTGTTTAACTGCTGAATCTGAATGCCCCGGTTTCTCTTTACCATTTGTTAATTATGTGCTGGGGGAAAAACAGTTGCCTAGACTATCATAGATTGAAGCTCATTAAGTTGGATTGTGTCATAATACCCTTTAAAATCTGCCATTTTGCATGGTTTGGTATCTTTGCATAATTTGGCTTGCTATTCTTCTTCTTCTTCTTCTTCTTCTTCTTCTTCTTCTTCTTCTTCTTCTTCTTCTTCGTCTTCGTCTTCGTCTTCGTCTTCGTCTTCGTCTTCGTCTTCGTCTTCGTCTTCGTCTTTGTCTTTGTCTTTGTCTTCTTCAGTGAAAGTTTTTAGCTCAGCCAGATGGGAGTATCTACCAATCCTGGTTTATTCTAAAATATTAAATGAGACCAGACCTGGTTACTACTTGTATGGGCAACCATGCAAGAGATCCACAGCTATAGTCTGGATTAGAAAGTTGTAAAATAATGTAAATCCCTTCCATATTGTTGCCAAGAAAAAAATGACATGGATGTGTCTGTGAAATCATCAGGATGTGTTCATGAAGTCATTGGGACTTGAAGATCAGTTTATCATTATTGTTAGAAGGTATCATGATAGAACTGTGATAAGCACCACTTGGAAGAAGAAGAAACACTTAGAAGAGGAATTTTGACATGATTGACATCTTAGTGATTTGTATGGCTTGGCCTGGAGGTTAACCTGTTGATAATAATCTCTCCTAATATATTGTAGAGAAGATACAGACCTACCAATTTTGAGATTTGGCTTTGTTCTGTTCTTTAAGTGACAGGTACTTCCTTAGAGGTAGAAGTTGTGGCATTAAAGAGGACAAAGGTTTGTATCTCCGTTTTAGGCACTTAAATTATCAAACAAAATTCCTTTTGTAGACCATGAGTTCTAGTCAACCTTTGGTTAGTCAACCCCTTTCAGCCCAAGGAAGACAGTCCCGCTGTCTAGAGTTCTGTCTGTTCCTTGGTGCCCCCACAGCCACTTAGGCCTCCTCCCCACCCCAGCCTCAATCACAGTTGCAAACTTACATTTTGAAGCTCTCCAGAGCTCAGGAGGTCAAGGTGGGGAAGGAGGATAGGCCACTCTATTACTGGGCCACATGGCACAATCCCATAAACAGCAGTCTTGTTTTGAATAAAAAATAACACTGGTGAAGCTCTTGATTTTCGTTTCCTCACTAGACACTTGCCTTAGCTCCTCCAGCACTAGTTATAGTAGTATAGCAATCAGTGACGGAGAATGGGGGAGGAGCATGTGGACCCTGGCGGGATGGCAAAGCAGGCCAGTGATGAATCAGAGTCAGGATGGGGGGAGGGGCACATTGCAGAGTCTCTGTGGTCAGTTGTGGGGGGTCAGACACAACATTGGGACCGGGCTCTAAGTACTTTCTGGGGAACTATCATAACTTCAAATGATCATTAAGTGACAGTTCATAAGTCAAGGACTACCTGTATTACATATTTCTTCTTTGTTTAACATTGTGTTTGAGCATAATTGTATCTTTTGCACTGTGATCCATATGTACTTTGTGTTATTAAATTTAAATCATTTTTTTTTAGAAGGAGTCTTAAGTTTCACCAAACTCTCAAAGGGGTCCAGGATACAGAAAGGTTAAGAGCACCCAGACTGCGTGACCTCTTCTGGCACTTCAGTTCCGTGATCTTTTAATTCTGAATAATGTAGTTACTTGACAATTGGAATTTTTGCTGCTGAATTTATGGGATTGATTAAATACAGCATGACTGTTTATGTTTTGTTCATATGCTTCTAGTTTCTGGTCTTTTATCCTTTAGATTCTGTTATTTACACTTTCATTGACATTTATGTTTTGATAGATTATCTAGAGCAGGGGTGTCAAACTCTATTTCATTGAGGGCCGCATCAGAGTTTTGTTTGACCTTGGGGGCTGGGTTGGGTGAGGCCAGAGTGGGCATGGCCAGCTCGATGTCACTCATGTTGCGGGTGCCTGTGATGGCCCAAGTGCTCTGCCCGTGAAAAAGGACTCCTGAGGTCTGTTTTTGGCTGTGACGGCCACCTGCAATCCTCTGCCAGTGAAAACGGAGCTCTGGAGGTCGGCCCTCCCTGAGCTCCATTTTTGCTGGCAGGGGCACCGCAGGCCAATCCTTTGCTGTTTCCAGGGTGGCCCCATAGGTCTGATCTAAGCACCCAGTGCACCAGATCTGGGCCCCGGGCCTTGAGTTTGACACCCCTGATCTAGAGCCTCTTTTCTTCTCTTTGGTAAGAAAACTGTAATAAATTATTTTCCAGGTCAAGGGCCCCATCAGGAGTACATTGTCAAATGCTGCATTCAGAAAAAAAATGTTTTACTTTAGAACAAAGTAAACTGTTGTTATAGAAATGACTAATATACTAAGAATGTAAAAGTAAAAGGTTGAGGCTGAACCTTACTATTTTTTATTTTACTGTGATCAAAACAGTTGGAAGTTAATGCTTTTTTTCTTTTTCTCCCTTACCCCACAGTTCTCTTCCCCCCCCCCCTTTTGTCTCTTCCCTGTTTCTCTATTTTCATTTGTATCTTATATTATGATAATATTATAAAATTATAAAAAGAAAAAAAGTGGTTATATGATAAAAACTAGCCTAGTTACCTTTCATTTGATTTTAATTAAACTTAAAACAATTACATTGAATATGATACTTTCCTGTGATTTATTAATCTTACTAATTCCAGCAGCTGCTCTTTCTTGGCATGTTTTTTTTCTCGTCTAAATTCTTGCTTTAGTTGTTTTGCTGTGACCTGTAATCTCTCTCTCTTTTTAAAAAGATAACGAGTCCCATATCAAAAAGTTTTGGTCACTAGAGTTAGTGACAAAGTTACACTGGATTGTTAGGAATAATTAATTGCCAGTAGGATGGCTAGCTATCAATGCTTAATTTTTAGTGAAATAAACATCAAAGTGACATGCTTATACTGTATTCATTGTTAACAAAAGACTCTGGATTAGAAAAATATTTCAGGAATAATGGTAATAAATTTATAATTGTTTTAAATATATATTATTTCATTAGAGTCTGAATATGAACAATGCTGTTATTGTTATTTGTCACTACCCCACACAAACATATCAGGTTTCCACTTCAGCTGTACAAATCACTACAGAATCCTGTAAAGTTTTCTCTGCTCCTCTCCCAACAAAACTGCAAATTATATTGCTAGGAATGAGAACCTATAGAATTCATTTTGGATCAAAACCACTTCTATGTATTAAATAGCTCACACAATGATGAAACAAAAGAAAATAGGCAATAGGTCAGGCTTTAAAAATATTAAAAATATTTTATATTCCCCCATTCCAACAATAATTATAGTCATTAATCAAGCAATTTCAGAAAGTAAGAGATAACAAAGGGAAAATCACTCATCTTATTCTTTCCCTATGAAAAAAACAAAATGGAGAAAGGCCTTGATGAATCAAAATCTCTACTAGGAATTTGGTGTGATTCAATTTAGGAATAGTTGACTGTACAATAACCAGTTGGCTTGACTAAGCTGCTCAATAAAAATTCCCCTATGTACTTCAATAACTGCCCTCAAGGAATGCAGAAATGAAAGACTTAATCTTACATACATCCTTCTGTTGTAGTTTCTTTGAATGAAAAAGCAATTGATAGTTATGAAAAGCAATAATAACAAAGCAAATACATAAATAATAGAGATAACCACCCAAATAAAGACTGAGCAAATCATAGGGCAAAAGGGTGTCATGTAAATAAATGTAATGACAATAGAATTACTGTCAAATCAAATTATACAAATTACAGGTCGTAAACAACCTTTCAGAAGCAGCCCAATTGATTACTCGGAATGAAATGAGAAATGCCAAGAGGAAGCCTACAGCATACTGAGCATCTTCTCCACAAAGCATCTTCTTCATCAACCTCCAGCCAGCCAGATCTCTCACTTGGATGGATGGAGCGGGGGGAGGTCTTAGCAGCAGTGATACTGCCAAACCATCCATCAAGCAATTCCACTGAGTTCAGAAACTCCTGAAGCTTAATCTTCAACTCATTTACACTTTAGTGCTTGGATAAAACAAAGCCTACTCTAGTTCTGTGCTGAAGGGGCAAAAATCCATCTGATCTAATAACGACACACTAATATTCAGAGCAGACCTAGCTACCAATTAGAGGGTCAGTTAGGATATTTTCACCTGTACCATGCAGTCACTTTCTTTGCAATATACAGTCATTGCAGTTTTTTAAATGATCTGCTCACTCATTTCACATTGATTGGTTTATTAGATTTATTAATATATAAAATATAAACCAACAAGAAATAGTATCATAGGAAGCCAAAAAAGAAAGGATGCCTGGAAAAATCAACAAAAGCCAATAAACCATCCACCACCCACCCTCATCCTAAGTCTGAAGAAAGAGCTAAATTTTAAAGTCTTGCTTAAATGAAGTCAAGATAAATGTATTCCAGAGAAAAGTCCTATTTTATAAACTACATCAGGTATCTCTGTTTAATCAAAGGGACCCAGAACATGTCAATGCTGCCAAGTTATATGGGGTGGGTAGGAGCTATGGAAGATAGATGGTGCTCAGGTAAACATTTCAGGAAAGGTGACCCCTTCTCCTTCTCACCTTTTCCTTTCTTTGCAAGATATCAAATGCATATTCATCATATATGCCTATTGATGATAGTTTTTATCATGGAGACTGACAGCTTCACATTTAAGCAGCCGTCACAAATTTTGAATATCGGGAAACAACAGATTGTAGACTATATAATTTATTACAGTTATGTTTCTACTGTCAGGGAACTATAGCACTTTCTGCCTCAGGTGACCAAATAATGTGACAGGTTTGGGGGGAGTTGACTTGGCTTTGACTTGAATAGATTCATAATGTTAAAAAGGGATATTTTAGCTCATTGATCCAAACCTCTGCTCAAGGCAGAGATCCAAAGTGAAGCCTCCCTGTCACATCTAGGGTTGTACAGCCTTGACTTTACTAAGTAATTAGTACCACACTGTCAAAAAGCTTTTGCTCTTACAGTGTTTTTCCTAACATTCATCTGAAATGTTCTTTCCTATAACTTTAGACCATTGTTCCATATCCTGCACCCTAGGATGATAAAGAGCAGATCTGTGATTTCTCTTCAAGCACTTGAAAAAGTCATATTATATATACCTTCCTCTTCTATTCTCAAGGCAAAACATGCTCCTTTCCCTTAGTTGCATTGGTTGGTCTTGGTTTCTCATCCATTAATTATATCTAATTCTTCTTTTTGGATCAATTCCAATTTACCTGATGTTTTTTTCTCTTAAATTGTGGTGCCAAAACCAGAACCAACATAGGAGCAATGGAGAAAGATTTGCTAAGCCATCAAACATACTCTCCCTGGACTATACCAGCATTCAACATATAAACTACTTTAGACATGTCCCACATAGAATAAAAAAAGATTTTCATAACATTTTCACTGTACTACTACTTTTTTTCCTTTAGACACATAGAAGTCAATGCAGGAGTTCACTTTCATAATTAAAGGTTTCAGATATTCACACATTCATGGATAATTAGGCAACTGTCAACCACAGTAGGGTTGAGTTTCAGCTGGGAAACCCAGTGTGTGAATAATACATGATCCTATATGATGATTCCAAAGAATTAAGTTCTCACTTTTTAAACATCTTAAAAACTTGAGTAGTTATCAAGTGGAACTTTTGTTTTCCCTCCTGATATTTTGTTAATTTGCCTTGCCTTACTTCCTATATAGAACCATCTTTTGTATTATTTTTTTAAAGAATCTTCATTCTACATGCAGCATAAATTAAAATCTATCAGGAAAAAAAGTATTCTGCTTTGTTTTGAGTGTCATGTACCCATCTTTCATGCATTTCCATTTGTACTTTCACAAAAGGACGTGGCATATAGATTCATGAGACTCTTATTCCATTAAGCTTTACACATACAAGACACATGCAAGTCAAAGACAAACTTGGAGGAGGACTTTGTGAGAAATGCCTAGGAATGTGGCATCAAGAGGAATAATCCAGGATGTGGCATCAAGATTATTCCTCTTGATGGGAAATCCCTAGACATTTTTCACAAAGTCCTCCAAGTTTGTCTTTGACTTCACTCTGGAGATATAGGTGTGAGCTTTTCCTTTACAGTCTGTAGACAATATTTTTTCAACTGTCCTAGATAGCTCCTTCAACATTTTCTAGCAATATTTAATCTAAATTGACCACACCACTGCCTAAATCAATTCTTTCTTGTGCTTTGTCCAACCACGTAGTATATTCCATCTTCATTATGACACCTCTCTGTTTGAAAATTGTTATCTTCTCCTTTTTCAATCATGGTTTCATTTAGTAACTATATCTTCTTACTTCCTTTTCTTCTGGGACTTTCATTCCATTCAAGAGCCCCAATTACCACTATCTTCACCTCCTCTCCTGACCTGTCATCAATGAAAAATTATTTTCTTATGTTTCACTCTAATGAGAGATACTTGCCATTTATTTCTTCTTTCTTCTAACAGTTGTTGTTTATGAAGGTCAGTTTCATTTTTTTTTCAAATGTCCCCCATTTTCTGTGGATATGTTCTCAGAGTCTACACACTTTGGGTATTGCATGATTAAACCTCACACAGGACCTATGGTCCAAAAGAGAGGATTGCAAAGTGCCACTCCAGTTTTGCAAATACAACTTTTCTTGCTTGTTATTTTTGCCTGCTTTCTGTGCAGAATAAAGCAATGACCATTCAGTCACCTCATGTCCCATTGTAAATCTGTCTGAAACGGAGAACTAGGAGCTGCTTTATATTCAGGCACTCATCTGTTGGGGCCAGCAAAGTGCCCTTCTCTTCTGTGACCCTGAGATTCTGGGCCTTCAACCTCTGGGCCCCGGCCCACTGCCAAGCTGTGGCCTGTTTGGAAATGCCCCATTTGCAGACATGCGGTGCAGCTCCACTTGTGCGAACGATCCCCTCCCCTCCCCTGCTGGTCTCCCAAGTCGGAAAAGTTGGGGATCGCTGCCTTAGATTATGGCTACGAATCCTAGGTGGTCACATTTAGATAAAAGATTCCTTTTGCCAGCTATTTATATTTTTAAATTCATGGTTTATGCTGTTGATTTTCCAGATAGTCCTCAACTTACGACCAAAATTAAACCCAAAATTTATGTTGCTAAGTGAGACATTTGTTAAGTGAATTTTGCCCCAATTTATTATCTTTCTTGCTAGAGTTGTTAAGTGAATCATTGCAGTTCTTTTTTTTTATAAATAAAGTTTTTTATTTTTAAATACAAACATACACATACAAAAACATAAAAACATAAAATCCTCTTCGATTTTATATACATACAGTGTGTCAGTTGGTTACGTATCTTTTTTTTTTTTTTGAACAAATTTTATTAATTTTTAAAGACATACAAAACATAAACACACAGAAACACAAAACATAGAAACATAAAAAACCTCTTTTCTGAAAGTTGCTTAGTCCCGGGTTAAAACTCTTGGTACAGACACAAATTCAAATTCATATTCATTTTGCATACCATTCCATATCTTATTAGCATTTTCAATTTTCTATATAGCTTCTCCTCTCTTTTAAATTTTCTTAATTTTTTTTATTTATCTCATCTCAATTCAAATCATAATATTTATTATTCTTTGTCTGTTCTATTTCCAGCTATCCATTTATCTTTCTTCTTTAAAAAAAACTTCTCCTGTACACTAATTGGAGTATGATGCCTTTATCTCTTTCCCCTATATTTATAATACTTAATATAGAATGCATAGCTTACATTGGGATTCTGTCTGGTACATTCTAAAATTATACAATATTATCAATACCAATACAAATCTATTCATTAATATTAATATTCATTTATATCTTAAACATTTAACACATTACTTTTCAGTTAAACCACATACTTCTATGGGAGCACCTATTTTCCATAATTATTCCCCCCCCCCACATCACATATTATAGATCATTATTTCATTACGATGTTCCCCCTTCTCCTACTTCAAATCTCTCATTTCACAAAAAGTTTCACTAGGATAACATAGTCTGATCATTAATATTAACAATCATTTATATCTTAAGCATTTCACCCATTTCAATTAAATATCATGCCTTTATGGGAACACTTATGCTTTCTAAAATTATTTTTTCCCCCATCACATATCTTAAATCATTGTTTCATTGAAGTGCTCCCCTTTTCTTAACAAAAATTTCACTAAATTATACTAAATATTTTATCACATTTTAAATTGCATATTATTTCCAATTTTCTAAGGTTATTTCTAAGTACAAATGTAAAAATACAATCTTATGTACCTTTCTAGAATCCCCTTTTCAATAAAATTTACCCATTATCTCTAAAAAACTTTTGTTTCTTTGCATCTTGCTCCCCACCATTAAGGCTTCTCATCCCTTCCTTTCTCCCTTGCTTATTCTTCTCCTTGTCCTCTTTAATCCCTTGTCTCTCTGCCTCCCTTTTATTCTGCTTTCCTCCTTTCTGTTGTTTTCTAACATAATATCCCCTTTTCACCTTATTCTTCTCTTTTTTGGTTGTTTTTCCAAGTCTTAAAGTCTTCTTTTCCTTTTTCTCTTTCTCCTTTCCTTCCCTGACCAAAGTCACTTGTTCATCAAAAATGGCTTCTTCTTTGTCCCAATCATCCTGTTGCTCATTCAGCTTTACATAAGTACAAACCGCCATTTCTAAAAATTGAAAAAGAGTGCCAAGAACATCCTTCCCTTCTTGCTTTTCTTTTTCATATTTTTGGTATACAAGTTTCAATCCATCCACAAGTGATGCCATTGTGTAGAGAAAAAGTTTTTCCAAACAACCACCCAAGTGCTTTTAATCAGAAATAATTCTCAGAAGTTCCAAAATCACCAAACAATCCAAACAAGCTGTTTCTTTTAAATACTTTCTCCTTCTTCACTTTCTCTTTCTGGGGTTAAAGTTTAGTCACAAAGTTCCTTTTAAAATATATCTTTTAGAAGTCTTATTGATGTTTAGTAACTCTTTAGAATTCTAGGCAATCTTCTCCTTATTTTCAAATTTTGCTCCAATTTTTTTCCCCTCTCCCTTCCCACTCACAGCCAAAAAGATTTTTTTTTCCTTTAAATGTTCAGAAATCCTTATCCCTTCAGCATTCAATTACCTTCAATGCAGGTTTTCGGATTTCTCTTATGATTCCATCTGCTGTCACGTTAGGAAGGAGAGTGAAACGAAAAAAAACAAAAAACTTTCCCTTTTAGAATATTCGCCGCTTGTAACTCTCTCTGGAAACAATGTATCCTTAGCAGCCTTCAAAATTCCAGGACACTCTCTCTTACTTTGTCCCAGTCAGAAACAACTCTCACAACTCTTACCGCTTTCTTCCTCCTGCACGATCTTGTCCGGTTGCAGGTTTCTTCGTGGCGGCCATTGCTGACCGCCGCTCCTCTGCCTTGGGAAAAGGGGGTTTTGCCGGGTGGGGAGGGGGTCTGCGACACCCCCAAACCCCTATCCGGATCCCCCCTGTCTTCAGCTGCCTCTACGGGGCAGCTATATCCCCCAAATCCGCACAGATCGGGGGAACCTTGGCAGCGAACGCAGCAGGGATCGCGCAGAATCGCGAATCCCTGCCGCTGCCGAAACCTTGCAAACCGGAAGTTCAGTTGGTTACGTATCTTTTGTGCTATACTTTTGTAGTCATTTACTCACAATTTATATCTGTCTTCACATTGTCAAACTAACATATGTTTATATATTTATCAGTTATTAATAATCCATGACTAAACTATTTATTCCATCATTTTATATGAGATGTTCCAAGTTTATCTTAAAATTTATGTTATACTTTCAACCAGTGGTTATATATATCTATATTATGTTTTATATCAATCTATTAGATTTCTATCAGAAAATTATCTAGTCTATTATATTACCATGCCTTTTAATCCAACCATTGATAAAACAAATCCCATATCATAAAAAATTGCTTATCTTCTTGTTCTCTAATTTCAAATGTCAGTTTACTCATTTCAGCACAGTCCATAATTTTTTTGATAACTTCCTCCTGCGTAGGTATTTTGTCATTTTTCCAGTTCTCCGCAAATACAATTCTATCTGCTGTTAAAATATTTACAATCAAATATTTCAGTTATTTATTGTATATGTCCGGTATGACTCCCAATAAAAAGATCTCTGGTTTAAAGTCTATATGTTGTTTTATCATTTTTTCCAACCACGTGAGGATTTTAGTCCAATATTTCTTCGCATCCGAACATGTCCACCACATATGGTAATATGAACCAGGTATCTGATGACATTTCCAGCATTTATCTGATTTATTCTTAAACATTATCGCAAGTCTCATCGGGGGTAGGTGCCACCTGTAAAACATCTTATACAAATTTTCTTTATATGCAGTTGATATTGTCATTTTATAATTTTGAGACCACAATTTTTGCCATTTTTCCAAATCAATCCCATATCCAAAAATTTTCCCCCAAGCAATCATCAATTCTTTAACTTGCTCCTCCTCCAATTTAAATTCTAATAGATGTCCATAAAGTTTTTAAACTACCTTTTCATCAGTACCCATCAAAATTTCATCTAAGTCAGTCAACTTATCATAAGTACCTTCTGCCTTGGAGTCTTTATCAAGCCTAGATTGTATTTGCAAATAAGAAAACCAATTCATTTTTACACCTTGTTCTTGCAATGTTTGCATAGATTTAAATTCACCCTTTTCATTCAATAACTCCCCATATCTAACTGTTTGTTCCTTTTTACATATTATTGGATAAGAAAAAGCTTCTATAGTTGATATCCATGTTGGAATTTTTAGTAATATTTTATTTATTTATTTATTTATTTATTTATTTATTTATTTATTTATTTATTTATTTATTTATTTATTTATTTATTTATTTGATTTGCCAATTGTTTACAAGATAATAAGTATAAGTGTATACATAGTTGTGAATACATGAAATGGGTACATATAAGAAAAATAAAAGAAGAATAAGAGAAACAATAGGACAGGGACGGTAGGCACGTTGAGTGCGCTTTATGCACGCCCCCTACAGACCTCTTAGGAAAGGGGTGAGGTCAATAGTAGACAGTCTAAGGTTAAAGTTTTTGGGGTTTGGGGAAGAAGCTACAGAGTCAGGTAGAGTATTCCAGACATTGACCACTCTGTTGCTGAAGTCGTATTTCCTGCAATCAAGTTTGGTGCGGTTAACCTCGAGTTTGTATCTATTGTGTGCTCTTGTGTTGTTATGGTTGAAGCTGAAGTATTCATTGACAGGTAGGACATTGCAATGTATGATTTTATATACCATGCTTAAATCAGACCGAAGACGGCGTAATTCAAGGTTTTCTAGTTCTAGAATTTCAAGTCTGGTGGCATATTTCAAGTCTGGTGGCATATTGTCTTTTCATATTCTCCCAACTCAAAAACAATGCCTCACAAATATAATGTCTTCTAAAAAAAAAACCTCTAGTTTCCTTATACCAGAGAAAGGCATGCCATCCCAGCAGCAAGTCATGACCTTCTAAAGTCAATAATCTACTGTTCCTTAGTGTTATCCATTCCTTTACCCACATCAAACTTGTTGCCTGGTAATATAGCTCCCAATTGGGCAAAGCAAATCCTCCTCTTATTCTTGAATCTTGTAACAGCTTTAATTTTATTCTTGCTTTTTTACCCTGCCAAATATATTTCAACACAATTCTATTTAAATCTTCAAAAAACCCTTTCCCTAATTGAATAGGAATTGTCTGGAATAAATATAAAACTCTAGGCAATATATTCATCTTAATTGTGGTTATTCTCCCAATCAATGATAGTTGCAATTTTTCCCATTTCCTCAAGTCTGTCGCAATCTGCTGTTTGAGTTTAACATAGTTATCTTCCTTCAGGGTACTGCATCTTGGTGTAATATAAATCCCTAAATATTTAACCTTGTTTGTGACCTGTATTTTTAAAGTTTCTTTCAACTCTTTCTTTTGTCTTGTTAACATATTCTTTGTTAATATCTTTGTTTTGTCTTTATTTATTCTCAAATCTGCTACTTTTCCATATTCTTCTATTTTTTTCTATTAATTTGGGTGTTGTTTCCATTGGGTCTTCTAATATAAATACCAGGTCATCTGCAAAAGCTTGCAATTTATACTCCTCCTTTTTAATTTTCATTCCTTTTATTTCTTTTTCTTCTCTGATATTCCTGTTCAACACTTCCAATGTTAACACAAACAGCAGAGGCGATAATGGACAGCCTTGCCTTGTCCCTTTTCTTATATCAATGGATTCTGTTAATTCTCCATTTACCATCACCTTTGCAGTTTGTTCACGATATATTGTTTCAATGGCTTGGATAAATTTCTTACCAAAGCCCATTTGTATCAATTGTAGTAAAATAAATCACCAACTCACATTGTCAAAGGCTTTTTGAGCATCTAGAAACATCAAGGCCATTTGCTTCTCAGGGTGTGCTTCATAATATTCCAGAGTATCCAAAATGATTCTCACATTGTCTTTGATTTGTCTCTTTGGCAGAAATCCATTTTGATCAGTATGAATAAAATTATTTAAGTATCTTTTTAGTCTTTCTGCCAAAATCAAAGCAAAGATTTTATAGTCTGAGTTCAACAAAGATATAGGTGTATAATTTTTAACTTGCTGCAGGTCTGTACCTTCCCTCGGTATAAGTGTAATGTACGCTTCTGACCATGTTTTTGGTATTCTTTTCTTTAACATAACTTCATTCATAACTTCTAGAAAATGAAAATTCAATATTTCCTGAAAAGTCTTATAGAATTCCGCTGGCAACCCATCTGGACCTGGAGCTTTCCCAGCATTCTGTTTCTTTAAGGCTTCTGTTAGTTCCATCATTGTTATACTTTCTTCTAACATTGTTTCAATATTTTTGGGTATCTGGGGTAAGTTCGCTTTCTGAAGATATTGCTTGATTTTTTCTTCTTGAATATTGTCTTGAAAGTATAGTTTTCCATAGTAATCTTGTATAATTTTTTTCTTGTCCTCATTTCCATAACAAACCTGTCCTTTTTTATTTATCAATTGGCTAATTCTTCTTGCTTCTCTTTCCTTTCTCAATTTATAAGCTAGCCATCTGTCTGGTTTATTTGCATCTTCAAAGTAATTCTGTTTTGCACTTTTAATTTTTTGTGCTAATTCCTCTTTTTTCATTACTCCCATTTTTTGTTTAATTATATCCATTTTATTTTTAATGTCTTTTTTTTGTGGGGACTTCGGTAAGTCTTTTTCCAGTCTTTTATAGTCTTCCTCTAATGTCTTAAATGTCTTTTTCTGTTTTATGTTTCTTCTCCTCGTATAATCTATTATCAAGCCTCTTGTGTAGGCCTGCATCGTGTCCCAGAGATTCTGTAAAGATGTATCCTCTTTTCTATTTTCTTTGAAGAAGAAAACAAGTTCTTTCTCTATTTTCTGTTTAAAGTCTTTTTCTTTCAGAATCATATTATTTAAAGTCCATCTAGATCTCCTCTTGTATCCTTTCCAAATAACTGATACTGGATTATGATCTGCCCATGTGCTTGTTTCTATTTCAATCTGTCATACATTAGTCAATAATTCTGCTGACATCCATATCATATCTATTCTAGACCAGGATGTGTGTCTATTTGGATAAAAAGTATATTGCTTACTTTCTGCATTTCTCTCCGTGCATCTTTTAAATTAAATTCTTCTGTTATTCGAAGGAAGGATTTTGGTAGTATCTTTCTAACTTTCTTTGTTGTTTTCTGTGTTTTATAGTCCAACTGGTCATTAATTATTCCATTAAAATCATTCATCATAAAGATATTAACATAGTCCAAATCAATTATTTTTGTATGTAATTTCCTATAGAATTCTCCTTGTTTATCATTCGGGGCATAAATCACAATTAAAAGTGTTTTAACACTTTATCCATTATCTCCACCATCAAAATCCTTCCATCATCATCTGTATAAATTAGTTCTGCCAAAATTGTTTCTTTAATATATAATGCCACAGCTCTTTTTTTCGATTGTGACAGCAATGTAAATAATTTCCCTAATTTTCCTTGTTTTAGTCTATATTCATGTTGCTTTTTAATATGTACCTCTTGTAAGCAGATTATATCAAATTTTAATTTATCTAATTTGTGAAATACTTTCCTTCTTTTAATAGCTGAATTAAATCCATTTATGTTAATCATAATCAGTTTTCTTTCATCCATATTAAGCTTTATAAGAGGGTTTTATTGCTCTAGTAGATCTCAATTCTCGTTGTTCTCTGGGTTCACCACCTATTGCACCTTCTTCTTCTTCTTTTTCAATTACTGCTATACACTCCTCTTGGAATTTAATTAGTGACTCTTCCTTCCTTTCTTCTTCATCCTTTTCTCTAAAGTATTCTAAGTAGAATAGCTCAGCTTTTCCAACTGTGTCAATTATGTGTCTGTTCCTGCCAAGTGAACAAAAGGCCTTCTGGCATCAACCATCTGTAGTTTACTCCTCTTTTAAGTAGCTCTTTAGTCAAGAATAAATATTCTCTTCTCATCTCTCTTATCTCTCTTGGTATCTGTTTCAGCACCACAATTTCTTTATTTTTATATTTTAGTGTTTTCTCTCTGGAGTATCTGTGTCTTAATAATCTTCTTAGTAAATCTGATGTGAACTTCTCTTGGTAGTCTATTCCTTGTTGCATATCTTGTGTAGACACGAAACACTTCATCCATCCCATCCATCATTTTTTTCTTTAGTTATTTCCAGTGCTTCTGCCAATATTTCTGCCATTATTTCAGCAAGGTTTTCACCTTTCCCTTCTTCTATATGTTGAAATCTTAAAATTCTGATTTGTCTATTTCCCATCCTAATGATTCACCCCTGCCCTTTTCGATATTGCTCAAACAAGTATCAATATCTCCAATTTTCTTATGTCATTGTATATCTTCTTCTTCAATTTTTTTGAATCTGTCTTCATATTTCATCATCATCTGTTGAATATTTTCCACTTTTTCATCTGTCTTTTCAATTTTTTACTCAATTTTCTGAATTCCTTGCATGATCATCTGTAATGTCACTTCCTTCTCTTTCTCTTTCTATTTTTCCTGTTGTAATGTTGTCTCTATAGATTGTTGTCCTCCAGATGGTGAGGGATTTGTTATTGAAGAAGCTGGAGCTGTTGTCTTTCTATCATCTTGTGATGCTTATCTGTAAAGAAAGAGAGAAAGAAAAGAAAAAAAGAGGAAAAAGGAAAAAAAACGAAGGCAAACAGTTGCCACTCCAAAGGGGGAAAAAAACTCTTCAGGTACTTGTATACCTTAATCCAATTATTTGCAATGGTAGATGTAAAAAATAAAAAGGCAAAAAGAAAAAAATCCTATATGTTCCTCTTAATAAACAAAAAGAAAACCAAAATAAAAGGTTTACATTGTAGTTCCTGGTTTAAAAAGTTAAAATCAAATTAAAAAGAAAAAAAAGAGCCCCACTGGGGGTTGCGGGGTAGAAAGGGAGACAAAAGGTAAAATGCAATTCTAATATAAAACAAACCTCTGCCGCCAAATATCCAAGGCTCTTTGATAAGTCAGCTCAGAGTTTTTCAAGGTCACTTCAATCTTCTTTCTTTCAACTTCAACTCCAAACTCCAGCTATCTGTTCATAAATGAGCACCTGAATAATCAAACTGCCATGCTCATCTCTATCTTTTCCAATACACAGCTCAGAGTCCTTGATTATAATACAAACTAGTGAAAGGAAAAAAGAAACAATGTATCCAAGCCTCTGGGCAGCAGTGCTACTTACTAAATAAATAAATAGTAAATGGGGTGAGAAACTAACTATGTTGCCCCAAAATTTGGAGAGGGAATTGGGATATAAGTGTTAATACTTGCAATAAAAAAGTAATAAATATTGAAGAAGGCTCTCGCAAGAGTTTTATTTTTTGAAGCAGACCTAGGTTTCATACTTAAGGAAGATGCTGACTAGTATTGGAGCTGACCTTTCCCAGGTGACAATTTTATGCTGGCTGGGAATGTTGGGAGTCATAGTCCCAACACTTCTGAGGGATACCAGGCTAGGGAAAGCTGCTTTGAAATCTACCCCTTGTGCACAGGAAGATTTGTTTTAAAGGGAGCCCTGACTGTGCTTTTTAAAGACCAGATTCCATCCCTTTGCTAGGATTTTATTTAAAAACCAAATAAAATAACCCTTAGGGTAACAGAGAAAATCAAATACTCTTTAAGGGTTGCAGAGAAGACTAATAACTGTTAAGCATATTAAATGTACCATACTAGGGTTGCTCATCACTCTGCTTTTAGCTCAAGTCAGAGGTTCAGAGTTCATAAAAACTAGACAGCTCACTAATTGAAAGGGCGTCTCCCTTGCCTTGTCACAAATTGACACTTATATCTGAGGATCCATAATAAATTCTAGCAAAGAAAGAAAATAAACATGTCCCAGTCACCTTCCTTCAAAGTACATCTTGCAGCTCCCCTAAATCTCCTTTTCTGAGTCCAAGGCTAGACAGGGTGTTATTTAATTCACCTGCTTTATTTTATTTTACTTTTAATAAAATTGTCTTTAAAATGTATGAGATGCATGACAGAGGACGAGGTGTACCAAAGCAACAAGTGCAGAGTCAGCCAAATAAGTTTCTAAATGCAATAAATAAGAAATTAGGTTGAAGCAGAGGGACTCAGAGACAGAAGAGAGGAGACCTTTGTGGCTATCATCACAGGCTCACAAACACAGTTGTCACAGCCGGTCTAAGAATTGGGACCCTCCACTCCTTGATGTTCTATCTTTTCCTCCTCAGGCCTCATATGCAGTATCCATTTACTTCATTTAAATAATTGAACCGTGCATTCCTTTTCAGAATGAGGAACCATTCTGCAACCAATAAAGTTGATAACTTCCTCTGGCCCCTCTCTTTTCACACTGACCCCAAATTTTGTTGGAGAGCCAAAACTGCCCATAATGGTGACAGTAGTGGACTAGCGCTGAGTTCCAACTCCCTCCTCTGCCAAGAAACTCACTGGGCAATTCGCCCTTTCCAAATTTCTCACCTTATTTTGAGTTCTTGAAGATAGTATTTCTAAGTGTTTTGGGGAGAGACATCACAGTCACAGAGTTCAGCTTGGCTCCCATAATAGCAATTAGGAGGGAAATCCAAATCAGGGTTGAATCTGAAGAACTGGAAAGTTGAAAATTCATCCCTTCTGTCGGCAGTGTCAGGTGGAGAAAGAAGAAGGGGCAAGCAAAGAACACACTGGCTTGATAGCAATAGCACTTGGACTTATATAGCGCTTCATAATGCTTTCCAGCCCTCTCTAAACGGTTTACAGAATCAGCATATTGCCCCCAACAATCTGGGTCCTCATTTTACCAACCTCAGAAAGATGGAAGGCTGAGTCAACCTTGAGCCTGATGAGATTCTAACTGCCAAATTGCAGGCAGGCAACAGAAGTAGCCTGCAATACCGCACTCCAACCAATGTGCCACTGCAGCAGTTAGAATGCAGTTGAACAGCCAGGACAGGGTAGCATGGAGAGCACTTGCCCAAAAAGTCACCAAGGGATGGATATGACTAAATGGTTAAAAACAACAAGTTGGCAGTGCTGGTTGAAGAGTATATGGCACCCCTAGACTCTCATTGACTGATGGGGTCATTTCCCGCTAAGGCAAAGATTTTCACTTCTGGAATGATTTAGAAGGAGGGGCAGCACTGGCACTCCCTAAGCATTGGCACCTTAGGCTAGTGCCTAAAAATGTAAGCAGTGCCCTGCTGGATCTGATCCCTGGTCCATCTATTTCAGCAGTCTGTTCTTACAGTGGTCATGCAATTTTTTCCAGCCAATTTTTACCAATCTGCAAAGATGGTTTTGAATTTTATTTTACTTTCTAGGCTATTAATCACCCTGTCCAATGAGAAAGTTTATTCATCCAGTCACTAACAACAATGGTGAAAAATTCAGGGCCCAGCACTCATTCTGTCATGCTTGGATTGTCTATGATATCCAATAAGAAGCATCCATTACCAGCACTGCCAATCTTGTTCAGATTCATCCCTGAGTAAAACCAGACTGTTTTCTTTATTTCTAAATTAGAGTTCAAGGTTAATTCTGTGATGGGTGTGCCTACTTGAAAACACTTGTAGGTTTTAATTTTAGGCCTTTGGGCTCAAACATTCAGCATTAGTGAGAGTCTTTGGCATGCTCCAATTGATAATACAGGGTGAACTGCAACTGCTGTTTCATTTTCCCATTAAAAAGTAAAACAACAAAGCTTTGCTTCAGCTTATTTGTGTCAGCACCTTATAGTGCTAGGAGATTAATGGGGCTGCTCTGTTATGTTAATACCTGGCTACTCATTAATAGAGTTGTCCCCCTTTCGCACAGAAAGACGATTGATAGTTGAATTTCTGACATTGGCAACAGAAAGGCCTTTTCTTTGTTCTTCAAGAGGGAAAAGTTTCCAAATATATTTATTTTCCCGTGAAAACACAAAAGAGCCTCTGGTGCATTAATTTTTCATTTGGAGAGAACATAAACAGGTTGCATGCTTAAATAATGTATTTAGAGTCTTGGAATAGGTAACATCTTTCCTCCCTACCTTCCCCTCCCTCCAAGACCATTCATCATGTTGAAAAATAGGCATTTACCTTCTCTTGAGTAGTTTCCAATTGGTGCAGTTATACAGGCTTGGTTGAGGTGCCAGCCAATAGCATTTTGACAAATAGCACCCTTCTATCTGTTGGAAGAAATATCCTTCTGGGTTCAGTTCCAAGTGGGGAAAAAAACATTGGATTCATGGAAGTTGCTTGGAAAGAAGGTTTAATGGTGGACAGAACCACGTGCCTTGGAGCTCCTGAATGACAAGGGAAGAGATACTGAGAGTCCCTTGGTTTTATGCCCTCTCTAAATTTTGCACTTCCTGGGGCACAGGAAGAGTATCCCGATTGGATGCTGTGAGGGGTCATAGCTAGTTTTGTAGGATGTATGTGGGCTAAGTTTGGTTGAATCCTGCTGGGTGATGTAATCTTCCCAGGTGGCATGTGGCGAGATGGGTAATCCTATCATGTCCTGAGGGCCATGTCTTAATCCCATCACCCTGGAGCTGAAGGGGAGGCAAGGAACTGCAGGAAGCTGCTTTGTCTTTAAAACATGTTTCTCCTTTTCTCATCCAGGGAAATATAATATTCTACCTTTTTAATATTTCCTAGAATATTTAATTCTTCTAGGAGATGAGTGGGTGCTAACTTTCTACATATTCCTGAACCAGTGCTCACTTAGCTCCAGAGGAATTCAGTGGGACTTGCTTCTGAACCTACAGGCAATTGGTTTACCTGTCAACACTGCAGCATAATCATCCAAGGAAGATACCAATGAAAGCTTCTGCAATATCCATTTTCTATACTTAGAGATAATTGTCTATTTACATGGCATAACCAATCTCCCGGTTTTGTTAATCTCAAGGTGGATGTAACAAACCAGGGCACTAATGGAAGTGTGAGTAGAGCAGGGATGCAACGTGCAGTTACTTCTCCCTCTCCATTTATGACTGTTGAGTAAAATGATAACTGCTGTAGGACAATGACTCAAATGACTGAATGTTACTAATAAAAAATAAAATAAATAAAATAAAAAATAAAATAATAAAAAATAAATAAAACTCAGTGGCATTTTGGAGATAAAAGCACTCCTTCCTGGGTAACCTTTTCTAGTTCCTGCCACCTTTATGGCACACCACCAGGTTGTTGAAGATAAAGTGATAGGAGGTGGAGTTGGAGTTCCTAGACAATAATTACCCAGTTGGTTATCTGTGTGTCTGGTTCTGCTACTGTAACTCAAGTCTTTAATGTGCCAATCTTCTATAAGTGATTTGATTCATCAATAGAATCTGCAATTCCCAGTATCTTGAATTTCTGAATCCCTCCCCCCCAAAGTGCTCGGTCACAGGGTTTATTGGGTACTATTGAAACTTACAAAAATGATTTGTGAAAAAGCTAACATGGAATTTGTGAACTGTCTGCAGAAAAAGGTACATGTACTCAACTCAGGAATCAATCCTGAGTTGTAAGTAGCTTGTCAAATAGCCTTGAGCACCTACCCTCTCTTTTCTTGGTGCCCTGAGATCTCACCTGTCTACAAGGACATCTGCAGTTGGTTTGCCCAGTCCCAAAGCAACAGGTCTGGAAAGAAGAACATGAAGGCAGAAGAAGTAGAGGGGTGAATAAAGGGCAAATTAAGCTCCTGAATGTTTCCCCAAAATGAAGTATGTGTATTTTTCAAACAAGCCTGTCCAGTGAGATCTGTTTACCACCTGCCTTATCTTGAAGTCACAGTTGAAATAGCAAAATGGGGTTTCAATCCTGGCAGATATCTGGATCATTTAGAGCCAAAGTGACTTGGTAACTAGAAATGGTGGCTGCTAAAATGCATTAATGCTGCTATCAGTACATGAGGTGTACAAAAATATATTTAGGCTACATTAGCTCAGGAGAGATGGATTGAAAAACACTTTGAGCAGCTTCCCAGTGGGGAGGGGGCAAGGAGGAGCTTTGGGGGGAGAAAAAGCATCAGGGTCTCTTTACAATTCTGGCAAAGCAGTCAGTTCAGCACATTTCACTTCCCAGGGATTCTTCAAAGAGTCTTTAAATCACTTATTTTTTATTTGTTTTTGCATCAGATTAATTATTAAAAATAGTAAGCATTTCCTTTTAGTTAAAGAAGATCATTTCAAGCACCTTATCTCAGCAATTCTTGCAATAACTTTCAGATGAAGATGTGTATTGCCCCGCTATTTAGCTCCGCTTCCAGGGTCCACTCCTGCCTCAGTTTCCTTCATGGTGTGTTTTATATTTGAAGGCTGTGGACCTCTTGCGTTCTGTCAGATATCTGATACAATTGGTGGCACCCTATAAATGCTGGGGTGTGTGGAATGGCCATGCTTTGCCTCAGCAAGATCCTTCATGCCATCCAAAGGCATGACTGGCTTCCTGGAGAGCCAAAGACAAGGCATTTGGGGATGGGAACCACCCGGTGAGCGCTTGGGCTAAGGAGACACACACAGCCATGCATAGGTGGCATTATGGCCTGTGTCCATGGAAGAGAAGTGGCAAAATGTGTTTAGGCATTATGTGGGGGACATCTGTGATCAAAGAGAGGTAATCCATGTTTTGCTTAAATATGTCTTGATGAAGAACCCCAAACAGGATATAGCAATAGCAATAGCACTTAGATTTATATATCACAGTGCTTTCCAGCCTTCTCTAAGCGGTTTACAGAGTCAGCATATTGCCCCCAACAGTTTGGGTCTTCATTTTACCCACCTCGGAAGGACGGAAAGCTGAGTTAACCTTGAGCCTGGTGAGATTTGAACTGGCAAATTGCAGGCAGCCAACAGTCAGCAGAAGTAGCCTGCAGTTCTGCATTCTAACCACTGCACCACTGTGGCTCATAATATTGGGGATCATGATTTCCAGGATATCAATCTTGCATGGAACACATACTTGGTATTATCTTTGAAAAAAATCCTCATTCTTTTTTTTATTATAAAGGGATGGAGATGAGTACTTTAAGGAATAATATATATATATTGATTCCCCCCCCCAGTATATATAAAGAGACTCCTTGACAAGCCTTCTCTCTCCCCCTCCTTCCGTCTCACTCTCCCTCCATCCCTCACCCCCTTCTCTCCTCTGATTCTGGCTTTGAACCTTTTGTTTCCCCTTAGGCTTTTTGATTTATTTATTTTTTATTTAGTTTAGTTTGTCAGGCATGTATGAGAAAACAAGCATAAGTATGAACATAACATGTAAACATATAAGTATAAACAGATATAAGTATATACATAATAAATGAGTACAAATATATGGGAACAGTAGGACAGGGACGGTAGGCACACTGGTGTGCTTATGCATGCCCCCTTATGGACCTCTTAGGAATGGAGTGAGGTCCACGATAGACAGTTTAAGGTTAAAGTTTTGGGGGTTTGAGGATGTAACAACAGAGTCAGATAGTGAGTTCCAGGCATTGACCACTCTGTTGCTGAAGTCGTATTTTCTGCAATTGAGTTTGTAGTGGTTTACTTTGAGTTTGTATCTATTGTTTGCCCATGCTTGAAGCTGAAGTGGTCATTGAGAGGTAGGACATTGTAGCAGACAATTTTGTGTAGTAAGCTTAGATCAGACCATAGGTGGCATAGTTCTAAGTTGTCTAGGTCCAAAATTTCAAGCCTGGTGGCATAAGATAATCTATTGCGAGCTGAGGAGTAGAGAACTCTTCTCATGAAATACCTCTGGACTCGTTCAATTGTATTAATGTCCATTATACAGTGTGGATCCCAGGCAGAGGAGCTGTATTCGAGAATTGGTCTGGTGAAGGTTTTGACCTATGGTCTGATCTGGTTTGCAGTTCAATGTTACCAGAGAAGAAGCTTCACAAAATTAGGTTAATTTTTGGCAATGCTGTTACAGTGAGTTACGACACCTGAACAAAATAAACGGAGTCTAAGTTAAAATGTTTGGCTTTTCCATTCACTATTTTGAAACATAACTCTTAAAGATCTCCCACTATTTTGTACTTAAGAACAGATTTAAGACTCAAGATCTTCTAACATCAAAAGGACCTTTTTAAAAAAATAAGCATTTTACGTTCTACCCATAGATCTTCAGTTATCAGTGATATATCTCAATGGACCAAGACTGCATCTCATTTTTAACTCTACTTCTGCCCATGATAGATGTGGGAAAAGAGGAAATGAGTCAAATGCAAAGGAAACATGGACAGCAGTAGGGGTGGAAAAGCAGAACAGAAGGCACAGTGGTTGTCTATCCATTCCTACTTTAAAAAGTTAAGTATATCAGTATCTTCAGGTGGCATTTCTGTACTTTTCTTTCCTCTATTAAAGAAGAGAGACTTAAGTGAGTCAGATAAATGAATCAATTATTTTCAAATGGAATCTCAGTGGCAAAAATAGGTACCAGTTATCTACAGTTGAAAAAACTTTAAGATAAAAACTTTAAAAGCATTGCTGGAATGAAAATGCTACTCTCTCTCGCCTGGCAATGGGCAATGTGATAGCACAGCTGCTTCACTGAGATCATTGCTTATTAATTTTAATATCCTGTTCCTTGCTTTACTGAATAAGTTTATCTGATGATGTTTATGTCAGCAGTAAACTATCTGGAATGCTGCTCTCCTTGTAGTTTGAGATTTCCTCCTAGGAAGGAAAATATATGATAGTAACAGATGAAAGTCACTTTTTCTGCCTTTAAATATTTGAGTATCCTAATTTTTCTACATGAGATATGTAGCTGTTGCACTCCTATGGTGGTTCAGCACTCCATCACAGCTGCTGAACCATAAGACTGAATCTCTTAATCAAGCTTCTTAACAACCAGATTGTGTCAAAGCAATCTTTCCATGCAACAACATTTAACTAAGCCATCTCAGCTAACAATTCCATGTTCAAATCAGAAATATCCAAAATGCTATACCTATTTTCTTTAAATTAGAAGCAGGAAAATAGGATTATAGCCACCTGACTCATCTTCAGTGGGTGATAGGATTTAGCCAAGTTTGATGGTCAATGAGACTTTACCATCTCTATTACTGACAACTTCTCTATGTATTCCCTAGAAGAAACAAATTTCTCACACTGACAGCCCTTAAGGCATTTTTTCCATATATCCATAATCATGGAGATTTCTTGATTATTGAAAGTGACTTATAGAGAGTTGGGGTTCGTGGGCCCTACAATTGTGGGCCTACTCTTCTGTCTAATATTGAGTGAACACAGTCTGAAGGTAAGAGTTTGGTTTAACCCAGAAAACATAATGTATTTTACATGATCCCGATAATTTCAATGAGTCAAATGGAACAAATTTGTGATGGGCTACATCTCCTATCAATTACTGGCACTGTGTTCTCCCATACACACTCAAGCTTTAAGAACCTTTTCAGAGGTTCTCTTCTATGTGCCTCTGTCAGATGGAAAGAGGAGGATAACCCCTAGATAGATTGCCTCTCCCCAGGGGTGGGATTAAAATTTTTAACAACCGGTTCTGTGGCCGTGGCTTAGGTGGTGGGCATGGCATGGTGGTCATGTGACTGGGTGGACATGGCTTAGTGGTCATGTTATTGGCTGGATGTGGCCAACTCAATATCACTCACATCGAGGCACGCATCTCCTCGCCTGGCCTCTCATGACTGTGGGGATGCTGCAATAGTCATAAGTGTGAAAAATGGTCATAAGTCACTTTTTTCAGTGCCATTGTAACTTTGAATGGTCACTTCACAGAAGCAAAGTACCAGCAAAGGAGGGGAAAAAACTCCAGAGAAGTTCCTGAGACAGGAAGTCTAGTCCTGCCAAGAATGTAATAAGGGTTAATGGAGAGGCAGTTTCTGTAAGCAACACCAGAATGTTTCCTTCCTGCCTTCCTTACAGGATTAGGCCAGTAATTTCTTCTAACAACTGGTTCTCCGAACTGCTTAGAATGTTAACAATCGGCTCTAGCGAATAGGTGCGAACTGGTAGAATCCCACCCCTGCCTCTCCCTATTTGCATCCTATTGTCATACAAAATCTTAACATTATATTAAGTCCCCCAAAATGAAAAGCTTTCCACTCACCTAAGATATTTAAAATAGTACAACTATAAATTTGTACAGTTTGCAAATCATTATAATTTATATTATTTTTATTTTGATATTATATTTTTGATAAGCTCATCAAAGAACTTGTGTCATTATGGGATGATATAAATACTACCAATTAATAAATGAGAGGGATTTTTCTGCCAATGGTACTCAAAATGCTGGGCTTACTTCTACCAGTCTTCTAAAACAGTGGTCACCAACTAGTGGGCCGGGGACCACTGGTGGTCCACGAGAAAATGTTGGTGGTCTGTCACCCCAAAGCACCCCCCAAAGCAATTAATCCAGGCTGCATGGGAACACAAGGCTGTGCCGCCCACATGGCCTGCGGGAACACAAGCTTGCATCACTTGCATTGTGAACAACACGAGGTAGTGAGAGGAGGGGGGAAAGTTCAGGGGGGGTCTTGCCCCACTCCCCCCACATGCCTGGCTTGGCCACTGGGCTGCTTCTTTCCACTTCTTCTTCTGCTTTTGGCTGCATGCAAGGAAAGCAGCATAGGTCTTTCTTTCTCTCCCCCAAACTCTGCCAGAAATGAGTCTTTGGGACCCTGCAAGGCATCCTGCTCCAAGAGGCTGCACCAACAAAGACTCATTTCTGGCAGAGTTTGTGGGAGAGAAAGAAAGACTTCTGCTGCACACTGCAACTGTTCTGTGCTACATCAAACACTGCACAGATACTATCACTGTGGATAAACGTATTAGGATCTATCCCAATCAGAAACCCTGGATGACCAAGGAAGTCCAGCGCCTCTTGCATGACAGGACCAAGGCCTTTAGGTCCAGTGATGGGGCAAGATACAGTGTTGCCAGAGCTAATCTGAAGAAAGGTATTCAGAAATCCAAAACTGATTAGAAGAGGAAGATTGAGGATAATTTTTATAGCAATAACATGAGGCAGGTGTGGCGAGGGATTCAAGAAATTACAAACCATCAACCAACCAATGTCATCCCTGCTGAGGGGGATACTTCATTGGCAGAGGAACTGAATCATTTCTTTGCTTGCTTTGAAGTGGAGACATCAGAGACAGATAAAACACAACTACCAGCCAATTGTAGCCCCCACCTCATTGTGGAGGAACAGGAAGTGAGGAGCATTCTGAGGGCTGTGGACCCTAGAAAGGCTGCCAGTCCTGATGGTATCTCTGGCCGAGTGCTTAAAGATTGTGCTGATCAGTTGGCTGGAGTCTTTACCAGGATCTTCAATCGGTCTTTATCCCAGTCCACTATTCCATCTTGTTTGAAGGTTTCCACCATTGTTCCACTGCCAAAGAAGTTCCTTATCAACAACCTCAATGATTACAGACCAGTGGCATTCACTCCTATCATCATAAAGTTCTTTGAGAAATTGGTCTGCCAACACATCATTTCTCGTCTTCCGCATACATTTGATAAACACCAGTTTGCATACAGAAAAAAATAGATCTACAGAGGACACTATAGCCATCACTCTTCACACAGCTCTGACTCATCTAGAACAGTGGGAGGGCTATGTGAGGATGCTTTTTGTGGATTTTAGTTCTGCGTTTAACACAATTCTTCCACATAGACTAGTGTCTAAACTTCTGGACCTTGGGCTTTCTAATTCAATCTGCCTTTGGATTATGGATTTCCTGTCTGGCTGCTCACAGAGGGTCAGATTAGGTAATCATACCTCTGCAGCCCTTATTCTTAACACTGGTACACCACAGGGTTACGTGTTGAGTCCCTTACTCTATACTCTTTATGTGCATGAGTGCATTCCCATTCACTTTAGTAATACTATTGCTAAATTTGCAGATGATACAACAGTGGTGGGTCTTATCTCTGGGGGGGGGGATGAGTCTGCCTACCGAGATGAGGTGGACCGGTTGCTTTTGTGGTGTGGTCCTCAACACCAATTAGTCCTCAACACCAATAAGACCAAGGAGCTTTTTGTGGATTATAGAAGGAACAGACCAGACATCCAGCCCTTGCTTATCAATGGAGAGCGAGTGGAGCAAGTGGCCAGTTTTAAGTTTCTGGGTGTTACCCTAAAAAGAGGACCTGACCTGGGGTGCTCACATTGCAGCCCTGGTCAAAAGGGTGCCCAGCAGAGGTTATACTACCTGAGGCTTCTCAGAAAACAACAACTGAATGAGAAACAGCTGGTGACCTTCTACCACTGCACCATAGAGAGTATTTTAGCATATTGCACCTCTGTATGGTTTGCCAATTGCACAGTGGCAGATAGGAAAGCACTCCAGAGGGTTAATGTCATTGCCCAGAAGATCATTGGTTGCCCTCTCCCCTCTTTGGAAGCGCTTTATAGCTCCCACTGCCTTAAGAAAGTTCAAAACATTCTCAAAGATCCATCTCATCCTGGGAACCCATTTTTTGAATGATTACCATCTGGCAGACAGTACAGAATAATAAAAACAAGGACAAATAGGTTGAAAAACAGCTTCTATCCCAGGGCAGTAGCTCTTTTGAATTCTGCTGTATAGTGCAGTGTTGGTCTGGTGTCGGAGGTTTCCAGTTTAATGTGTGAAGGGTGAAGGATGTGTGTTTGTGTTTATTTTCATGCTCCTGGTCATGATGTGCACTGAAGATGGTGTTTGATTTTGTTGTACAAGGTGCAATGACAATAAAGTAAACTAAAGAATGATCGATCAGTAGGAAGCGGGTTGGGGTATTTTCCTGCAGACTTTTGAGGGGATTTTCCCGGGTCTCTGCTGCTTCTGCTTTTTCTGAGAGACCCTGAGAAAATCTCCCCAAAAGTCTGCAGGAAAATACCCCACTCTGTTTTCCTACCGATCGATCATTCTTTATTTGGGATTGCAGGATACCATCTCTCTCTCTCCCCCCCACCCCCGAGAACAGAGTTGAAAAGCAGGTTAAGAATGTGGCTGCCTTGGGGGAGGTGGGGATGTGTGAGGGACCTCTGTGTGTCTGTCTTTGTGTCTGTCTGTCTGTGTGCGTGTGTGCATGTACGTGTGTAAGAGAGAGAGAGAGAACATCATCGCCAGCCTCTGAGGTTATATTGGATCTCTCTCTGTCTCCCACCAACATCAGCAAGCCACTGTCACTCAAAATTCATATTAGTGGTCCGCAGGATTTAAAATGATGAGTGTGGTGGTCCCTGAGGTCCAAAAGATTGGCGACCGTTGTTCCAGAAAGACCTTTTGAAGCAAAACGTTTAGGAGAAAGAGCAGATGGGTTGGTTCTAGACAGTGTTGTACAAGAGGAATGGACTGCAAGTAGCTCCTGGTCCCCCTTTTTTATAATGCCCACTTCTAATCACATTTCTCAAAACCAGCAGCATAACTTCTTGTCCCTTTGAATGAGAAACCTGGTAGCTATAAAGCGTCAGCTAAAATAGCTTGAAAATAACTTTTAAAACACTCTCTAAAAATTCAGGAAACTGAAAAATATCTTCTATACTCACTTGTACTCCATCCATTTTGCATTTACAGACGGCCATAAAAAATTAAAATAGAATTCAAAGCACCCTCTGAAGAGAAGAAGGTTGCCCATCCTTAATATATGAGACCCTGTTTCCTAGTTATTTTTACTTCCTGCTTTTCCCATTGCTGTGATTTGAACTGACATTCAAAACTCACTATCCAATTATGCATTTATTTATTATTTAGAAATAGGCAAGAGGGAGGCAATTGCTTTTACAAACAATCTTTAAAATGATAGCAATCAAGCCACATATTATTCCAAACATTGCTCCCAGCAAAAAGGTGGGGGAAAGGCAGGGGTGGGATTCTACCAGTTCGGACCAGTTCTATGGAACCGGTTGTTACGATTCTGTACAGTTCGGAGAACCGACAAATCACATCACTGGCTGGCCCCTCCCCTCCCCACCCACCCCACCCAGGGGTCTTCCCAGAGGCCCAGTCGGGTGGTATTCAGGGGGTTGGGGGAGGAAGAAGTGGCCTGAGAGCAGAGCTGAATCTTCCTTAGGATTGAAGCTTCTATTGTTCAGTGCAGACTCAGGAAGCAGATTGCAGAAAGGTAGATCTGGGAGTGAACCTGTGATTCTGCAAGCAGCTCAATCTGCCTGCCTGCTTTGCCTGCTTTTGGGTAAAAGTTGCTCTTTTTAAAATAAAAAAAATTCAATATTTACATATATATTTATAATATTTACAAAGAAGCCACGCCCAGCCAATCACATGACCACCAAGCCACACCCACAAATTAGGCCATGCCCACAGAACCGGTTGTTAAGAAATTTGAATCCCACCCCTGGGGAAAGGTGTTATGAAGTGCATAGAAGCATAAACAACTGACTATGCCTCCTCAGGTGTCTTTTTCCAGGTTTGTGAGGTAGCTGTAGAGGTCCCCAGACAAAGGTTGTTATGTTTCACCTGTAACCACAAGTGAGAGTCCAAATGTCCCACAGCAACAAACACGAACAAATGAATATCAGACACCACAGAGTTAACTCCTCTCTGTAATCGCCGTTGGCAGTTCTCCCAGAAACTGTCTTTGAACCAAGATAATGAGTCACTGGATGATTCAGAGCCAAAAGGGCAAACAGAAGACTTCTTCCACGCTGCGAGGTAATTAACAAGTTGATCCGGACAAGGCTCCAGAGTTAACACGCCTCCTTATATTACCTGAAGGGGCGTGTCAGTCTCTTAATCAATCCCTGATTCGACGTCTCCTTCCAGTTTGTGCTTGACGTTTCTGCTTACGTCTGTTCCTTGCATCAAACCAAGATTCTTCACTTTGATCTTCATCTAAGGTCTTTGGCACGTTCTCCTGATTCTCTGCTGACACAGGTGTAATTAACGAGGAAGGTACGGGAGAGGATGAGGACTCCGAAACCTCCAGCAAAGCAGGTTCAAACCCCAATGCCCTATCTTCCTCCTCCTCCTGACTCCCATTTATGTCACTTAACAAGGCAGGCTCAAACCTTAATGCCAGGTCTTCCTCATCACTCGAGCCTATGTCTTCTGACATAGTAGGCTCGATCCTCTGAGTCACAACAAAAGGTGATCTGTTTAAGGTACTTTTCTGTGCTCTTTTGCACTCTGAAGGATGAAGATCAGAGATATCCAACCTTGGCAAATTCAACACTTGTAGATTTCAACTCCCAGAATTTCCCATGATGGCTGGAGAATTCTGGGAATTGAAGTCCACAAGTCTTGCCAAGTTTGGACACCCCTGATCTAGATTCACACTGCCTCCAGAATGCAGTGCAGCATAGTAACTTACCAACTGGGGAATTGATCTTTGTGTACTTGTCTGAGCAGCAATTCCTCCATGTCTCATGATCAAGAGGACCTTAAGAGTCACAGTGAATGTCCTGGTCCCCTTTCCCATGCAAGACATTCTTACTTTCTTGTGAGGAAGAGTAGAAGAAAGATTAATCTGCAACTGAGTTGGTCAACTCTTCACCTGAAGGATAGTCGTGGTTCTTTTGATCACCCCCTCCCCCAATGTATCAGTTTCAACTCTTACTACCAGGGTATTAAAATGAAAATGGAAAACAAGTTTGAAAGGCAGTCATTAGCATTTCATGGAACAGTAAAGTGGAAGAATGAAAAAAAGAAAGAATACTCCTTCAGCTGCAACGAAATAACCATTGGAGTTACTACTGTATGCTGCAGGGACAGAAGACTTATGTGGATGAGCACTTTCTTTAATTTGTATGGTTTTATGTGTCTAGTAATAAGAGATTGTTGTGTAATTTCCACTAATAGATCATATATATCTGGGGGAAGGTATTCCACCTTTCTGACATTCAGTTTTGACAGCAGATGTAGCCAATCTGCCCAGGCATTCAATTAATTTGTGTTGATTCACAGCCATTGGTTAATAATCATTAATGACAAAGTTAGTGCCAATTATGTTAAAAGAGCTCTCTGAATGCAATTTTCTTCAATCTGCCATTTTTTGAAATCTGAAACTTGCAGCCTTGACATTGCTCCAAGTCGGGAGAGGGCATAATATAGTTCACTCTGCATCCTTCAACCGTGTAGACTTCAGTTCCCCACATTTTCAGCAATGACTGTGCTGGATGAAGGATGCTGGGAACAGAAACCCAAATTCATGCCTGCTGGGTTCCATTCCTATGTTTGTCTATGAAGATTCTTAGTCATCCAAGTCATGTTTGTCCAAAAGGTGTTTTTTTCAAGAGGGAACTGGAGATTCTGGTTTTCCTTTTGCTTAATGAACTGAGGTGATTTGCTTAATGACCAAGTGGAAAGTAAGCCCATGATGATCATGGGATTTTTGGTTTAGTAAATGCGGTGCTTAGTAACTAAGTTGCCAATCACAATTGCAGATACTACAGAAGGACTATTTATAGTGCAGTTACCCATTTTGTCTGCTCCACACTTGAGATGGAAATGCAGCTTTAGAAACTATGCTGGTTGCACTTTTAAAGCCTTTCGTGAATTAAGACAACTGAGCTATTGTCTTCTCCCAGTTATTTTTACCTCTCCAGTTCAGTTTGGCAGATTGGGCATGTTACAGGTCCTGTCAACCAAAGAATATCAGCTGGCAGAAACTAGGAGATGTGCCTTATTCTGCCATAGTCAGAGATTAGGAACACCCAACTTGCTGGCCTTTCTTAAGGCCATGAATATCTGGTTATGTGTCTGGCCTGTGGCCCCAAATGTGTTAAGGGCCCTGTTTCCCTGGCTATATTGACTTTTATGATGTGAACTTTTTTTGACTGACATAAATGCATTTTTGTACTATATTGTAATTGTTTTAATTATTTTATTATTGTTTATCACTCAGAATCACTTGCCTTGAGGTGGGTGGCTATAGAAATAAATATATAAATAAATAAAATTTAGGGTCGGCATCTTAAGAGGTACATTCTGAAGACAGCCAACAGATATCTACAAGCTATGAAAAGCATTGGCTCTTTCCATAATCTATCTTTCAGAAGTAAAGGCTAATTAGTAAATAACAGAAACAAAAACTATGAGCAAAACAGTTTGATGAGGGCTGACAGAATAGGTTTACTGATCAGAGAATGTTGTGTGACAGTTGTGAAGAGTGAGAGAAATGAGGGGTAAGAGGCAGGCACTTAAGCAAGATTACCCCATATTACAACATTTGTTTTGATTTTAAATTCTTTGACAAATGCAGCATTTCAATTAGCATAGATAACCTTGAGGAACTTTACTCATATTGGCAGCTCTAAATCAGTTATATTTAAAAGGAACATAGAGGCATACAGACAGAGTGACAGACAGATAGACAGATGGAATAGTAATTACTCAAAGCCCTTAATGGTGGGGACATTTAATAAAACATCAGCTGTGGTTTGGGTATCAGCTTTAGATTTCCTGATAGTTTACCACTAAAAAGGGAAAACTTGGATGGATAGGTGTGAAAAGATGCTGCTATAATATAAATAAGCACTAAATGTAATGAAATTTCTCCAAAATCTCTGTGGATTAGAAGTGTGAGTATGCCAAGAAAACGTATGAGAAGATTATAGGAGACAACACCACTTCAGTTGTCAATGTATCCCTTTGTGTGTCCAAAGCTCAGTGCTCACCTTACTTTTTTACCACTTTAGGGAAGAAGTATAGCTCAGAAGTAAACCACATGAGGCCACTTTGTGAGAAAATAAAATATAAACTCCTCAAAGGAGCAGGATAACAATGAAAAGTGCTTTTATGGACAAAGATGTACAGATCACCATTCATCAACATCTGGATGATCATCCCAGCTCTATTCATTATATGTGACTATTTGTATTCAAGAGCACAGCACTTTGTTCACAATTCTCCATCAAATCTGTAGATGGAGCAATTGGAAGTTTTCTTATTTTCTTTTGAAATAATATAAATTCAGGATTCCTCCTTGCTGTCACCATAGTAGAAAATATTATAGGAGAGAGAGAGAGAGAGAGAGAGAGAGAGAGAGAGAGAAATGATAGATAGATGAGAGAGAGAGAGAAATGATAGATATAGATAGATGAGAGAGATATAGATAGATAGATAGATAGATAGATAGATAGATAGATAGATAGATAGATAGATAGGCAAATCACTGGAGAGGTGACTGTTCAGCGATAAGACACTAATCTTTGATCACCTCATCATTAAACAAGCACAATAATATTCTATAAGTAGTCCTTGACTTAAAACAGTTTATTTAGTGACCATTTGAAGTTACAACAGCACTAAAAAGTGACTTATGATTGTTTTTCACACTTATGACACTTGCAGCATCCCTCATGGGTTACGTGATCAACATTTAGATGCTTGGTAACTCACTTGTATTTATGACAGTTGCAGTGTTGTGGGATCATGTAATCATGTTTTATGGTCTTCTGACAAGCAAAGTCAACGGGGAAGCCAGATTCATTTAACAACCATGTTACTAACTTAACAACTAAAGTGATTCATTTAAAACTGTGGCTAGAAAGGTCATAAGATGGGATAAAATTCACTTAATTACTGTTTTGCTTAGCAATAGAAATGTTGGACTCCGTCATGGTTGTAAGTCGAGGACTGCCTGTATTCCTCCAGGGAAAATTTCTCCAAAATTTCTTCTGTGAAATAATTTCTAAAGTAAGTTCATTCTTGCTTTCATTTCAAGAATGAAGTGGAATGAAAACTGGTAGAAAAACAAGTCAGGTAAATGTCTAATTTATTTGTAACTAGAAATTAGAAGGATCAGTTTACATACTTGTTTATAAATAGAAATGGAAGACTTTCGACTTCCAGTGGCGCTTCCATCGAAGAAGGACCAGAGACCGCAATCGTGCGCTGCGTTGATCCGTGCTTGCCCTGTTGGAGGGGTCCTTAAGGGACCGGATTCATCTGACCCACCTCATGGGGTGGGGAAAGAGGGGGAGACTGCCAGCTGAGTTGAGGGGAGCCGCATCTCCCCTCCCTGGCTTGGTATACTCCCCTAGAAGACAGGGAGATGCGGCAGTTTAATGGCTGCCCTTAAGACGGGAAGCTGCCGGGATTTAAGTGTGTGCTGGAGTGGTGAAGTGGTGAGCATTATGTAACCAGATAAAAGACTTTGAACGTTTTTTGACAACCCCAAAAAGCAGAAAGAAAGAGTTCTTGTTTGGAAGAACGGCCAATGGGAAAAAAGAGGAAAATATAAGGTAAATAAAAACCGGCAATAAAAGAACTATATCCAGAAGAAGTAACAACAAGCGACTTTAATATTGTCACCAAGAAAACTATGTGACGTATTCAAAAAGTGAGAGAAGCCAGTGTGAGATCCGTGTATCTGAGAAGCTGGTGTGAGATCCGTGTATCTAAGGGTGTTCCCTTATTCTTCTTGGAATTTGTTTCAACGTTACAATTTCTGTTCCCTTAAATATCAGCGGTCCATCTCTCGTCACTTTCTATACCTCATCTCTCAGTTGTTTCTTTGAGAATCGTATATGAACCTCTCTTGGAAGTTTAAAACGTCTTGTATAGTTTGTATATATTCTATATACCTTGTCCATTCCCCTTCAAACCTCTTGGCCCTCTTTTTGTAACACTTCTGCTATGAGATCTGCCATTAATTTGGGCAAATCCTCCGAGAAGTGAAAATAATGAATTTTTACATTGAAATTCACATTGCACTGAACTGCAACTGGAAGCAGCAGTTAGGTATGAGATATGACAGCTTTCCCTGAGACCATAGCTGACCTTTAGAGATGAACAGAAATCCTCAAGTATATTACTGAATGCTTTATGAAATGCAATATAAAAAGAATAACATGCCTATTTTTGCCATTCATTTTGTACAGTCTGAAAATTTATCCAACAAGATTGGTTTAATCCAAAGTAGTTAAAAATAAAATCTCCTTCAGACCAAGCCTGGCTGTAAGCAATGGACTTTCCCCCTTCAACTGAAAAGAATGAACTTCTGAAAGCTAGGTATTTCAAAAGGAATTCTTTATTGAAAGGAAGTGAATCCAGTACTAATCAAAGCAGAATCTAAGATGCTTCCAGGCATACAGTAATAGATAAAGGGAGTTAGAATCCCTCCCATTATTTAGATGTGGATTTAGTCAAACGAAGAACCAACATGTTAATTCCCCCCTCCCCTTCTCTGGGAACGTATCTTAGAGGATTTTCCCAGGGAGTATCTTCCAGAGCTGAACTTTTTATGATCCCTTCTCCTTTTGCTATCTCTCCAAGAGGTGACAAGTTTCTAGACATCTGGCTCCAGTCCTCCAGTTGTATATCATGTGCAAGTTATACAGTTTCAATAAAAGATTTAATATATTCAGGTTACATCAAAAAGGATTACTTGTACCAATTTCCCCCCTTTTTTCTTCCATTGAAGAATAGCAGATACACAAATCTCACACCAAATCAGAAAATTGAATTTAATCTGGAAACTGTTTTATTAGGTATAATAACACAAAAATGCAATAAAACAGATAGATATATCATGGTACACATATTAACAGCTGCAAGGATTTCGTATGCACAACTCTGGAAAGAAAAAGGGGTTCCACCAGAAGGCATGGTTATAAAAAAAATAATAGATTGTATAGAGATGGACAGGCTAACAATGAAAATAAAAGACAGAGAAGATTCAATTTACTATAGGGCCTGGGATGCCTGGTATGAGTGGTTTAGAAATAAAAAGAAAAGAAAATGGCAATTAGGAAAAGAATGAAGGAATATGTAAATATGTAAATATACCATAGAGAAGATTGATGTGTAAGGATAAAATATATTGATTTATAGCAAGAGTAAGATGTAATGGTAAAGGAGTAAGTAAATAAATATACTGTAAAATGTAAGGAGATACAAAAGATGTCTTGATGTTGATAACAATGTATAAAGTTTTATTTTATGTTTTTTTAAATTTGAAAAATTAATAAAATTTTTTTTTTAAAAAAACCTGAAATAAAAGAACTATATGAAACTAGAGATTAAATTTGGAATAATCTACAAAATTGGGCACTAATTAGGCATTGGCTAAAATGCTGGACTTACCTGGAATGGATAAATTTTAATGATAAATGGAAGACTTTCTAACAAGAGAAGATTCAGTCCCTTGAAGAAAATCTGGTTGGAGTATGTATTAGATCAGGGGTCCCCAACGCCGGTCCGCGGACCGGTACCGTCCGCTGAACAAGCCTTACCGGGCCGCTGGTTGCTGGCGCCGCCATCTTTTTGGTAAAAAAGCAATTTTTCGTCAAAAGATGGCGGCGCCAGCGCTCGGTGAGCTTTTCCGGGTAGAAAGCCATTTCTACCCGAAAAAGCTCACGGGCGCTGGCGCCGCCATTTTTGACGAAAATCACTTCGTGACGTCACCGGAAGTGATTTTTCGTCAAAAAGATGGCGGCGCCAGCTGACGCCGAACCGGGCGGCGCCCAGCTGATGCCGGAACCGGGCCGCGGCGTCGAAAAGGTTGGGGATCCCTGTATTAGATGAAATAAGAATTAATTAAGAGATGACTTATCATTTTCAAATTTTCAAAATTTTGCCCCAGAAAAAATATATATCAATGTGATCACTAAAAATCAACATTGACTTAATGGCACATAATCAGACAATGATTGGAAACTAATCAAAGAGAGAAGCAACCTGGAATTAAAGAGAAACTTCTTAACAGTTGAGGACAATTCATCAGTGGAATACCTTGCCTTCAGAAGTTGTAACTGCTTCATCACTGGAGTTTTAAGAAGAGACTAGGCAGTCATTTGTCTGAAATGGTATGGGATCGCCAACTTGAGCAGGGGGTTGGACTAGAAGACCTCCAAGGTCCTCCAAGGACATTAAATGTCATATTCACATATCTGGAAAATTATTACATGGAAATGGTAGGGTATATTTGATCTCAATTACTTTGGAGGGAAAAGACCCCCATCAATGAAATCAGATTAGAAAAAAAATTCCAGCAAAATTTTACTAGAGATTCTTCATCAGGTACCTCATGGGACCACCTATTTGAGGATGAGACAGACTTGGTCACTGATTAGGCATGTTCTGGCAACAGGTATGACAAATTGACCTTGCAGCTCTTTCACTTCAGTACTTCTGTGATTAGTAATATGACTGGAAGAGATCTGTCCTCCATGAAAAGGCTGCTCTTTTTCCAAACTACCAATCCATAAGGATCTGGTGTCTGTTTTGCCACAATCAGGACAGGCACAGACTTCACCAGATAGCTAGGACTGCTGAAAAACCAATTGCAACCAGCCTGCCTTTGCTAGAAGACCTGTGTGCTGCATGGGTCAGAAAGAGGGCTGAGAAAATATCTACAAACCCCTCACATCCTGCACATAAACTGTTTCAACTCCCCCCCTCAGGATGCCACTATGTGGGCATTACAACTTGACACAAAGAGAGTTTTTTCCCCTCGTGCCTTCTTTGCTGCACTGTCCCACCATACTGTCTTATGTCTAAAGATATTTACTCATGTAGTATGGCAGTATTACTATTAACCTTCTCATATTTTCTACCACTTTCTCTTATTGGTAGCTTATGATTATATCACTTTGATGTTTGCATATACACTGTGAGCTTATGCACTGGAGACAAATTCCTTGTGTGTCCAATCTCACTTGATCAATAAAGTATTCTATTTTAGAAACAAATATCAGTAAAGAGCTGACCAGTCAATTAAAGCAGCAGTGCCTTTAGAAGAGCACCGTGTTGACCTTCAACAGTTGCTGAAGAACTTGTTGTGCTCTGGGTTGCTGGAGAGGATAAGGAAGGATTTCTCTCTACCTCCTTTTTCAAGACCTCTGTGTCACTACTTCCCAAGGACATCAGTAACCCAGGAGTCGGAACAGCATTACAGAGAGGAAGCCTCATGGCTTCCCCTCCTTCACAATTGGACTAGTTCCACCAATCTCAAGATTCAGATTAGAAGACGTATATAATGGGCATGTGAACTGAAATGGGAATAGAACTCATCCGAGGAATATGCGTTCACTTGCATTTGTGCAGTCTCTGCTTTCTAGTTAATAGGCCCAGGGGTGCAAGTTTTGCTCACTCTTTTCTTGGTGGATTGGGCCATTCCACTCAGAACTAGAAAGCATCAACTTCAGTGTTGCAAAGATTTCAGGGGCTAAGAAAAGGCAAAGACCCCACAGAAATAAAACTTATTTTTTTACAACTCTGCTGAATAGAATGACCTCTTTGCAGAAAGCTGCCATTTTTCGGCTTGTCTGAGTTTTAAATATATTTTTTTTCTTTTTTCTTTTCCTTGCTAAAATGGATATTGATTTGATCACAGCTTTTACAGTTCTGCCTTCATGGTAGCTCTCTGATCTTGCTTGGCATTTTAAGCCATTCATCTCCAGCCTGGTATATATACAAAGGCTTTGATAGGAAATCAGATAAGAGGCTTTCTTGAAGATTAAACAAGAAAGTAATGAAATGATCCAGGAGCTCCAATGAAAGCAAATGCTTCCCCACACCAGCCTATCTGGAGCCTCTTTGACCTGGTTCACTGATGGAGTCACAAGGGACTGCCCAAAGCAAAAATAATGCAAACCCTTCAATGGTATCTTGTCATTCACTGGAGCCGTGGCGATAGCACATTGATCATATCTGCTACCCATAAATATCAAGCCTACAGGCAAGTGGCTGATGCTGCAACTTCTTTGAAACATCGCTGATTTACGGTGTAATGCTGCAGAGGGTATAATGTAACTTTAGCATAGAATTCCACGATTTATGGCAGTGAATGCTGAGCTACTTTGCCACTAGATTCAGTTCACTTATGGTCTGAATGTGCAGGGAGGTTAGTTAGAAGCAGAATAGGACATGGTGACCATTGGGTTGCAAAATGAGGGGCCAAGAAAGGCCTCCACATTTCAAACATTGTGATGTCCGAGGAAAGAGCACTCTGAGGAGATGCTAATTGCTCACTGGTGAAATGGCCCATAGCTTTGCTTTCTGCAAAGAATCTGTTAAGTATGAGGCATGGGCTTAGAAACGGAGACGAGACTGCTTCACATGAACTTCAGCTCTTTATTCACAAGCATAACAGAGACAAAAAACCCCGGCTAGCAGTCACTCTTTTATAGCGTAAGCTGCCATCCAGATAACCAATGGATGTTGTTATATCGTTTGAATCTTGGTGCGGCCCGCCAACAGCCAGTCAGATTGCTCGGAGTGAACCAATCGTAACTTGCCATTATATGGGCCAATAGGACGTGCAGGATTACGATCCTGCTAGGCAAATGAATCTTTATTACTATATTTCTTTAGTTCACAACACCCCTCCCCCTTGGGTTCCGTTTGACGGCCGTGGTGACGTAATCCCGCAGGTATGCAGGTCGTTTTACCTGCCTGTTTGATTTTCGCTGTTCCACCGGTTTTTGTTTAAAGTTCGGTTCCGGTGGAACGCAAGGCTCGTCTTCGCCCGGGGTTGATTCCGCGGTGCTGTTTTCGGCACTATCAGGGTCCCTTAAGTCTATTTCTGGATCGGGCGGGCATGCCTCCACTACGGTGTTCCTCCGTGGGGAGGATGCCCCCGATCCCGGACCTTCTTCAGGTGGTGCGAGTACTCAGTTTAGCGGCCGTCTGTCCTCGATTGCGTCGTCGTCTATGCGGCCTTTGTCCCCCTCGGTATTCCCTCCCCCTTGAGTTTGGAAGTCAGAGGGGTCGCGGATATTTGGTTGTAAGCGAGATCGGAGTTGATCAATATGGCGTTTCCATATCTTGCTGTCTGTCGTCTTAAGGTGGTAAGATCTAGGACCAGTAAGGTAGACTACGGTGGCTGGGACCCACAACGGTTCGCCGGAAAGGTTTTTTGCGTAGACCAAGTCACCTACCTTGAATTGGCGATACGTTCCACTGGATCCACAAGGTTTCTCTGGTGAGTAATACGGGTGTAGTCGGTCGAGGTGGGAGCGAAGCTTCCGCCCCATTAAAAGTTCGGCTGGGGTCTTGTTGGTGACACTGTGGGGGGTAATGTGTTGTAGTAAAGTATTTTGTTTAATTTAGCGTTGATGTCCCCCGGATCAATTTTTTGGAGTGTCTTTTTAAGGAATTGAACCATCCGTTCCGCCCTACCGTTTGCCGCAGGGTGAGCCGGCGAAGTTAAGGCATGGCGGATGCCCCGGTCCGCCAAGTATTGTTCGAAGGTGAGGGCAGTAAACTGGGGTCCGTTGTCGGAAACTAGAACGTCCGGGAAACCGTGTGTTGCAAATAATCTGTCGAGTTTTTTAATAACAGAGTCAGTAGTTGTGCTTTTCATCTTGTGGATTTCGAGCCAGTTGGAGTAGCATCCACGGTTAGGAGAAACGTGTGTCCTTTCGTGGATCCCGCGAAATCAATGTGGATGCGGGACCACGGGCCTCGAGGAGTTTCCCATTCGGTGGGAATTGCTTTCGGTGGGGCGTTGCTGACTTCTTGGCAGTTTTTACATGTGGTAACCCAGGCTTCAATTTGTTTATTGATGCCTGGCCACCACGCGTAGCTTCGAGCGAGGGCCTTCATGCGGACAATGCCCGGATGTCCTTCGTGCAGGGTTTGCAACACGAGTCGCTGTAGTCTCTCTGGCATGACGACTCTATCTCCCCATAGGATGCAGCCCTTCTGGGAGAATAGTTCCGTTTGCCAGTTCTTGAACGGTGCAAAAATAGTGGGGGTTTCTTCGACTGGCCACCCGCGTTCAACCCAACTGAGAACTTTTGCGAGGATAGAGTCTCGTTTTGTGCTGGCAGCGATATCTCTTGCTGTTAGTGGCGGCAAGTTGAGGGTTTCAATTTGCAGCGTGGTGAGGGTTGGAGCTGGGTCGCTGATGGTTTCCGGAAGTGGGGAACGGCTCAAAGCGTCAGCGTGAGGAATGGCTTTCCCCGGGTGATGCTGCAGTACGTAGTTGTAGGCTGCTAGGAATTCTGACCAACGAGTCATTCTAGGCGATAATATGTACGGGGTTGGTTTGTCACCTGCTAAAATACCAAGTAAAGGCTTGTGGTCTGTAATTAGAGTAAAGAGCCGCCCGTACACATATTCGTGGAATCGCTTCACGGCCAATACAATAGCAAGAGCCTCTTTGTCAAGTTGGCTATAGTTTCGTTCAGCCTTTGATAATGTCCACGAAAAGTACGCAATGGGGGCCTCGTGCCCGTTTGGTAACACGTGACTCAAAATGGCTCCAACCCCAAATGGTGATGCATCGCACGTAATATTTAATGGCAAAGTCTTGTTGTACTGCATTAGAACAGTATTGGATGTTAATAAGTCTTTCACTTTTTGAAAGGAGTGTTCTTCTCGATGTCCTCAGACCCAGGTGGCTTTCTTGTCGAGAAGTCTATGTAGGGGCTCAGCTACGGTCGCCTTCTGGGACAAGAAGATGTTGTAAAAGTTAATAAGTCCCAGGAAAGCCTGGAGATCAGTCTTATTTTTAGGTCTTGGGGAGTTCTTGATTGCCCTGAGTTTGTTTTCGGTAGGGTGGATACTGTTTTTATCGAGGAGGTATCCGAGAAATTCTACCCTTTCAGTGCGTAGTTGACATTTTTTTTTTTAACCTTGAGACCGGCGTCCTTAAATCTATGTAAAACCAATCTGAGACGCCTTTCAAGCTCTTCTCTATTTGGGGCAGCAATTAACACGTCATCGAAGTATGGTACAACCCCTTTTATTCCCTGAAGAAGTCTCTCCATTAGACTCTGAAATATCCCGGGGGCTACACTCACTCCGAACTGGAGTCTGTTGCATTTAAAGGCACCTCGGTGTGTAACGATAGTCTGTGCCTCTGCGGTTTCCGCATCAACGGGTAGTTGTTGATACGCTTGCGCTAAGTCTAACTTTGCGAAGATCTTCCCGCTGCCCAGGAGTGGAGAAGATGTTGAACTACCGGCACCAAATAAGCGCTCTGTTGGAGTGCGTGGTTCAGAGTGGTGCGGTAGTCTCCACAAATTCTGATCGACCCATCCGGTTTGATGGGGGTTACGATTGGGGTTTCCCAACGGGCGTGGTCAATAGGCTCCAACACTCCTTGGGCTATTAACTTATCAAGTTGCTCGTCAACCTTGGGTTTAAGGGCGAACGGAACCCGACGAGGCTTAAGGCGGATAAGGGCTACTTCTAGATTGAGGCTAAATGATATAGGGGTCCCCTTGTACTTGCCTAAGTTGTCCGAAAACACGTCATGGAATTCCTGGACGATGCTCTCTTCCCAATCGTCGCTTACGGCTTGGTGAATGCCGGCCACCTCGATCCCGAGTGGGGCGAACCATTGTAGGCCTAGTAAGCTGGGCCGGTCGCCATCAACGACAGTTAATGGGAGTGACACGGCATGATCCTTGAAAGATATTTTGACTTGACTCACTCCGACAACTGGGATCGTGTTCCCCTGGTAATCTCTGAGGATGATTTTCTGTGCTCTGAGGTCTTGCCGACGGATGGCAGGGATCAGTTGTTTAAGGGTCTTCCATGAAACCATCGAGAGGGATGATCCGGAGTCGACTTCCATCAGGCAAGGTTTGTTCTCGATTGCCACCTCCACTCGGATCTTTTGTTTGTCTAATGACGAAGCGTGGCCGATAATAATAGTCTGGTGTGTCTCTTCTCGTCGTGCTGGAAGAGCAGATGTTTTGCTGCCGTAGGCATGGTTGCTCCATTGGTTATTCAAATGATCCCGATTTGCAGGGAGGTTCCCTGTGGTTTGGCGGAGGATGTTCTCCCTTCTATTTGTGTTGAATTCCCTCTTACTTCTGCAGACCCGTGCGATGTGGCCTCTCTTCCCACAGGAACGGCAGATTGCGTCGAGGAATTTGCAACCGGAACGCGGGTGGTTTCTTCCACAACCCGCACATGGGCGCTGAAGTTTTAGAGTTTGTTGATCTCGTTCGGCACGAAGTCTGTTAACCTCTTCTTCATCACTGTCGGATTGGGACTTGAGGTCTTCATGGTGCGCTGTTGCTGAGTATCTTTCTAGTTGAGGCGAGGCTTCGTGGGCGAATTGACGGAGCGGTGTGTTGGTGCGGTGCATTCGAGCGGCCGACTTCTTGGTTGCCTCTGCTGCAGTAGCGTCAGCAATGTCATCGGCAAGATCGATGTCTCCTTTTGCCATGATCTTGCTCTGTACTGTGTGGTCATCTAATCCCAGAACTATGCGGTCTCGCATAGCTTCTTCTAGGTCTGAAAAACCACAAAGGCTTCCCAGGTTTCTAAGATCAGCGATGAAGTCTGCAATACTTTCACCCTTCCGCTGATCCCGTTGATAAAATTCGTGTCTCCGGACCAACGTTGGTACGGCGGGGGCATAGTGAGCTCATAGGATAGGCTCGAGGTTGTCCCAGTCCATTGCTGTCACCTCAGCCGGTTTTGCGAGCGCCTTCATCATTCTAAAAACGGCTGGTCCACAATGGGTCAAGAACACCGCCCGCTTCTTTCCGGCTGTTGCGTCTTTCAAATTGTTGGTTTCTAGAAACATTTGAAACCGATCCATATACGTCTCCCAGTCTTCCTTTTCCGGGTCAAAAGGAGCAGGTGGTATAGCGCCACCTGACATCCTGCCGATGTAGATGCGCTCTCAGCCACGTGCTTTGGTTGGTGCTCTGTAGGGTTTAGTCAGCTCTTTTGTCTCCGTATCCCACCCTCGTCGCCAGTGTTAAGTATGAGGCATGGGCTTAGAAACGGAGACGAGACTGCTTCACATGAACTTCAGCTCTTTATTCACAAGCATAACAGAGACAAAAACCCCCGGCTAGCAGTCACTCTTTTATAGCGTAAGCTGCCATCCGGATAACCAATGGATGTTGTTATATCGTTTGAATCTTGGCGCGGCCCGCCAACAGCCAGTCAGATTGCTCGGAATGAACCAATCGTAACTTGCCATTATATGGGCCAATAGGATGTGCAGGATTACGATCCTGCTAGGCAAATGAATCTTTATTACTATATTTCTTTAGTTCACAACAGAATCACTCCTTTATCAGTCTGACAGGGGAGCAACTGTATTGCAAAGTTATGGGCCATTTCACCAATTAACAATCTAGCATCTCCCACTCTTACCTTTTAAAGCCTGAAGCAAATTATACATTTAGTTATCCCCATAGATTTCAGGAGAAGATGCTAAGATTTAATATAACCAGTGGTGGGATTCAAAAATTTTTACCACCGGTTCTGTGGGCATGGCTGGGTGGGTGTGACAGGGGAAGGATGCTGTAAAAATCTCCAGTCTGAAGTGGTATTTGCCAGTTCTCTGAACTACTCAAAACTACTCTGAACTACCAGTTCTCTAGAACTGGGCAGAACCTGCTGAATATAAACATAACACTTCTAAATATAACTTTATCTCCCATTGGAACTCCTCCCTAGCCCATAACTGTGGTGACCCAATTATTCTACTCTTCCATCCTCCTTTCATGAGATCTAGTACAGCCCACCAGTCCATCGTCTTACCTTCCTTCCTTCCAGTACTTCATTCACCTTTACTATGGTTCTGGAAGCAGCAACCACAGCTGAGGAAGGAGATTACCTTTTCTCCTTTCTTCCCCCAGACTCCATTATTGACACACACACACACAGTTGAGGAAGGAAATTACCTTTTCTCTTTTCTCCTTTCTTCCCCCAGACTCCATTATTGACACACACACACACACACACAGAGAGACACAGTTATTGACCCTTGTTAGTTGTCCTGTGAAAATGAGATTACCTGTGAATCTGACATCAAGGATAAACAAAAGCAAAAGAAAGGAGGAGAAATTGCTTCTCCTTTCTATCTCCATAGGTAGCGCAACAAAACAGGTACAGGTGTGGTGGAAGGAGCTTCATCTGTGCATGGATGGGTGGCAGGAGGTAGGAAGGTTTATATCCATCTCTGATTTGGATTTTAATCCGATCTGAATAACAACCTACTTTCTTCTTCGTGATGGTCTTCAAGAAGAATTACAGTCTGGCCAGGAAGATGTTTTAGTACAGCGGGCTCCAACTTTTTGGGCACCAGGGACCGGTTCCGTGGAGAGAGGTTTTTCCATGGACTGGAGGGGGCATAGTTTTGTGTGCTGCATGCATCCCATGGATGGAGCTTCAATTGTTTGTCTTCTCTTTGCTGTTTAAGAAAAATAAGATGAGTTGCCTATAAAATAAAAATGTGACTTCCTTTGATAAAGGTCTTGAAACAGACATGGGCAGTCATTTGTCAGGCAAATTCTGCAATGACTGTGAGGTTGGACCAGCTATTGCCAAGATCCCTTCCAACTCTTCTATGGTTCTATTGAAAGAAAATTTTCAAGTTAGCATTAGGAAATACAGAAAAGGATTCGTGTCGATGGGTAAAATAAGATCTGAGTTGCACTAGTCTCAAGTAGCACAATACAATTCCTTTGAATCAAGCTTTCAGTAAAATATTATCTGGGGAATATTACTATTTAGAATTCCAGCTATTTTATTCAAGTGCATCCCACCTTTTTCCTTTTCCATGTGCATTATGAAAAGACCACAATATCAACCAGTCAGCAACATGACACCAGTTAGCACATGGCACATAGGAATCCATATTTATCTGTGTAACTACACAAATTAAATAACTTTATTTTAAAAGGGGTGTGCATAAGTGCACCATCGTGCCTCCCATCCCTGTCCTATTGTCCCCATTTAATCATACCTATTTTCTGTATTCTTACTCATGTTTATACTTATACCTATTATTTTGCAAGCGATTGACAAATCAAATAAATAAAATAAATAATAAAAAAACAAATGTCCCAAATCTCATTAGATTGCCTATCAAGAGGTGATGATGTTTCTGCCTGAAATCTTGTGAGAATGACAGCTCATATTGTCAGAATTTTACAGAATAATGATGATTTGTGAGCTGTTGACCATGAAAGATATTTTAAAATGTATTTGGTATTGGCATCAACTGATCACTCACTGTATCCCTGCAGAGCATCAAGCTACAACATTTTCCATTCCTTTGCAACCCTCATCCCCCAGCCAGTCAACCTTCTGCATCCATTGAACATGTTTAATTAATCCAGATTTAGGTCTCCCTCCACCTTTTAAAAATGTTTCTTTCTTTTTTTGAAGGTTGAAGGGTATTGTGCCGATTTCAGTGATATTAACATTAACATACTTTTTTCAATTAATTTCATTCTCTTTTTCAGAGCATTTTTAAAAACATTTTCTCCCTGTGTCTGGAAATCTAAAACCCATCCAGAAAATAAGAATGGTCATTATATCTCTCCTTTTCCAAATTCTTTCTTCTTTTCCAGCCACTACGTTCCATTTGTAATCTTCCTAGATGTTGATTCTATTCTCACCCAGTTTAACTAACATTCTGTATTATTGAGTAGATATTGAGTAGATCTTGTGTTTCCTTTCAGTACAGCTTTAGGAAGATGATTTTGAAGAAAGTAGCAAATTTTAGAGTTAGTAAGGTTTCCTACCTTACTATCTTGATCTTATTTGTAAGTGACATTTTTTAGGCTATTGTTTCATTAATACAGTAGATTTGAACCAGAAATAAATGGAGTCATAGCTGCTCCGGTTAAATATTTTGACTATAAATGTCTATGGAGATTTTCAGCCATTCAGGTCATGGTTGTCTCAAAAGTGCTTTTTTCAAGAGGCAATTGGACTTTCTCATTTTTCTTTGAAGACATTTCACTTCTCATCCAAGAAGCTTCTTCAGCTCTGACTGGGATGGTGGGGAACAGAAGGATTTATATTCCTTGCAGGCAGCTGGTCATTTGCATTCTTTTACAGAGTCATTGAGGCCACCTTGAGGTTTATCTGTGTTGTCAGGGTCACCTGAGTGATGCAAATGGGTGTGGAGTCTTCTTGGGACTGTTGAAAGAATTGTGTTCTAGACTGGAGATAGATGATGTTGCATCCTTCCCTTTCTTTTGAAAGAGGGCTATTCAATTTTGACATAGATGGCCTCTTTGACCCCTCTTTCAAACCAGCAGCACTCTCTGTCCAAAATATGGATTTTGCTGTCTTCAAAAGAGTGGGCTTTGTCTTTTAAATGCAGGTGGACTGCTGAATCTAGTCCTAGTAGGTTTGTTCTCCTATGAAGTGGTTGTTTTGTTGCTGAAAAGGCTTCTTGGATGAGAAGTGAAATATCTTCAAAAAAAATGGGAAAGTCCAGTTGCCTCTTATAAAAAGTATCTTTGGGAGATTTTGACTATATTTACCTTTTTAATGCTAATGGATTCCTAGGGTTATATATCTAGGTGATCTTGGTTGATTTGGAAAAACTAACAGAATTTGACCTTGGTTTGTACTATACCACCCAGAAAAATACCATGTTGGATTGGAAGTTGAAAAACAAACTCCAGAAGAAGTAATAACAAGCCACTTTAATATTGTCACCAAGAAAACTATGTGATGTATTCATAAAGTGAGAGAAGCCGGTGTGAGATTTGTGTATCTGCCATTCTCCAATGGAAGAAGAAGGGGGGGAGTTGGTACAAGTAATCCTTTTTGATGTAACCTGAATATATTAAATCTTTTATTGAAACTGTATAACTTGCACATGATATACAACTGGAGGACTGGAGCCAGATGTCTAGAAACTTGTCACCTCTTGGAGAGATAGCAAAAGGAGAAGGGATCATAAAAAGTTCAGCTCTGGAAGATACTCCCCTGGGAAAATCCTCTAAGATACGTTCCCAGAGAAGGGGAGGGGGGAATTAACATGTTGGTTCTTCATTTGACTAAATCCACATCTAAATAATGGGAGGGATTCTAACTCCCTTTATCTATTACTGTATGCCTGGAAGCATCTTCGATTCTGCTTTGATTAGTACTGGATTCACTTCCTTTCAATAAAGAATTCCTTTTGAAATACCTAGCTTTCAGAAGTTCATTCTTTTCAGTTGAAGGGGAAAGTCTATTGCTTACAGCCAGGCTTGGTCTGAAGGAGATTTTATTTTTAACTACTTTAGACTAAACCAATCTTGTTGGATAAATTTTCAGACTGTACAAAATGAATGGCAAAAATAGGCATGTTATTCTTTTTATATTGCATTTCATAAAGCATTCAGTAATATACTTGAGGATTTCTGTTCATCTCTAAAGGTCAGCTATGGTCTCAGGGAAAGCTGTCATATCTCATACCTAACTGCTGCTTCCAGTTGCAGTTCAGTGCAATGTGAATTTCAATGTAAAAATTCATTATTTTCACTTCTCAGTGATCAAAATCTTCATTGGAAGGCTAGCTAGACAATTTTGCTCTTGCTCATAATAGTCTCTGCAACATTTTTTTTAATGACACAAGCATTTTGAAGCAGACAGGATGGTGGTGATGATTCGGCCTTGCAGGCAACTGTGCTATGAATTATCTTCACATTTATATCAATTTCCTTCTCCTATTTGATATATTTCTCCTTTGAAATTATTAGCAACTTTGTTACTAGATACTAGCTCTATACCCATGCTTCGCTATGAAACTGTATGATCAGGCTTAGTTTTTGGGGAACAAAATAAGGGGGAAAATGTGCCTCTGCCTATTAGCATCCATCTGTATTCATCTGGCTAGCATCCTATCAGTGTGTGAGAGAGTTGAGGACTGTTTGGAAACTGAAACAGTATTTGCTGTGTTAGCAAGAAGGAGACAGCAAGGAGCCTGGGCGTGGCTTAGCTCAACTGTTCTGAACTAAAATGGTTGCTGCTGTGAAAAAAAAAGTGAAACTGAAATTCCTCTCCTCTGCTTTACATTTGGAACAGATTTCTTTTCGGGTGGGGAGGGGGAGTAGAACTCCTTAGCATCAGAGCATGTTAATAATAATAGACAAAATACTAATGCTCTGATGGTCATTTTGAAAAATCCTTTCTTAGTGAGCACCTAGAAGCTAAGAGGAATATACGTACCAAATTTCAAGTTTGTAGGCTTTATGGTTCTGGAGATTTTGTGATGATGCATGAGTGGTATTTCGCTTTTATAGAGAGAGAGATTGCCGCATTGCTCCTATAGCTACATGCAAATACATCCATTGGCTGGAAATGGCTTCTCTGGGGAAGGTAGACTTAAACACCCTTTGTGTTTTGCTAGGTGAGTTAACTGGCTTAACAAGAAGGCTGAAGAAGTCTTTTGTCCATAATCCTCTGTTTTGCTGCTTCCATAACCAGATGCTACAAGACAGTAATGCTTAATTTCAAAAATGCAGGTGCTAGAATACGAATTTGGAGCTTAAACAATACACAGGCATATTTCATAATTTTAGATCACACTATTCTATCTTGAAGCTGCTTACTGTATATACTCGAGTATAAGCCTAGTTTTTCAGCCCAATTTTTGTGCTGAAAAAATCCCCCTCGGCTTATACTCGAGTCAGATTCCCCTCTGAAAAAAAAAATGGTGTGGAGTCGCGGCCTCCGGCGGCAGCGACTCCCAACAGCCCCAGCCGGGAAGGGAAAGGCAAAAAGCGCTTTGCCTTTCCCTTCCCGAGGCGGCGGGACTGGGGCCGCGCCGGCGGTAGTGACTCCTGACTCAGGGGGCCTCCGAGGGAGGGGAAGAGAGTGACTCCTGCCTCCCGCTGTCATCATCATCTTCTTCTTTTGGGTTAGTGAATCAATTAAACCTTTCATGATAGTGAGATCGTTTCCCAAATTAATTATTTTTATTTTTGAAATTTACCAGTAGCTGCTGCATTTCCCACCCTCGGCCTATACTCAAGTCAATAAGTTTTCCCAGTTTTTTTGTGTAAAATTAGGTGCCTCGGCTTATATTCGGGTCGACTTATACTCGAGTATATACGGTACATGTTGTACATGTTGCACTGATGGTGTTACCCAGTTTGGTAATGAAATGCCTATAAGAAAACAATCATGCTCAGGGAGCACCAAGGAATTCACATGTTTTTTTTTTCCAAAGAGAAAGAGACCAAAGAACAGAGACTAGTATTTTAAAAAAGAAAATAAGCATAAAGTTTACATACCCCATATTGTTTTATAGATGTGTATATACCCAGGAACAGCATGATTTTCCAGGTCTGTTCCTAAGCATACAGGGAAATAATGCACTAGAGAATATGCCTATCTTCCTGAATTAGACGTTTAATCCACTCAAGAAAAAAGAGGAAAACTAAATGGAGTGAGTATGTTCACAGAAAAACTTCTATGGGCTGTTGTATTTTCGTCAATGCATTGGATCAGGCCTAAAACTGCAATGGATCAAGCCCTAATGCTACTCTACAAATCATAATGAAGACATGGGGAACATCAATTATCCGGGTGCTTACCAAGTGTAATTCCTTAGTAGGGATGCCTGATTTTCTACAATCCTGGATCAATTTTCTTTTATGTATTTCTGCTGATGGTGGCTTCAGTAATGTTAGATCAGGGCTGTCAAACTCCTGGCCCATGGGCCGGATATGTCACATGCTGGCCACACCCATGCCCAGTTTAGTGAAGGGGGGAAAAGCCCCAATGTGTCACGTGATGCCACCATGATGAGGTAAATTTGACACCCCTATGTTAGATTATCATATCCCCACTGCAACATAGTCTCCAGCTACAGGATTTTTCTGCTAGAATTCAATGTCAAGGAGCCACCAAGAACACTCCCAACAACATGGACAAGACAAGCCACTAGTATATAAAAATAAAAGCAAACACACACCCTGATGGGTTTGGTAATGAAATGCCTGCAAGAAAATCACCAAGCTCAGAGAACATCAAGCTCAGACAACACCAAGAATTCCATAGAACTGAGTGTGTCGCACATGGAACCCAAACATACCATAAATTCATCAGAAATAATACAGTCATGAGAAATAAGGAAATGACATGGGTGTTGTGAATCTGGGTGTCTAGGGTTGGTAAATTATTTTTGTTTATGAACCAATCAGTCTATACATTACTATTGCTGTTTAATACCTTTAGTTATAAATACAAGTAACTCAATAAAGGCATTTGTTCATAGCCATAAATTTGTCTTGGACTCTTATTGGATCTGCAGAGGTAAGAGTAATGCCTGGTTGGAAATTTGGCAGCAGACTTTGGTAATGTGTGTTGGGCAGGAGAAAAGGATTCAATAAAGACTTGGAGTCAATTTCTTGAATTTAATATTAGCCTTGTGGAAAAATTGGGGCTATATCTAAACATACTATAAAGCAAATTCAATTTCCATCATTTCTACCTGTTCCACCAGATTCAACAAAATGAACCAGTTCCAAGTCCCTTCTGTGAAACAATACCATCTTGTGAGACCCAGGAAACATGCCTTCTCTGCCTTGATGTTGGTATCTAAGGGGTTGTGAGTCACTTGTCACATGTGTGACTCTATGCTATTACTGTTGATTTTAGTAGCATTTTTCTGCTCTATTTTTGTATTGGCTTTTGCACTGCTAGTAGCTACCTATAGTTACTCACAAATAAGTTAATCTTCATTTTCTTCTTTCCCCAATGGTATTTTTCTCTCTCGAGCTTTTTTCTTTGATGTAGAACTGGGGGGGAGGGCAGGGGGGCAGCATCCTGCAGTTTTTGGAATTGTCTGAGATTTCTTTTTCTTCTGGTTGTAAATGGATATAATTGATAATATGTGTTATGTTCAGCAGGTCAGGCTCATAGAGATGAGAGACTCAGGTTAAGTGAACAACAGCTCTTTATTTTACTGTCTAGTCCCAAGTAAAAAACAGCGCTCGCGGCGGCTCTTCTTATAGAGCTAGCCGTGGCTAGGCGGCCAATGACATCGCTTTGAGTTTCCCGCGATTGGTTTCATCCAATCGCGGTAGACTCCTAGCGACCCAATCACAGTTGTCCTGACTGTCCAATCAGGTAGCTGTCTTTGTGGACCAATAGGAATGCAGGGTTTCAAGCCTGCTAATATGGAACAATATGTATTTTGCTGGTGTTCAAATATTGATGCAGTGAAGTGATATAAAACCTATGAAACCTTTATTCCAGGGAAGATGAGTTCACAGGTTCTCACCCACAAGCTATGAGGCACTGGATAATGTAAGATTTGTGATTTCTAATGCAAGCAAAGAAAGCGTAGAAGACTTGTTAGATAATGAAAATGAAGAGTAACAGCCAAGAGCTTGTCAGGAGTTACATTTATCTAGCAAGAACTTTGTAGTTTGATATAGTTGCTATAAAGTGGGTTTAATGTGGGGGAAACAGACTTTCCCACTCAGTTCAATACTGTTCAGTGGAAACAGAGAAAAGAGGACCAGAGCTAGTTTTTTTTTTAAAAAAAAAATCTACATAAGCTCTGTCTTACATATTGGCAAAAAAAATCAGAAAATAAAATACAAGCTGAATAGTCAAGATCTTGTTGATGACCCAAGCTCTGTAAATACTCACCTCTAATGATCTAAGTGCTAGAGCCCACTGCAACTACATAGCCAAAAAGGCATTAAGAGTTGTTAACCTAATCCTACGTAGCTTTTTCTCTGGTAATATCACACTACTAACCAGAGCATACAAAACATTTGCTAGACCAATACTCGAATACAGTTCATCAGTCTGGAACCCACATTACGTATCTGATATTAGCACAATTGCGAAAATCCAGAAATATTTCACAAGAAGAGTTCTCCACTCCTCTACTCGTTGTAGAATACCTTATGCCACCAGACTTGAAATTCTAGAACTAGAAAACCTTGAATTACGCCGTCTTCGGTCTGATTTAAGCATGGTATATAAAATCATACATTGCAATGTCCTACCTGTCAATGAATACTTCAGCTTCAACCATAACAACACAAGAGCACACAATAGATACAAACTCAAAGTTAACTGCACCAAACTTGATTGCAGGAAATACGACTTCAGCAATAGAGTGGTCAATGTCTGGAATACTCTACCCGACTCTGTAGTTTCTTCCCCAAACCCCAAAAACTTTAACCTTAGACTGTCTACTATTGACCTCACCCCTTTCCTAAGAGGTCTGTAGGGGGCGTGCATAAGCGCACCAACGTGCCTACCGTCCCTGTCCTATTGTTTCTCTTATTCTTCTTTTATTTTTCTTATATGTACCCATTTCATGTATTCACAACTATGTATACACTTATACTTATTATCTTGTAAACAATTGGCAAATCAAATAAATAAATAAATAAATAAATAAATAAATAAATAAATAAATAAATAAATAAATAAATAAATAAGTACTTATAAATTAGAATGTTAAAAATTCAGGCAATTGAAAGAACAGACCAAAATCTTGTTTGCCCTCCTAGCCTAGTTCAGTCTAATCCTAGAAATGTGTTGTAGTTGTTGTTGTTTTGGAGAGAAACTTGGGAGACAAACTAGATTTCTTCTGAGAAGGGCACCTAGGAGATTGGTGACCCATGAGGAAAAAAGAAAGAGAAAAGTTGTTGGGTTCAACTATTGTCAAGGGATGGGAAGGTTGAGTTGGCTTGTTGTGGAACAAAAATAATATGTGGGTAGAGAGAGAGTGTATAACCATGGTCACCCTTTCTTAATCTGGGCAACAGGGCCACTTAATAAAAGCCACATATAAGAAATGTTAAACATATTTAAAATAAACACATCACTTATTGACAGCATTTAGCACCAAGATTACCTTCTTTTCTTACGAAAATTGCCTAAATTTCAGATGAATGCTTTCTATACATTGTTCCATGTTCTGTGTTTGGAGTCACTGAAACAGAAGCTAACGGATTTATAGGTAATCAGCTTTTTATTATTCCTTTGCATAGCATTTTATTGCCTAGCCATTTTCCCCCTGGTTTTTGTATGAGCTTCTTGGTTTATTGCAAGCTATAAAAATTACCTGGAATCAATTGTAAAATGTATGAAGAACACAATCTTGCTAATGTTTCGTTGATTGCTTTATTAAATGCCAGACTATCTGATGTAAAGGTCTTTCTTTTGGTCCGACTGTGCCAAATTAACCTTTCTCATCATGTCACCTAATAGCCTTGAGTTATCTTTTCAAAGAGGTGCAATATACACAACTCATAAATTATGGATAAACAGGAGAGAGTCTTCCTTGTTTATAGTCACCTATTATTTGGGCCTAATATTTCAACTGAAAATGATGATACAATAAGCCATTCCACCAGAAGGGTGAGCAAGCCAACATTTTCCATCTCAGCTTTACTTAGCTCCAGCAAAATTGCTACCAAGGACAAACCATTGCAATAATTCAACATGCCACTCAGATTGTGAAGTTCTTTAGATGATGAATATTTCCTTGGGCACCTTTGTCTTACGGTTGTTGGCCAGCCTGAGTTGCAATCTTTATAGGCTGTTCTCTTCTGCTGCATCAGCTTTAACCAAGCTTGTAGACATAACCTCTCTCTCTACTATCGGAATTAATAGCAAGAGGCCATACACCCTCAGCAGGCTGCTGCTTCATCCCTTCCCTGAAGGACCAGGCTGTAAGAAAATACCAAGAATTCAGCTGCCAGGAAATATAAAATTACAATAACCTTTCCATGCTCAACCACAGTATTTTCTTTAATTATAGAACATCTTGCATTTCTTCACAGGATAATTAGATCATGACTTGTTTTAATCTCCTCAGTACAGCTACTACTGCTCTGACCTTGAGGGAAATTTCAAGTGTTAATATTAGATTCCTTGTTTTTCTCTTGGGGAAGAAACTGTATTGGGTTTGCCCTCAACTGGAAACCATGATGGACGGTGATGCTTTTATAGGTATAATGAAATTTAAAGTATCCTTTCGAATTCAGAAAAGATTGCATCTCCAGAGGAGATGGGGCTGTTTCCTGTAGATGGGTACTTTGGAGAAGTGGTATTTTGGTAAGGACCATCCTTGTTGAGAAAACCATGGACAGTTTATCTGGATTTAGCAGCAGTTCTCTGAGCAGTATCAATCTTCAATTGGCCATAATGTAACAAGAGAACGGATGGAAGATTAGGAGAATGGAGGCAGGCTAATGGCCATATATGACCTTCAGCCCTATTTTGGTTGCCAAGAGAGCACTGAAAGTTTATAAATAAACAAAAACAGGTTGAAGGCAAAGAGGTGCAAAATATGTGAGCTAACCCTTTATGAGATGTAAAGTGCCTATTTGCCACTGTAAACTTTTCAACCTCCACATACCACTAAAAAGATTTGGAGAACCAATTCCTATATTCAACGATATCACAAACCGCAAGACCCTGAGGTTGGCAAAAATGTGCAAACCCAACATTCTAGAAAGTGAATCCCTGGAGCAGCTACAAGCAGTTAGGGGTAAGTGTTGGCCCCTGATCCATTATTTTCCAACTTGTAAAAGATTATTCTCTTCACCTCATCAGGTCTGCCCTTTACAGAGGCCTTTTTTGTAAGCACATTACAGGTAGCAATTCTTCCTGAGTGTTTTGTGGCAAAAATAAATAAATAGAGAGATAAATAATAGGTGGTTCCCAAGGGTGTTTTATTGGGGGATTTCTCTTGATGATATCTCTAAACTGAGAGAACTTGGATGGAAGTCATGCCAATTAACGGGAGAATAAACAAACCTGTTTTCAATCAGATCCAAATGCATCTCTTCAATGTTGGGAGCCTTCTGTTCTCTCACGCTTCTGTGCCTTTTGCTGCTAAGATGTTCAGCTTTTAAAACCTTCATCAATTTAACAAAAAAAACCTGATGCATTTCTAACAAGGGAATATAATTAGATGAACCAGGCGCACGTGTTATTCTACCAAGGATTATCTCTGCAATGAACCTTTGAACGGCAAAAGACAAACTCCCACTGGAATACACAAAAGCAGCAGCTACAAAATACCATATGGGGATAGTGATGTTGAATACATCAGCAAAATCAAGAGAGAAAATATATCTCAAAAGACATCAACATATGGCAAACATCAGGCAAGCTGAAAAAATGTTTATTCTGTGACCTGTGGAAGAAGCACATATGTGCTAGAGTGTGATGGTGGGAAGATAAATTTATACAGGACTGTTGAACATATGTTTACACCAGAAAGCAATTCCTTAAGGACTAGACAAAGGATCACATAGAAGACATGAGATTCTAAACTTATTGGCATTTTTTGGCAGTAATTCAGTAAACCAGCAATGTAGACCCAGTAAAGTGTAACATGTAATTACATATGAACAATTATTTCAATGTAGTACCACTATGTTTAAGGCAGGGGTCCCCAACCACCGGGCCGCGGACCGGTATCGGTCCGCGGATCACTTTGCACCGGGCCACAAAGAAAATAAAAATAAAAAATAAAAAAAAATGGCGGCTTTCTTCGCCTTCGGTGAATGCTGCTGGGATCAGGGATCAAGGACACAAATGAAAGAAGGGGAGGGAGGAAGCAACCAAAGCCTGTCCTGCTCTCCGGCTCAGTGGCTTCGGTTTCCTCCCGCCTCGTTCCTCTCTCAGTTGCTTTCTCGCTCCTCCACCAGCCCAGGAAGAAACTGCTTCAAAGAAGCCGGCAGGGTGGCTTTTCCTGTCAGCGCAGCTCCCCCAGACGCCCGTTCACCCCCCACCCGCCGCCAATTAATCCAGGTTCAATCCAGTGCTCCGTTCTGCCTGCCTGCCTGCCTTCGTTTCTGGTTGTTTTGGAGCAGCTTCGGCTGAGAATAATAACTATTCGCCTCTTTTTCTCAGCCGAAGCTGCTCCAAAACAACCAGAAACGAAGGCAGGCAGGCAGGCAGGCAGGCAGGCAGGCAGGCAGACGAGCACTGGATGAACCGCGGCGGTGGGGTGGGGGTGAACGGGCGCTTCGGAGGAGCTGCGCTGACAGGAAAAGCCACCCTGCCGGCTTCTTTGAAGCGGTTTCTTCCTGGGCTAGTGGAGGAGCGAGAGAGCGACTGAGAGAGGAACGAGGCAGACACCTGAGGGATGAGGCTGAGGGAGGCAGGGCTGAGAGGCGGGGCTTCTCAGCCGTCCTGCAGGGACTTGTCCTGAGCCGCAGAGACAGCCGTGGGCCGCCACTGCCCAGCGCTCAGTTTTGAAGGCGCTCCTCAGCCCGGCGCAGTTCCTGAATCTGCAGCTGAAACCCTCCATTTTAAATGTCCCAATAGAAGAGAATATCTGTCGCTCAGGGTTGCAATGAGGAGGCATTGGCACTCCCTGAACTTGGTGGTTTGCTGGCAGACGTTTTATTACCCGACTAGGTAACAACATCAGATGTTACCTAGTCAGGTAATGAAACGTCTGTAAGCAAACCACCAAACTCGGACTCCACCACCTCCCCGGTCCTTGAAAAAGTGTTTCTGCGTGAAACTGGTCCCTGGTACAAAAAAGGTTGGGGACCACTGGTTTAAGGGGCTTCAGTTTAGACTGAACCAATTTTTCTTCCAAGGGGAGGATACATCATATATATTTCTAAAGATCGGCTGGATGGGCAACTCTCAGAAATGCATTGAGTGAGGAATTGGACTAGAGCAGGGGTATACAACCTTGGGAACTTTAAGACTTATGGACTTCAACTCCCAGAATTCCCCACCCAGATGGTTGACTGGGGAATTCTGGGAGTTGAAGTCCACAAGTCTTAAAGCTGAAAAAGTTGGATACACCTGGACTTAGAAGATATCTAAGTTTCTTCCAACTCTTATGGGTCTATTGTTTGTCCATCCCAGAAAAAAGTAAAAGGTGTGGGAATTGTAATCTAAATTATATGGAAGAGCTGCAGATTCTAATTTTAGTTTCTACAAGATACTGTTTTGTTCCAACCCCGTTGGCATCCAATCATATGAGTTACTAAAAAAGAGAATGATGCACTGGGAAGGATTTTAATTATACGAATGTTACATTTTGCTCTCTAGGTGGCATGCAGAGCCATTTGTGCTGGCATGCGAGCCACAGGCAAACTTACCTCACTGCGCATGTGCATGCCTCACAGCTGATTTTCAGCTGGTTTGAGGCTTTTTCGGCCTCCCAGAGGCTTGAAAAAAACCTCTGCAGGCTGAATCAGCCTGTTTAGTCACTTCCTATAAAATCAGCTGTGAGGTGCAGTGCAGGTAAGAGGGAGTGGGGGAATGGCGCGTGCATGTGCAGGGAGCATGGGGGTGTGCATTGCCTTCTGGGTGCTGGCACGTGAACGCAGAAGCACCAGCACCCACACAATTTTTGGCACAGGAGCCAAAAAGGTTAGCCACCACTGCTCTAGGTTGCATGCTCTAGGTTTGGTCCACTCAAGAGCTATTTCAGCTTTTACATAAGTTGTCAAGCTTGTTAAGAGCTATGCTAAAAAAAAAAATGGACATAGACAGCACCCAAAATGAGTAGGGCCCATTCTCGGAATGTTTTAACATTTACATTATTTTCAGGTCATGTCTGACATTTTGGAAAATGTTTAGAAAGCAGCAAATTTTGCTTCATCAGTAGAGAACACTAGACATCCTGTCGTCATTAGTTCTCATTATTTGATTGGTTTGGGATGAAGACAGGTAGTCCTTTACTTACCACAGTTCATTTAGTGACCTTTCAAAGTTACAATGGCACTGAAAAAAGTGACTTATGACTGTTTTTCACACTTACGACTATTCCATGGTTATATGATCAAAATTCAGATCCTTGGCAACTGACTCACAGTTGGTTGAAATGTCCCAGAGTCATGTGATCAATTTTTGTGACCTTCTGACAAGCAATATCAATGGGGGAAGCCATATTCACTTAACAACCATGTTATTAACTTAACAAATGCAATGATTCACTTAACAACTAAGGAAAGAAAAGTCATAAAATGGGGCAAAGTCACTTAACAAATATTTCACTTAGCAACATAAATTTTGGACTCAATTATGGTCATATCTCACGGACTACCTGTATATAGTTTTTACAATAGTTTTTAATGGTTGTTTTTTTTAAATCCATTTTAAAAGGGAAAAAAATTGGGGTGGGAATGGGTGGGAAGGTCCAGTAGGAAAAGGTTCAATGGGATTGAAAAAAGGACATTTAGTGTTATAGTTCCCTCTGCTGATAGAAAAAGAGCTGCCACTTTTTCCCCTCTCCTTTTAGAGAAGATGCCCAAACTGATAGCTTCTGATAACTCCTGCTTATTCTGAATGAATAAGCAGGAAAACACTGAAAAAGAAGACAAGTAAGCAGGAAACTTGATCATGAATGCAGCTGGTAGGAAAGCAGTTAGGTAGATGAGTGAGTGAATATCAATAGCAATAGCAGTAGCACTTAGACGTATATATCGCTTCACAGTGCCTCTCTAAGCAGTTTACAGAGTCAGCATGTTGCCTCCAACAATCTGGATCCTCATTTTACTGACCTCAGAAGGATGGAAGGCTGAGTCAACCTTGAGTCGGTGAGATTTGAACTGCCGAACTGCTGGCAGTCGGCAGTCAGCAGAAGTAGCCTGCAGTACTGCATTCCAACCACTGCACCAACATGGCTCTTGTAGGTGTGGAATTCCTGGTGGTTGCTGAGCTTGGCTGTTTTATAGCAGATTTCATCACTTAACTATGAAGATCACCATTGTGAAAAGAGTAGGCTCTCGCTTTATATAAAGTATCTTGCCCCGCCTGTTTTAGTGGAGATGTGGTTTTCTCATTGGTAGTTCCTTGATTAGAATTTTGTTTTCTGCTTGCTTTGCTTGGCGTTAATAATCACTGCTTATCTGGATGTTGGCCTCTGGAGAGGGAAGTTCTGGTCTTTTTGTCTTCTTAGCTTTTTTATTGTCACTTTTGAATGGTGTGTAAACATGGGTTGTCTCTATGTGTCTATTGAAGGCTGACTTGTCTGAATGCCAAGTTTCCAGGAATTTCCTATGAGTATATGTGTTACAGCAGAAGAAGTTAGAGGATCTTGGGGAATGCTGGACCAGACAGCAGGGTATCTATGGATCACACTTTTTACACTCCTGCTGAGACAGTCACACATTCTTATTGCCCTTCCATTTTATTCTCAAAACCTTGTGAGGAGGTCCATGACTGATCAAGAACACACTCACTGACATTCATCATTGATCTGGGCTTTTAATCTTGTGCCTTCTCATTCCTTTAAGCAGAGAAAGCAATAATATGATATGATTAAAAGACAAAAAAATCCACAACTGACGTGAAAGAAATTTGCTGTTCTGCAGAAAAAAAACAGTTTCATTTTCCCTGTCCTCATATAGTTCACCTTTATAGCACATGGCACAGGTATGTTTTTTAGGAGGGTCTATTTATGGCTCTAAAATCAACTAGGTCTGCTTTTTTAAAGAATGTTGGTCTTGAGCTCATTCAATTTAGTTGTTATTAGGGCCATATTGAAATCAAAGGAACACATTAACTATTTGGCTATGAAAAGATTGCAATGTTATTGCTTTAAATTGGATGCTCCTTTCAGATCTCAATGTCCTTTTAGAAAAAAAATATAATTTTATATTGGAAAAGGAAGCAAAACTTCTGTGTTGTTTACTTTAGGACCCTTATGGGTAGTTTGTGGCTACCCTTGCTTGTTCTGTGATAATTTTGCACTTAGAAAAGGCACAGCTAACATTCAAGTCACACATATATGCACACATGTTCCTCTTCTGCTAGTAACTTTTAGCAGAAGTCCTTGGGGGAAACAACCATTAAGCAAACATCTGTGCCTTCCCTATACATCACAATTTCTGGCAGCATTTTCAGGGAAAAAGCTGACACAAAAGATCTGCCTGGTTCACCAAAGCTTGACTTTCAAAAAAGCAGAAACTTTGGATTAAGGATGCAGCATACTCTGGTGCTGCTAAATGGGTTATGAGTATCCTAGTGCAATAGATGTCAATTTTTACAATAAGTATCTTCTGAAAGAAGCGTCTGCAGGATTAGTATTGTCAGCTGTCGAGTGTCATCTGTCTGGAAATGGTACTTAGTATTGTCAGCTGTCAAAATGATTAAGTGTAGTAAAATGCTCTGTTTTTAAAGCTTTTATGATAAAAACAAACATCTATCATATAAAGGGATGCCTCATCATCAGCACTGCACTCAAGTTATCTTTCTGTGAAACAGAACAGAAGGAGTTGGAGGGGGTAGAAGTTGAAGGAAACAGCTTTTTTTGAGAAACCAGACAATGAGACTGGCTTGCAGAATAGAGGCATCCTGACTTATCAGGAATGAATTTGAGGGGGGGAGAGGAGCTAGAGGGAGAGGAAGAGAGATCTAAGTTGTTAGCCCACAATGCCACAATCATTGGTATGACAGGGCTCTTTCTTATGAGACACATGAGATCACAGTAGCCATATTATATCTAGTTGGCGCAGTTATTGGAAGTTACTTAAGCACAAGGCATAAGAGTTAAGTTAGACTGGATGGTATGCAATGAGATTTAGTGAGTTTACCATTTAACATTTTTATTACTGACTGGATGAAGCAGTAGAAGGTATGATTATCTGATCTGTAGATAACACAACTTTAAATGGGGCAGCTCTGATGGTTGATATGGGTTGCTGCCAGCATTCTATGTATCAACCAAAAATGTTCTTAAACTACGTTGTTTGCAGTCTTTTGCAGCTTCACTGGCGCTACAGCAGGAAGCTGCAACTTCTGGATATATTTAGCAAAATTCTTGGACATGGTACCAAGTGCCCCAAAGACAATTGGTATCATTGTTACATGTTTCATCCATAATCGCATAGTTTCGATGGCCAGGTCATTATATTTCATGATTTTCTCCAGTTCTTTTTCTTTGCCCCTGGCTGAGATCTTACTCTTGCTGGGAAATAATGCCCCACGTGCCTTTCTCGTCTCCGAGTCAGTCGGTGGCCCTGTAGATGGCCCAGTGGCCATCAAATCTCCACTAGGATGGGGGATCGTAGGAATTGTCAGTGACAATCGGATGCAGGCTCCAACCCAGGCAAATGCCTTAGCACCATCCATTCCAACAGCCTTCCGACGCCCTTTAGCACCATCGAAAACAAGAATGACGTTCCAGCCCAAAAGGCTGCCAGCAATCAGTACACTTTCGCTAGGACACCCTAAACAGCCGCCAACAACCACCAGACGTCCAGTAAGATGCTCTATATGGGCATATGCCTCCGCAACACCCTTTCCAACAGCTTCCTGACGCCCTTTGACACCGTGGAAGCAAGAGTACCATTCCAATCCTAAAAGGCCACCAGAAGCGACCACCAGACTTTCACTTTTGCTGCCAAGAGTACCTGTACATCCTAAAAGGCTGCCAGAGGTGACCAGCAGACTTGCACCAAGAGGCCGAACTTGAAGATTGGACCTCAAGCTTTGCATGCTTTGCTTTGTTTGATGCTTTATTAATGTTTACATATTTCTTACATATAGTTAACTGTTTCTCTTAGTTATATAGTTATCTGCTATTAATGGTACTATTGTTTGCTGATTATCTTAGTTTATAGTTAATTTTTTTCCTCTTCTTTTAATAGTGGAATTTACAATTCCAGGTGGGGAGTGTGCTGTCCCAGTCAGTCTATGGGAATTGGATAGTTACTTAGGAATTATGAGCTGTCCCCTTAAGGGAATGCATCATGGTAAATGTAGTTAAAGGTATCCTGGGAAATGTAGTTCATGTCACGTGGCCACATATGTACTCCTGATTGGCCACTAAATTGACCCTCGAGGGGTTGGGGGAGTTTTCCTCATTCTTGCCTGAACTCACGAACTCATGGCAGCTTCTTTCTATCACTACGAGATGGGCTAGGAGATAACCATCTTTTACTACAAGGCAGATATACAAAGGATTGGTCATTAAGGAAGAACTTCATCACAAACATGAGTTATGAGGATACCCGAGGAACCAATAAATGTAATTTGTTATGGGCGTCTTGTTGAGTTATCTATCTGCATCTGTACAGTTTACAAATCCACCTCTGTGCAGAAGACAGAAAAATTGTTATTATTATATTGGAAAATTTGACAAATAATATTTTAACTCACTAGGAGGCTCCACCCAAAACAAACCACCACCACCACCAACAACAACAACAACAACATCCTGGCACTGTTTCAGTTTACAAACAACATGACCATCAGCGTCAGTCAATCCAGAGGCCATAAATCTTTCCATACATAGATTCAAAATAAAAAACTCCCTAAAGAATTGCTTGGCCAGTTTATTTTAACAGTAATAGATGGCTGTCAGTTTGCAGTTGCCATTAGTGAGATCTATTAGCTTGTAGTGCTGTCACTGGAAGAGGAATGATGAAGAGTCTGTCCTGTGAGATCCTGAAAATGGGAAGAGAGAAGGAACCTGCAAGGACACATGGTACACAGCCTCCTTGAGGGAAGAAAGTAGGAATATCACAGGTCCTTTTCTTTAACTGACAATACATCTTTGTTTCCCCAAAAGTTACCCACCATGCAATTTGCAACAGGATGGCTTTGGGGTGCTCTTCTAGAAGCCTGGAAAAGAAAATGTTTTTAAAAAGGGTTTCCTGCACCTCCAGCCCAGCAATTATTAAGGCAGAAAACTAATATGTTTGGATTATTAAATGGCTTGATAACAAGTCATTCTTCAAACTTCAATTATGTTAATTTGTCCCAGTGATGCAATGATACCTTAATGCCTCATTAAACTAGATGGACTTATCAAACTGCCAGCTGACAGCTTCAACCTTGCCCAGGGCAAACATCTTTCTTTTCCATCCATCAATATGTGTGAGTATATGTGTGCATCTATGTGTGACACACGCACACACGGACATGAGCACATTAAGCCTAGCCCTCTGCTTAGTTAGGCACCAATTCAGGAGCTGTCCATGGCTTGGCATATTCTGCATATTATATAATGCAATGTGAATGTAAGGAAGCTACAGAAATAAAATTTCTCCTCCTTTGCCTCAAAGTGATTTTCTTTTGTCTCTTGAAAACCTCCTTTCTTGGAGTGTAAAAGCCCTTTGGATATGAAAAATGGCAATCGGGGGGTGAGAGTCCATTTCAGTGAGAACTCTTATTAGCTTATAGTATTGAAGTTTATACTTTTAAAAAAATTACCCCACCTTTATTGTTGTTTTAAATAATGCAAGGCAGAGAACATACCTAATATTTCCTCCTCCTCCTATTTTCCCCATAGCAATTCTGTAAAGTGAGTTGGGCTGAGAGAGAGTGACTGGCCCAAAATCAACCAGCTGGCTTTCATGCCTAAAATGGGATTAAAACTCAGGGTCTCCCGGTTTCTAGCCTGATGCCTTAACTCATGGGTGTCAAACTCATGGTGTCACGTTACAGTCACGTGATGTTTTGTGATAGTTTTCCCATTTGCAGAGCTGGGGTGGGCGTGGCTTGCACGTGATGCATCCGGCCCGCAGGCTGCTAGTTTGACACTCCTGCTTAACCACTAGGCCAAATTGGCTCTCATTTTCTCTCTAGGCATGTCACAAGGGCTTTAGCAGGTCCCCCCAGAAGCACTGAGCTCCTGAGGCCTATATTAGTGTTCCACAAAACAACTGAACAAATTTTTCTCCATTTTGACTGTCCCAAATATGAGGACTTGGAGCAAGTCAGTTTCCCATTGGTCGGAAATTGTGCCAATCCTCATCTCATTGGTACTTTATGCTTTCCATCCTCATGGGGCCAACATCCTTTTCTCCCTGAGTGGGGGGTGGGGGAAGACAAGCACAGGGAAGCTAGGAAAGGGGTGAGGTTTCAGTAAGCCATGTTTGATGTTATCTCATTGGCCAGCTAAAAGCAGCTGTGGTGCATGCCACATAAAATTGTGATCTTTTGCAATACAAGATGGGAATATAGCAAAACCCTATATTGTTTCACAATTACATATGCCCTACATATCAAGATTCAACTTTAAAGTCTTCAATAGTCAATAAAGGCGCTTTCTCCCAACACTGGTTATTTATTTCTACACACTTGTAATAGCACTCAGCATGTGGATAGCTTCTAGAAGGGGCAGAGATTTAGAGGACAAACTGGAGGAAAAATGGCTTATTGGCACAATCACCTAAAAGCACAACACTGTTGAAGGTACGCTGCCAAATTCATTATGAAATGCCCAATTCCCATGAGGAAGAGTTAAATGATACTTGCTCTAACCTAAGAATAGCAGTGTTCAAATATCTGATGTGTTGACACCCAGAAATGGGGGTGGAACAGTGGTGAGATTCAAATTTTTTTACTACCGGTTCTGTGGGTGTGGCTTGGTGGGAGTGGCAAAGGAAGGTGACTGCAAAATCCACATTCCCCCACTAACCTGCTTTCCAGCTCCATTCTCCTGTGCAGGGCAACAAAAGAAGACCACCCAGCCAATCAGCTGGGACTCGGGAGGCAGAGAATAGATGGGGGCGTGGGCAGTCAGAGGTGGTATTTGCTGGTTCTCTGAACTACTCAAAATTTCTGTAACCGGTTCTCCAGAACTGGTCAGAACCTGCTGAATACCACCTCTGGAGTGGAATCATTTTTTATTATTCCAGTGCTCAGGATCAGAACCAGTGGATTGATACTAGAAGGAAGTAGTTCAAAATAGCAATTGGGAGTTTCTTCCTGACTATGAACTGTCAACCAGTTGAAGAGGCTGCTACATGAAATAATGAATTATTTGCTAGAGGTCTTGAAATAGTGGCTGGATGGGCATCTGTCTGACATGTTCTATTGCAGGATTTTCCAACCTTGGCAGCTTTAAGACTTGTGGACTTCAACTCCCAGAATTCCTCAGCCAGCAAAGCTCAAGTCCACAAGTCTTAAAGTTGCCAAGGTTGGAGACCTCTGTTCTATTGGACCCTGTGACTGAGATAGGACATTGGATGAGATTATCTCTTTGGTACCTCCCATTTTCATGATCTGAATGTTTCTGCTACAGGAAATCAATACCGGGAGGCCTTTCTTGATCCACAGTCCATAGCTCTCAGTCTAATGGAGAAGGAAACAGATTCTAGCATCCATTTGCTTACCACTAATCTGTTAATATTACATGAAAAGCAGAAAGACTCTGCAAAATTGATCAATAAAATATCAGAGCAGAAAACAGAAAGCCAGTGCATAATGATATAAAAAGTGGTCATTTAAATTGCTCTATACATTTTAGAATTGAAAGCCTAAACTGCCTGAGGAATGAATGCTGGAAAGAGAGTATCTGGGGACAACTCACAATACTCAGGTGTACTTGGAAAGAGCATGCCATAAATGAATCGTATAGCAGAGGGGGCCCTGTCTTCCTACGATTCTTCTTTCCAGGCCAACAGAAATCAATAACTCTACTTTCCATTTGTTTGTCCTGTTGCTGGAAAAATGACAGAGTCAGAATGTGGACACACTGATATTCTGAAACACCAAAAACATAGAATGTTGACTTGGAGGTGGTTAAGGGAATGGATAATCTGGATTGTCCTAGTGTCATAAGATCTTATCAGAAGGTAGTAACTATAGGACCTTGTCTTGGAAGATAAACAGGGTCAGGCTTGGTTAGCACTTCAGTGGGTGAAAATAATACGAGTTCTGAGGCTAGATGGGAAGTAAGACAAAATTGAGGTCAAGGGCAATCGCAAGCCACTTCCATATTGTTGTCAAGAAGATGTGGATGTATTTATGAGATCACTAGGAGTACAGCTTGATTTGAACTTTACTTTGATTGCTCTGAGGGACTAGACAGTGGGATTGAATTCTTTTCAGGTCAAAAATCCTTTTGGAAATCACCATTTCCCCAATCCACCCACCCAATCATTTTGTTGCAAATAGAGCTACTTATCCTATCTGTTTCAATCCAACTCAGCAATATGTCACCAAGGAAGAAAAAAATTACTCATTTTGAAAATACCATGTCTCATAATCATAGTTACTTTCTATCCAAGGCAGATCCAGGCAGAATGTGCAAATGACATTTTGTTGGCCCTTACTGTAACTTTTGCTTTAACAATATTCAAGCATTTACATTTGCATTACATATTTGCCTCTGACAAGATAAGCCTATGGGCCAACATGTCCACAAAGATCAAGACTTTTTTTTCTTTTTTCCTCTATTTTGTTAATATCTTGCTTTTCTGTTAAGTCCTGGTTGTGTTCCATTGAAAGAAAACTCCAGAGAATGAAAACCAAGAAAATCCATGAAAGATCAATTCACAAATATCACAATATAATCAAACAGAATGGTTATAAACAGGATATCTAGCTAAGAATTAAATCAACTATACAGAATCAAACACAGAACAAGAAAGGAAACAAAGCATTCAAGGAAACCCAGCAACTATTAAATAAGAAGAATTATTGTTGTTTTTTTATAGCCCGTGGTGGACATTAATAAAGGGACATTCCTGCTACATATGAACACATGAGTGAAAAACAGACACAAGCAGAGATGAATCCCTGCAACAGCTTCTATAATCCTCTTACAGATTTTTTTAAAATGGGAGCCATTGTCCTGGTCCTCACACATGAAAGAGGCTCCATTCAAATGTTATTAAATATAAATAAATGTTAAGCCTCTTGGAGGCTTAACAAGGTAGGGAAAGCAGGCTAGTAGAATTCTTCTTGTCCTCTTGCTAGCAGCTCTGCTCTAGGTCATGGCTTTGTTAGCTGAATTGGGCAACCATACAAATGATCAGGAGAGAAGAAGGGCTTAAGAATGGACCAATCCACAACATTCTGAGCCATTGCATAGGTTTTTAATGTTATGTGTTGTTTTCCTTTATGTGTTTACAATTGTTGATTTTTGTATGCCACCCAGATCTGGTTGTTTGAGTTGGGCAGCCGTACAAATGCTAAAAAGGAAAGGAGGTAAGGGAAAAGAAGGAAGGAAGGAAGGAAGGAAGGAAGGAAGGAAGGAAGGAAGGAAGGAAGGAAGGAAGGAAGGAAGGAAGGAAGTTGCTAGAATCATTCAACAATTGTCATGCAATGCTAGAATAATAGCAAATAGCAATAGTGTAATAATATACTGTTTCACTAAAGTGATAAACTGATAGATGGGTTATGCTTACTGTAGCATGAAGATGTCCCGCTAATTGTTTTTAAAGGACATGTCCTCATCATGACACCTTTTCTATTCTCCAGCCCACTGCAAGGCAGATTTTATTACAATTGCTGTACTGCTTAAATGGCATTTTTGGCACAAATCTTGACATGGATATGCTCTACAATGTTTCATCAACAGTGCTGGAGATGACATGGTCAGGGGGTGGGTTCTGCCCAGTTTATATTGGCCACTTTAGGCTGATATGTCCCCATGCTTTTGGTTGAATAGCATTACTGTGCTCATTGCTCATTGTAGATTTTAAAAAGAGCTGGCATAGTTATACTCCACTCAGTATCAAGGATACAGCTGTAGAGGTGGTCAACAGTATTAAGTATCTGGGGGTGCAGATAATTAACAATCTGAACTGGTATCTCCACATATCATCCTTAGTGAAGCCTGCAAACCAGTGCCTGCATTTCCTGCATCAGATGAGGAGAGCACATCTTTCTCCTTCTGTCCTGGCCACTTTTTACAGAGGCAGAATTGAGAGCATTTTAACAAACTGTTAAACAAACTGTGTGGTTTGGTGGCAGCAGTGCCTCAGATAGAAAGTCCATACAGAGAGTAGTAAGGACAGCTGAGAAGATTATAGAAAGATTGCTTCCTGTTATTCAGGATACTACTTATAAACCAGTGGTGGGATTCAATTTTTTTTTACTATTGGTTCTGTGGGCGTGGCTTGGTGGGCATAGCAAGGGAAGGTTGCTGTAAAATCTCCAGTCAGAGGTGGTATTTGCTGGTTCTCCGAACTACTCAAAATTTCCGCTACCGGTTCTCCAGAACTGGTCAGAACCTGCTGAATATCACCTCTGTTATAAACACTATGTGCTTAAAGTACTTCCAGCAGGACTACCAGATTCTGTAACAGTTTTGTTTCCTATGCCATCCGTCTGATAAACTCGTAAGATTCGTTTTTCTCACCATGTACATGTATACATCCAAACTAGACTGTGCTCTTTCTTTGTGTCATATAATATAGTATATGCATATTTATTTATTTAGTCATCTTTATGTAGTGTATATTGTAGATGTTGACCCTGTGAGACCCATATGCAATGAAATTTCATTTTAATGTATGCTGATTAGTGTACCAAGTGACAATAAAGCTATTCTAAGTCTAAGTCCAAGACACCTGGCTTCTGCAGAGGCAACAGGAAGTAGGGAGAAGAGACTCAGAAGACCCTCTTATGGCCCCAGGTTCCCGTTTCTTCTCATGGTGGTTCAGCCTAAAGTCTTCCTATGTCAAACTTCCCGCTGTCCTTCTGATACATTTCTGATTCAGGAATGGCAAACTGAAATTATTGAACAGGCAAGAGCAACAGGGGTAAATACGCTGGATTTAAAATAAATGAATAGCCATTGTGCATATCTCCTTGGAAACGTACAGTATCCTTTAGCACTTAGTGAAGTGAAGAGATATATACCTCTTTTGTTTCAAATGAAACAAATGATGTTAAGAAATTTGATGTGTGAGTGGGAGAGAAATGGAGAGAGAAGAGAATGTATCGGGTGGGGACAGATAAGAGCAAGGGATCCTCCTGCAGGAAGTAGCAAAGCTTAAAATGAATGTTTTCAGCTTCCTGCTGCCAATCTTCCTCTCTTCACAATTAGAGGTTTCAAGGCCATTCTCTTTAAGATGGCTGCAGCTTGAAAGAATCCAGGTGACAGGTAATCCTTGCACAGAGATAGAAGAAAGAGAGGTAAACATTTTTCCAGACTGATGTTGGGGGGTGGGTAGGGCAACTTGGAAGGAGCATTGAGGAGAAGGAAAGGACTGACTCTTTCATCCTCTCTTCCTCCCTTCCTCCCTGCACAAATAACTTAAGGTTAGTGTGTTTTCTGCAGGTTCATTCAAAGAGAGCCCAAGTATCTTTTTAATAATCTGTAATGTTGTCTATGGAGATTTTCAGTCATCCAGGTCATGGTTGTCTCAAAGGTTCTTTTTCCAAAGGCAACTGGACTTTGTTTTTCCTTGAAGACATTTCACTTCTCATATAAGATGTCTCTTCAAGTTCTGACTGAATGAAAAGCTAAATGTCCTCAAGAAGAAACAAAGTCCTATTGCCTTTTGAAAAGCAGCTTTGGGACAAGCTGAAATGCTCTTCCTGGATAGCATAATTTCATAATAGCACAAACCTATGTCCAAAAGGAACAAAACTGATATTCTGTTGAACACATTCATGGAATATACTTGGGAAAACCAGCACATGTTTTGACAATGTCTCAACCCTCTTGTTCAGCCATCTGCCAAAACTTGCCTCCTCTTTTGCCCCGGACCCAGCACTAGATCCAGACCCAGACCCAGATATTGAGGGGAGCAATTGCTGACTAGTGATGCTTGGTGGGAAACCATGGGTATCTCTATCAATTAGTGCCCTTAACTTGTCCCATATTAAAACTTTAATGACAACACCCCTTCCTAGCCTATAATAGGCGTTAGTGATGATGGTGCAAATTATGCTAGCTTACTTTTCTATCACCTTAAGGACTGGGAATAAGCACTTTAACCCAGTGAAGAAGAGCCTGTTTTGTAAAAGATTCAAACATCCACTGCTTCATTTGTCCTTCAGATTTACAAGCCAGCAGTAAAATAGCTCTTATTGTGGAACACATAACTAATGTCTTATCCCAGAGCTGCTTAGACCTGCTTTCTTTTTAGCTTCTGTGATTGTCTAATTCATATCTGGGAGAAGCATCACTTGAGAATAGGACTTGATTTAAAGACTTTGACCATTGACCTTTTTTTTGCTCAAAAAGCAACAAAACAAAAGGGCTGGAGAGCTCAGCTCAGAAATAACCTAGAACAGGGGTCCCCAACCGCCGGTCCGCGGACCGGCCAGGGCCATGGAACAAGCCTTACCGGGCCGCTGGTTGCTGGGCGCCGCCATCTTTTTGGTAAAAAAGCAATTTTTCGTCAAAAAGATGGTGGTGCCAGCGCTTGAGTGAGCTTTTCCGGGTAGAAAGCCATTTCTACCGAAAAAGCTCACCAGCGCATAGCGCCCATTTTGTGACAGCGTCACTTCCGGTGACGTCACGGAAGTGATTTTCGTCAAAAGATGGCGGCGCCCAGCTAACGCCCGGAACCGGGCATGGGCGCCCAGCTGGCCGCCCGGGAACCGGGCGCGGCGTCGAAAAGGTTGGGGATCCCTGACCTAAGCTATGGACCTGGGGGCAGTTACAGGGCAATAGTATAATCTCTTTTAGTTCACTAGTTTCATTTTGCTGAAAAACAGTCATGAAAGCAGATGCGAAAACTATTGCTATTATAAATTGGTGAGATTTTAAGATGCCTCAAGACTCTTTCGTGGTTATTTTTATTTCTATCAAGAGTAGTTTGAATTTCTTATTTATTACACTGAAGCGGGGGCAGGGGGAGAAGAAGAAATTCAGTTTGCAATGTTTGTATTGAAGTGTTTATATGTAATAAGAAACTAATGAAGGTTAAGTTCATAAATTAATATATTTGCACTCCATGCATGTTTGCAGTCCTACTCTGATGCTTAGTTTTGTGTCGTTGGATGACAAACAGGATGAAAACCCACCACAGATTCCTTGAGAGACTCTCAAGAAAGCTCTCTACTAACTGGTTAGGCACAAATGCCTTTTCTGACTTGATTCAGATCAAGATGTTGCAGCATGTCCCATGTGAGAATTCATCCTGACTAGCTAACAGTGTTTTTAATTATGGAGTCACTTTTTCAGTATTTACTCACTTAAGATCTTTATTTAATGATCTCCTGGTCTGCCATTCACCTTTCCTTTTCTTTTTCGCCATATATTTATCAAACTGCAGGAATTGGAAGGCATAACAGAAATCTGTTTGATAATTGGGCTACTGGATTGGGGCTGCAAACATCCAGATTTTTGTTAGATGGTGGCAAAGGGAAATAAACTCTAATTTTTTGCTGCCAACTACTGGTAGTAGTACTTGAAATCTGATAGCTATAACTCAAGTTAAGTTTCCATAGAACAGTGTTTCTCAACCTGTAACGGGAAGAAGAAATAACCTTGAGGAACCGGAAAAGACCTAAGACAACAGTCATAAAAGAAAAATGATGATGCCATTCGGGAAAAAACTGTCCTTGTGTCTAGTTGTTCTGGTGTGCAGTGCCCTATAGTGTCGTTTTAAGGGTAGAAGTTGAAATAATTTATGTCCAGGATGTGAGGGGTCTGTAGATATTTTCACAGCCCTCTTTTTGACTCGTGCTGTATACAGGTCCTCAATGGAAGGCAGGTTGGTAGCAATTGTTTTTTCTGCAGTTCTAATGTTGAAGTCTGTGTGTGTGTTGTTTGGTTGCAGAGCCAAACCAGACAGTTATAGAGGTGCAGATGACAGACTCAATAATTCTTTTGCAGAACTGAATCATCAGCTCCTTAGGCAGTTTGAGCTTTCTGAGTTGGCGCAGAAAAAACATTCATTGTTGTGCTTTTTTGATGACGTTTTTGGTGTTAGATGTCCATTTTAAGTCTTGAGATATGATAGAACCTAGAAACTTTAAGGTCTCTACTGTTGATACTATGTTGTCTAGTATTGTCTAATATAATATAATATAATATAATTGTCTAATATAATATAATATAATATAATATAATTGTCTAATATCTCCTGCTACCCCCACCCCCCCACCCTCCCGCTAAGCGTGCAGCATCTACTGGCACCATAAAGATCGTGGAGAAGCGAAAGATAAAGATCAAGCCAGCCCGGAGACAGCCCGGAGGCGCAAAGGAACAAAGCAAGAACAAAGGCAAGCGGGCGAAGGCCGGGAGTGGAGGGGGACGCCATTTTAACCGGGACTAGCCTCGCAGGCAAAGAAGAATCAAGCGGCGGATCCGCGTAAAAGCAAGGCTCGTTCTTGCAAGGGATCCGCTGTAAATCCAAGTTAGAATTTTCTGTCCCGAAGTTGGTTGGGGAGACGACGGGCAGTGAGGAGGGAAAAATTCGGAGGAGACACCGCTGCCGCTACCACTGCTACCGCTTCGCTCCGGAGAGACAAGGAGGAAAGCCCGAGGAGCGCCAGAAGGAGGAAAGCCCGAGAAGCGCCGGCCGGGTGAATCGCTCCCTGAGCGAGAATGCTCCAAACGTGGCTTTTTCCCCAACTTTGAGAGTTTTTCCCCTCAACTGCTGAGTGAGAACACTGTGTTACAACTTCCTGTTTACAGAGTAATAGCGATCTGCTATTCAAAAAGCGATAAATTCCTCTCATCAGCTGCTAGTAAAACAATCAACCCGTTCCTTGCAGTCTCCTAATACTACCTCATTACCTCAAAACTTACAACTTTTCTACCTCATCACCTATATCAACGATTAGATAATCAATTTCTATAAAATATTTTATTAATGGTTTTATTAATTTATTGTTTTTAATTGATTAGTGTGATTAGAGTGTTTAGTGCAAACAGTGTGATTACTGACTAGATTAAAATATCAAAATTCATGTAATTTAATTGAATAGCAAAATCATTGATTTAGTGAATTTAAATGAACAGTGTGATTAATAATTAGTGTAATTAATTGATTAGTGATTAGAGTAATTAATTGATCAGGCTGATTGTTGCTCAGGAATATTATCTGACTTGAGAGATTACTACAATTGATTGTTTGATATTGTTTGATGTAATATTGGCTATATAGATTACCCAAAATTGTTCCTTTAATTAATTCAATCAACGTACTATTTTACAAATCCTACCATGCCAAAAAAGTAAATCCTACGTCAAACCACAACCTAAAGAGAAGATAATCCCCACCAATGAACCACAAGACTCCTGCACATGCCTTAAATGCTACAAAAATCTAAAGGATAATAAATACTCCATCATATGTTCTCTGTGTAAAAATACACTCATCATGACTGCTTGGGATTACCTGAGCAAATGATTAAATACCTAGAATCATCCAATGAGTATCCATATTTCTGCAAATCATGCATACCCAAACTGGATCTGTCTGAAAGAGATGATACCATCGAAACCATTGAAACATCCCCAATCATCGAAACCATTAAAACATCCCTCAACACCATAGTAGCATCCCTGGACGCCGTAAAAGAAAGAATAACCAACCTTGAAAAAAAAGACACAACGCAAAAACCTGAACATCAAATAGCTACAAACCACATCTCCACCCATCAACCACAATCCAATCCAAAACCCAATCCACAAATAAACACAACCCAGACAAATATTGATATCCCAATCCTCATCAGAGAAGCTGTTGAGCGTGAGCGAAAACGATCAAACGCCATCTTATTTGGACTAGAAGACATCAATGTCAATGATGACATCACAACTGTCCGAAACATCATCAGAGATTATCAAGCATCAACCATCTCCGCTGATGAAATACTTGACATTTCCCACATCGACCGAGAGCTCAAAAATAGAGACGGCTCTGTGGCCCCACGCTTGTGCAGGGTCATTTGCAAAAATGAATCAAGCAAACGTAAATTCATTTATACTATAAACTCACTTGCCAAAACCAACACCAACCACAAGAACCTCCGTTGCCGCCTGACCTAACCATACAGCAACGTGCCCGCTCCCGTGTACTCCGCATCGAACTCAAAAACCGTCTAGACAATGGAGAGAAGGACCTGTACATTGACTACCATGCTGACTGTATCAAAAAGTAAGCCACGCAACCCAATTCTCAACTTTTACCCTCAACCACAACCCTACCTCAACCCATCCACCATCACCCAAGACTAGGCACGTGCGCCCCCAACTACCTCAATTCTAACTACTGCCGGACTTAAATGCAAACTACTCAATACAAGAAGCCTCGTGAATAAAATACCTGAATTTCTCATCCTCCTTAATACGGCTAACTTCGACATTATATTTGTCTGTGAAACATGGCTCAATGCATCTCTCCCCGACTCCATTACCACAGTAAGAGACTATCATGTTTACCGATCAGATCGTGAAAATCGTCGAGGAGGTGGTGTTGCTATATTCTATAAAAAATCCTTACATCTAAAAAATATCCAAGTTATCCAGGAGCTTGCCCTTCCTGAAACCATCATCTGTGAACTATCCTTAAATATCACAATTCGATTCTTACTATGTTACAGAGCACCTGATTATGACATCGAACATGTAAACAAGCTAAATACATTACTAACATGGGCTACATCCTGCCCATACCCTTTTATCTTTCTTGGAGATTTCAATCTACCTCATATCGACTGGACCTAAATAATTGTACAACTGAAATCATACACACAACCTTCTACAATGCTATTACAAATCTGGGACTGGAACAACTAGTAACCAACAACACTAGACTAAACAACTGCCTCGATCTCATCTTCTGCAATAGTTTGAATTTAATTTACGGAATACAAACTAAAGAACCCTTTTCCAGCAGTGACCACAATATGATTGACTTTTGTCTCAACATACGTCCACACAAAAATCACCTCAATGATGTAATCCCCAATCGTAACTTCAAAAAGGCAACTATGATCATATAGACAACGACCTCTCATCCCTTGATTGGCAATCTCTATTCTCTGGATGCAATACCGTTGAAGACCATTACAACATATTCTTACTTGAAATCAAAAGAGTCATCATACTATATGTTCCAACAACAACTCCCAAAACAAAACAAAAAAGAAGATTACCCATATCAATAAGGAAACTTCAATCCAAAAAGAGATCACTCTGGCGGAAAAACAAATCTGGTCACGTTGCCAATTTCAAAAACCGATACAAAAACTTATGCCACCAGATAAAGACCGAATGCACCAATTATCACATTAAACAAGAAGAAAACCTTCTAAGCACCAATTCCACCGTGCTTTTTACAATTTTGTAAACAACAAACTAAAAGACTCAAGGTCCATCCCTCCCTTGATAGGACCTGATGGTAAAGACTGCAACGACGACACCATTAAAGCCAACATCTTTAACACATTCTTCGGCTCAGTATTTGTAAACAGCAATGGATCTTGCCTAGTATTTCCTAACCGTACCACAGATAACAACAATGACCTAATACATATCGATTTCACTGAAGACAATGTTGAAAAATCACTACGCAATCTAAAACCATCCCTATCTATTGGACCAGATGGAATATGTGCCTACTTCTTAAGAAAGCTATCCACTGCCATAGCCAAACCTCTAAGCATAATCTTTGAAAAATCTTTCAGGACCAGCTCCTTGCCTAACCTATGGTCACAAGCCACAGTCATCCCCATCTTCAAAAAGGAGACCCAAGCCTAGTTGAAAATTACAGACCAATCTCCTTATGCTGCGTCACCTGCAAAGTCATGGAATCAATTATCAACAAATCCATCATCCTCCACTTAGAGACAAACAACCTACTCTCCAATAAACAATTTGGTTTCAGAAAAAAACTATCCTGTAATCTGCAACTCTTACACTGCAAAAACATATGGACGACACAACTCGACCAGGGCAAAGCAATAGACGCAATCTACATAGACTTCTGTAAAGCCTTTGATTCAGTGGTACACGACAAACTACTCCTAAAAATAAAATCCTATGGTATATCTGGACAACTGAATAACTGGATAGAAGCATTCCTGTCAAACAGACAACAAATGGTCAAAATCGGGAGAGTCCTATCAAATCCAGTACCTGTCAATAGTGGTGTCCCTCAGGGCAGTGTTCTAGGACCAACTCTCTTCATACTCTACATAAACGACCTCTGTGATCATATTAAGAGCAATTGTGTTCTCTTCGCTGATGATGTAAAGCTGTTCAATACCACAGACAATACTGCTACCCTACAAAAAGATCTTGACTATGTATCCGAATGGTCAAACAAATGGCAACTTCAAATCTCAACAAATAAATGCTCTGTCTTACATATTGGCAAAAAAATCAGAAAATAAAATACAAGCTGAATAGTCAAGACCTTGTTGATGACCCAAGCTCTGTAAAGGACCTTGGAATACTCACCTCTAATGATCTGAGTGCTAGAGCCCACTGCAACTACATAGCCAAAAAGGCATTAAGAGTTGTTAACCTAATCCTACGTAGCTTTTTCTCTGGCAATATCACACTACTAACCAGAGCATACAAAACATTTGCTCGACCAATACTCGAATACAGTTCATCAGTCTGGAACCCTCATTACGTATCTGATATTAGCACAATTGAGAAAGTCCAGAAATATTTCACAAGAAGAGTTCTCCACTCTTCTACTCATTGTAGAATACCTTATGCCACCAGACTTGAAATTCTAGAACTAGAAAACCTTGAATTACGCTGTCTTCGGTCTGACTTAAGCATGGTATATAAAATCATACATTGCAATGTCCTACCTGTCAATGAATACTTCAGCTTCAACCATAACAACACAAGAGCACACAATAGATACAAACTCAAAGTAAACCGCACCAAACTTGATTGCAGGAAATACGACTTCAGCAATAGAGTAGTCAATGTCTGGAATACTCTACCCGACTCTGTAGTCTCTTCCCCAAACCCCAAAAACTTTAACCTTAGACTGTCTACCATTGTCCTCACCCCTTTCCTAAGAGGTCTCTAGGGGCGTGCATAAGCGCACCAACGTGCCTACCGTCCCTGTCCTATTGTTTCTCTATTCTTTTATTTTTCTTATATGTACCCATCTCATGTATTCACAATTATGTATACACTTATACTTATTATCTTGTAAACAATTGACAAATCAAATAAATAAAAATAAATAAATTAGACAATACTACATCAACAAACCTATATATATAATTGTAAAGTATAATATTATTATTGGGCATGCATAAGCACGCAATCGTGCCTAGCGTCCCTGTCCTATTGTCCCCATTTTTTTGTACCTAATTCCTGTATTTATATTCATGTTTATTCTTATACCCATTATATTGCAAGCGATTGACAAATCAAATAAATAAATAAAATAAAGACGTGGTAGTATAGGAGGGTTTCTCCTAAAATCTACCACCACTTCTACAGTTTTGAGTGTATTTAGTTCAAGATTGTTCTGGTTGCAACGCAAGGCTAGTTGTTCAACCTGCCATCTGTATGCAGATTTATCATTGTCTCGAATGAGACCAATCACTGTTGTATCATCTGGAAACTTCAATACTTTAACAGAGGGATCTTTTGAGATGCAGTCATTGGTATAGAGAGAGAAGAGAAGTGGAGAGATCACACAGCCCTGTGGGGGTGTCCTGTGATAATTGTACAGGTATCTGATGTGATTTTGCCTAGCTTCACCTGCTGCTTCCTGTCTTTTAGGAAGCTTATGATCCATTTACAAGTGTGGTCAGGTACAGCTAGCTGGTTTAGTTAGAAGAATATCTGGAATGATGGTATTGAATGCTGAACTAAAGTCTACAAAGAGGATCCTTGCATAGGTCTTTGGAGATTCAAGATGTTGTAGGATGTAGTGCATATTAACATCTGTCGATCTATTTGCTGAGTAGGCAAACTGCAAGCAGTCTAACAGCAAATCTGTGATGGTTTTCAGGTAGGCCAGCACTAGCCTTTTAAAGGCAAGTGCTGGTCCACCTGAAAACAAAATCACATTTGTTGGTCGTGATTTCTAATAACAGGCTGTAATAGTAATATTTTTTTTGTCCATGTTTAATATTCTATTAGTTTATCAAAATATAAAATAGAAGTACAAAGAAAAAAATGAAAATAATGGAAAATAAGGGGGGAAAGGGGGAAGAGAAAAAAGTGTAGGCTAAAGAAAAAGAAAGGATTTGACTTCTGATTCCTTTAGGTGTAGTAGAATATGATAGTAAGATAAAGCCTCAACTTTTTACTTCTATATGATAATATATACTAGCCATTTCTATATCAACAAACCTATATAATCAGCAAAAACCTAAATCAAAGTTTCACTTCTCTCTACCTCAAGCATAAAGTCCACAAAGTTTCCAAGTAGAAATAAAACTAATTGGTCATAGTATGATTTTCAAACACAATATACTTTTGCCTTGTCAATAGTTGCTGTTCTACCAGTAATCCTACAGCGCTAAGCCCTGGTTACTCAGCCATAGCTCCTGAGTTCTATTGCCCATTTACCACAGATGCCATGCCCAGGAACTCTTAACATCTGACATTGTCTTTGTTGACCTGGGCAATGACTAAGCCAGTATATGATTCTTTTTCTATTTTGTCACCATAGTAACTGGACTTATGGTTATACTTAGACTGGTTCTTCTGCTAAGACCTGTCTGGTGTGGGTGATCCTTCTGAAAGAATACACTATTGTCAGCATAGATTTCAGCCCCATCAGAGCATCATGAACTCTTCTTCACAACAAGGGACTATCCTTGGAAGGATTATTATGGTTGGTTGCACAGTCAGCAAGATGTTTAGTCTGGATTTGACATTTTTATCAACCTATCATCCTAAACCCTAGGATTCATGATAGACAGATGTTAATGCTTCATGGTGTTAAAGGATGTAAGTTATTGGATTTGATTGTGGAATGGAGCCAGTTTTCCAACCATTTCAATTTTGCCAAATATCTGGAAGCATTTTTCATTATTTTGCATACCAATATTGGTTGGGTGCTGATAAAACCCTTGACCTATTCTTATGACACTTGACAAAATTTGTCTCCTCAGAAGGGGCAATAATGCCTAAGCATCATTTCCAGTTCCACTAAAAATGAAAAAAAAATAGTGGCAATTTTTTAAAGGATAAAGAAAACACTGTTTTGTCTCCAATTTGGCTTGTTTCACCCTCACTTAAGAGGCTATAGAAAAATGAGCTCAATTTCAGAGTACCTTTCATGGAAAACAGGCTAATAATTGACTAAATAAATATATTCTGCCAAATAGAAAATAACCACTTGGCATTTTGCTGTTACAAATGAATGGAAAAGTGTGAAGATTTGGCATTGAAAATCATGTTTAAAATATGACTGAGGGTTTAAACAGAATTGGTCCAACATTTCCTGGACTCTTCCCTTCTTTCTCAAATCAAAGTTCAAAAATGTAATAATGCACTTTCTTAGATAAGTGCCCTAGTCCTGATGTATGGATTTCAAGCCAATAAATTATTTTGGTGCGGTTTCCCTTTGGCATATTAAAAGAAAAACAAAATCCATCTCCAGACATCTAAAATTAAAGTCTTTGGCAGCCAGGTTCTATTTTTAATGGCAGAATGGATCACCTGCTTCTACTTTTTGTCTCTATTTTCCTGGCATTATCTTTTCAAAAAGGAGATTAAGACTAGAATAACCAAAGGCCACTTCCTCTGGAGTCTGTTAATGATAATAATACTGAGTATTCTTTCCAATAGGTCTGGAAAGTTCTGGGCCTTTTGATATAGCTATATAAAGAGATGTATATTTGTCTTTTGCTCATCTGTCTTTCTCTTTCTCTGGTTTTCCCTGGCTTTTGTCCCAGATAGCAAATAAACATCAGGCTATATTTTTGCTAGAGCCAGTTTGGTGTACTGGTTAAAGTATCGGGCTAAAAACTGGGAGAGTGTGAGTTCTAGTCCTTCCCTAAAAATAAAGTCATCTGGAAAACTTTGGGCCAGTCATTTTCTCTTAGCCCTAGGAAGGAGGAAATGGCAAACCACTTCTGAAAAACTTTGCCAAGAAAACTTCAGGGACCGTCTAGGCAGCCTTCAAGAATCAGATGAATGGAAGGGGGGAAAAATTGATAGCTGATCTGTGTGGTGGGTATGGCTGCTCTGATTTAGACCTAGGGTGCAAAGAAAACTAGAAATTACCCACAATAATTTTTCAACAAGGAGGGAAGGAAAAGAAATGTCCAGCTGGCCAGAATTATACAACACACCCCATTCACCATGTGTACAACAGGAGAACAACTATTAGAAAGAAGACAACATCTTGCTGATCTCATCTAGCACTGTGAATCATGGGCTGAAAAGAAATGGTTCCACACCTGTCAGCCTCCAGTCAACTGTCCTCTTAGCCTCAATTCAAGGTGTTGTCTCGGCACCTCAGTTTCTCTTTCCCACAGCTGAAGAATTAGAAGTGCAGATTGCTTGAACTTAGAGCAAGGATATCCAACCTTGGCAACTTTAAGACTTGTGGGTCTCAATTCCCAGTATTCCCCAGCCAACATGCTCTGCATCTTGAGTTTTCCTTCAAGTCAGTGTTGACTTCTTGTGGCTGCCTGGACTAGTTCCTGAAGTTTTCTTGACAAGGCTTTTTGGAAGTGATATGCCATTGTCTCCTTCCTAGGGCTACGAGAGAAAGCCTGGCCCAAGGTCACCAGGCTGGTTTCATGCCTCAGGTGGGACTAAAACTTCTATTTTTATTTAATAGAATGCATTAAGGACCAAATTCACTATCAGATGTCATTGCTACAATTTCTAAAGAGGACCACACCATATTCAAAGAGAAACCTGTCAGTGGCTTTGCCATGTTTAGGGCTGTCAAACTTGCAGCCCATGGGGCGGATGCGTCATGCACTGGCCACTCCCCCACCGGGTTTAATGAATGGGGAAAAAATCCCAATAAGTCACATGATGCCACCGTGATGACATGAGTTTGACACCGCTGGCCATGATGGTTAAGAAAACAACCTTTGACTGAATGAGGATAAAATAGTAGAAGATAGCATGATCTTGTTTGCCTTGCAGACTTCCCAGGGACATTTGGCTGAGCATTATTGAAGGACTGATCAAAAATAATTCCTATGCATAAGTGTTGTTATATAAAGTATTCCTGTCAGCGATTTCAGACACCCTGTTCCATTTCATTTCATTTTTTACTGGGCCTGAAGAAGCAGGGTAGGAATAATATTGATGCTTTTGAAATTCAGTGTTGGAGAAGATTCCTGAAAATACTGGGTACAGTCAACAAAACAAACAATTGGATCATTGAATAAATCAAGCCAAAGTTCTCACTTGAGGCACAAATTACCATGCCTACTAATTCAATGTGCCTCAAAGTATCCTATTTTGGGTATATTATGCAAAGATTTAGCTCTTTGTAGAAGGTTCTAATGCTGGGAAAGGTGAAAAGAAAGAGACGAGGATGATCAGCAGCAAGGTGGATACACACAGTTTCATCAGTGGTGAGTGCACCATTAGAAAACCTGAAAAACTGGATTAGAAATAGATTGTTATGGAGAAAATCTAACTATGTAGACATTAAGAGCTGACACTGACTTGATTGTACACAATCAATCAATCAAGTATTCTTGTCCAGTATTCCAGCATTCTGCCCTATTCCCTCCCATATTTCTTTGGACACATACTAGAGACTATAGCAATTCCTAGATACAGATCTGCATAATGTCCAGGTAAACCCTCTTCTGTTGGTTTGAGTGATGAGAAATCAAAAGCACAAGCCAGGAGCATGCAATCAAAAGTTGGCAAGAGTTAAATTGATGGCACTGTGGGAAAAGATTCAGAATTCATAAACTTTAGGTTTGGAAACTTCTGGTAGACATTTTCTCTTTAATTAGGAATGGCATAAGAGAGCTATGTAACAGTCAGATATTGTACCGACAGCTGGAGCATTCAATTTCCTTTGATTTGAAAGAGCCCAATACATTTTCCCCAAATTGGTATCCTTTAGGAGGTCTGCCTGTTTATCTATGATGTGTACTTCTTGTATAGAAGTTATGTCTGCATTTTGTTTTTTAAGTTTTTCAAATGACTGTTTTCTTTTTAATGTTGAGTTTAAATCATTGATATTAACTGAAAATAAGGTGATTTCTCTGTTCGTGTTACTGTCTGTGTAGAGTGTTTTTTGTTTCTTTTCTTGTTCTGCGTTCTCTTGTACTTGGTCTGTTGTCCTCATCCTCTCTAAGTTTCTGAGATTCTGACTGTGGTGCAAGTTCTTTCTCTTCGTAGAGTTGTTCTTCCTAACTTCTTGTATTTAAATCTTCTCCACTTTCACGTTCTCCCTCGGGTCCCAGATATTGTTCGCGAAATTGATGCACTTTCTCTATTTTATCAATTTTTTTAAAACAAGTTTTATTGATTTTAAAGACAAACAAAACATAAGACATCAAAGTATAAAACCTCCTTTCTCAAAAATTACTTATAAGTTTTAACAAGGCAAATAAAGCATTATTTTTTAAGGCATAGTTCCACATTATCACATTTCCATTTAAACACATATATATCTTTTCCAAATTTCTCATTGTTTCTCCCTTCACTTTTATTCAATTATATTTCTTTCTATCAAGGTTTTATTAATTCTCAATCAAGCATAAACACACAAAATACAAAACATAAAACAAGACATAAAAAGATAAAACCTCCTTAATTATCATTTATACATGTCTTTTCCAAATTTCTCTCCCTTTAGTTTTATTCTTCCAAGGTTTTATTAATTCACAATCAAAACATAGCTAACCAAAACACAAAACATAAAACATAAAACTTCTTTTGAAAAGTGGCTTAGCCCCGGGTTACATCTTTTTTTTTACAGACCTAAATCAAGTTCATGCTCACCTTATATACCATTCATATCTTATTAACCATTCTATATTTTCTATATAACTTCTCCCTTCTTTTCACTCTCTTAATTATATTTTGTTTATTTCATCTTATTTCAAAATCATTATGTTTGTATCTTTTGTCCGTTCTTTTCCAATCATCTATTTATCTCTTCTCTTTAGCAAAGAATTTCCCCTGTAATCACTTTTAAGGTGTGACGCCTTTCCCTAAAGTAACACTTAAAATAATACATAATTTCTATCCTGATTCTGCTTAGTACATTCTACATATTGCATTTTGAAAAAAAAGAATAATAAACTTATAACATAGTTAAGTATATAATTTCCATTCTAATTCTAATTAATAGTATAACTAAGCATTAATCATTTTACACATTCTCTTTGATATTTTATTAAATATTGAAATCTATCATTATAAAACATTTTAATATTTTAATATTTTTTTAAATCTTATAATATTCCAATAGACTATTTCAAATGCAAATACTACAATACTATCTTATGTACTCTTGCAGAATCTTTCTTAAATTATACACTGTCCTTTATCCTTTATCTCTAAAAAGATATCTTGCTTCAGACCGTGGCTTTTTTCCCTTTTTCCCTCCCTTTCTTCTCCAGTCTGATCTTTTGGACCCCCCTCTCCTAACCTCCACCTTTTTAGCTTCCCCTCTCTGTTGTAATTCTCTTTTCAATTGCTTTCTAACATTGTACCTTTTTTTCACCTTATTTTTCTTTTTCTTGGTTGTTTTATTGAATCTTAAATTCTCATTTTTCCTTCCTCTCTTCCTATTTTCTTTCTTAATCGAACTTTTTTGACCATTAAAAATGGCTTCCTTTTCTTCTTCTTCTCCTTCTCCTTCTTCCTCAAGTATTTGCTGGTATGTAGAAACCGCCATTTCTAAAAAGTGGAAGACAGCTCCCAATGAATTCTTGCCATTTTGTTCTCTTTCTTTTAATTTTTCATATTCCATTTTTAGTTGATCCACAGATGGTGCCATTGTAAATTTTTAAGAACAACCCAGATGTTTTTAGTCTTAAAGTAATTTGCAAATGTCAAAGTTATCAAACAATCCAAACAGAATGAAATTATTTCCTTTCTTCTCTTTGCAACTTTTTCTCCTGGGGCAAAATCCCAAATATATTTTAAAGCCGTATTACAATTAGTTGTTGGTCTTATAATCTTCAAAGCATCTCCTCCAACAAGTTTTTAAAGATTTTTTTTTAGTCCTCTCCTTCCCACTTATAACAAAGAGCTTGTTTTTACCTTAAAGAAGCAGGTTTTTCTGTGCTCATTTGCTTTCTCCGTAAGGAAGGGGAATGAACTTTCCTTCAGCACTTTCACCGCCCGTAACAACTTCTTTTGGAAACAAATGTATCAATCCGAAAGTCAGGTTTCCAGGGTGTTTTAAAAGTAACTTAACTCAGCCAAGAAAACTTCTCCTTCTGTCTTCCTCCTGCACAGTCTTATCCGATTGAAGATTCCTTTGTGGCTGCCATTTCTGACAGCCACTCCACCGCCTCAGGAAAAAGGAGTCTAGCCGGCTGGGGAAGGGGGGTGTGATATCCCCAGACCCCTGCCCGGATCTCCTCTGTCTTCCGCTGCCTCTTTGGGGCAGCGACAACCCCCAAATCCAGTTGGATCGGGGGTACCTCAGCGGCGAGCGCAGCAGGGACCCGCAGAGAAGCGGATTACTGCCGCCACCGAAGCCTTGCAACCGGAAGTTTTATCAATTTTATCAATTTTATATTTTTTATCCTGCCATGTTACTAGGAGCCCTTCTGGGGTGAGCCATCTGAACGATATACCATTCTTAATTAACTGAGATGACAAAAACTGGTAGCCCCTTCTTTGCTCCCTAACTCTCCTAGGTATTTGCTTCAATGTTACCACTTCATGATCTTTATATATCAGTGGCTCATCTCTGGTCTTGCCGTATAACATGTCTCGTATTGTCTTTCTCGCAAATCTGATGTGGATTTCTTGGGGTAGTCTGTGTCTTCGGGTGTAATAGGTATATACTCTGTAGACTTCATTGATGTCATTCTCAATTTCCTGTTTGTCTTTCTGAAGGGCTGTTGCTATCAGATTCGCCATTATTTCACGTAGATCTTCCTTTTTATCTTCAACAACATTCTGGAATCTCAAATAAAATGATGCTTTTTCTGATTCTATATGCACCACGGAATCCCAAAGTTCACAATATAAAACTTTCCAATTTTGTTCCGATTCCTCTAATCTCTTTCCCGCCATCTCAGTTCTTGCCTCTACTGTGTTTAATTTTTGTTCTTTTTTTGTCATTGCCTCCTACATTTTTCCAATTTTGCTATCCAAATTTTGTATCTCGTTCTTCACTCCTCCTATTTCCGTTCTCATTTCTAATTTCATGTCTTCGTGATTCCTCGCTATCAGTTCATGGGTTTTTACCATCATCTCCTGCATCATAGCAAGTGTTGACTGTACTGCCTGCAAACTTTGGGCAGAACTTGTCTTTTCCGCCAGTAATATTACGTCAATCAATCTCTGTCCCAGAGGTGAAGATGTCACTGTTGTAGGTTTCTTCCCTGATTTTACATTTGTAGTTATTGTTGCCATTTTAACTATTTGTAGAAGCTCTCTCCAATCCACCATCAACTATCCCTAGTAGAGTTATATTGTCTTCCCCTTTAAATACAATATACGTATTTATACATATATTGTTAAATAAGTTTTCTATTATAGATAATCCCAGACAGATCTTATTTCTATTTCTTAACTGGTCAAATATTCTAAGGTTTAGAGTTAAATAATAATCCAATATATATATATATAGTTAATCCACTATAAATACAGTTAAATAGATACTGGTATGCTTAACCAGAAAACACCAAACCTATATAATCACATAATTAATGTAAATACTTAAAGCACCCAATTCATTAATATATTAAAATATATGAATTTATCTATTTCCTTAAGAATATATATTTAATCGAAGTGAGTAAGTCTAATTTCTTTTCTTTCCCTTGATTTCTTATATAGTACTTTTGAACAAAAATTGATTGGTATAATTTATCAGTAGAACAATAAGATGAAAATAATAATACTATATAATTATTCTTTGACCATCTAATTCATATGCTTATAGAATCACTTTCCAACAATTATTCAATTAATCCAAAAAGTTCAATCAGTATTAAGCAATATTCTGTATACAAATTTCTAATATATTTACCTCTATCAAATTAGTTTTCTACCAATGTCACTTAAATAGGTTTGTATCTTACCAATATCTATTAAATCAGATCCAGAGGTTTTTTTTGTTAATTGTCTTACAACAACTCTTAATTCAAAATGTCCTCATTCCAAGTTGCACAGTCACTTTCTCTGTTTGTGTGTTTTCTTGTTATTCTTTTGTTCTTTTATTCCCACACAGTCACAGTTCCACTTATGAACCTTAAATAAATCTTTCTTATTTTGTTGTCAGGATTGTCTATTCATATTTATCAAATTAAAGTTTCTTTTCCCCAGTCCTTTCTTCCGACCTTTCAATGCGTCAAATGTTCATTTCCAAGTTTTACACTCTTAATTGTCCTTTCGTTTTCCTATACCACTTAATCACTTTCATTTCTTTTTCTTTCTTTCCACACTTCTCAAATAAACGTACAATAAGGTTCTATAGTTCACTCCTCCACTTACAAGGCAAATGTTATTATCTCACCCTTCATCTCCTCAGGTTTCACGATTCCATTAGTCAGCATAAATCTCTGCTGTTGTTTCAGTCAGCGCTCCTGTCAATAACTCCGCCACTTCACCACACCACTCAATTCAGAGCTTCCTTTACAATATACATCAATATTCTGAAAATCTTCTTTAAATACACCTTTCCAGTGCTCAGCCTGCTGTTTCCCTCTTTTTGCTTCTTTTAATTGGCTGGGCTGCTGTATCTTTGGTTTCGATTGTCACGGTTGTCACGATCTCCCTCTTCTACCATTGGTTTTCAGGGGGTTCTTCTTCCAGTCTCTGGGATCACAGCACCTCCCCAAGACCTCTGCGTCTTCCCCTTTCTTTTGCCTACCCCTCCGGGGTCCGACACACTCCAAAAAGCCACCAACTAGCGAAAATCGGAATCTTTCAGAGCAGCGATCCGCTCCTCAGCTCCACACCGACACTGCCCAACCAGAAGTCCCCTGGAGCATTTAATTTCCATAATGTTATCATTTTTCAAAAGAAGCTCATAGAAAGTGAGATCAAAAGCCGAGGTGGGAGCTGGTGGAGCAAAGGAGAGCAAAATGTGTGCAGTATATGTAGAAACAGAAAATGAGAAGCAGTTAGGAGTGAAGACAGATTGATAAAGAGGAAATTCTGAGAGTTAGGAAACATTATGCTAGGACTGCATGTACACTTTCATTAATGGCATGTTTACAATAGTATATATTCAGTTCCACAAACTGATGATGCAACAGACGGGTAGTTATAAGTACGCTTGTGACAGGTAAAATAGTCAGGTGTGGACTTCTAAACTACAAATATCATCATGCTAGGTAGAATCATAGACATCAAAGAGGTCTTTTGCACCATTAAGTTCAAATTTTTCCAAGTAGGAATTCAAATTAAAGTTTGCATGACAGGTGGCAGTCCAGTCTCTTTCACTCAGGGAAAGGCTGGTTTATCTAATTCTCTTATTAATTGGCTCCACAGTCAAATTTCTCTTGCTATTAGAAAACTAAAATCTCCTTTCCTATAACTGAAATCCATTTTTCCATGTCCTGCCCCTTGGGAGGATTGAGAATAGGGCAGAGAATACAAAGGCTCAAGAATCACCTTCTTTAATAACTTTTTGGTATATCATATTCCCTCTTCCTAAAACATTCCCAGTTCCCAGTGGTGGGATTCAACCTTTTTCACTACTGGTTCCATGAGAATGTGCTGCGTGTGCGCAGCATTCAAAAACTTCCGATTTTAAGCTTCAAAACTTACCTTTTATTCAGCGCTGGTGAGTAAAACAGCTGAGGTTCAGCAATCCATTCTGTTGTGCGAATCAGCTGAGCTAAACAACAAGGAAATATAGGACAGGAAGGAGCAGGGGTGGGTGGGCAGGGCCAGCTGCTCACTGGAGCTACTGGTTTGCTAGAACCAGTGTGAACCGGCAGCATCCCACCACTGCCAGTTCCTTCGGCCCAGATTCAATTACAGTTCAGTTTTTGATGCCTATCTCTGAAAGTGTTTCAGCTAGTCTGAATTCTTCCTAAAGTGTATGCTCAAAATTGGGCGTAATCTTTGTATTGGAATGTAATTATCCAAAACCAAGTGGAATTATTGTTTTCTGTGATTTAATTCTGAGGCTTCCATTTGAATTTGCCTTTTTGCAGTCACGTTATAGCCAGTTTCCAATCAACCTTTTTTCCTACTTTTTTTTAAAATGTTCTATTTCCAGACTCCAGTATACTCACTGTATATCTGAGTATCTGATTTTTGTTTTCTAAGCCTTTTGTATCTATTATTTTTCACTCCATTCTCTAATCTTAAGAGCATTTTAACTTTTATTTCATTTTGTTGGGCCTTAATTATTCTACTCAATTTTGTGTTATCTGCAAATGTTATAAATATACTTGCTCATTGAGGTTAAGGAGGAAAAATTGAAATTTACAAAACTTAACCTTGTGGTATCACATGATGAGCATCCCTTCCATTCGAGGAAGAGCTCTTGATGAGGTCTTTGTCATTTTTGAACCAGATATTTTCCTTCTTAAATCTTGGGCGATCCATCCACGCTTCACTCACTTGACAATTAAATGCTATGGATTACTTCCTAAGTGGCTTGCTGAAAACAAAATATATTTACAACTCCAGCACCGTTCTGATCAAAAAACAAGACAAGGTTAGTATGTCAAGACTATCCGATATGGCTCACATTGTTTTCAAGGTGTCTACTGATGACTGCTGTCTGTTCCCTTCTAGAAACTTTCCAGATCTTGATGTCAGACTGTCTGGTGTGCAGTTACATTGCTGCTTCTCCCCCCCTTTTTTGAAGGTAGAATCCTTTGTCCTCTTTTATATTTCATGCATTCTTCAGAATTTCTCAGATTATGAAGTTCAGCCAGACCATGAGCAATTTCCTTCCATTCTCTGGAATGTAATTCATTTGGAACTAGAATTGTAAATCAGTTCAAAGTAAATATATGTTTCTATCAATCTCAAACTTAAATCTTGCCCATTTGTTCTGTTTTTCACAAATGCCTGGTAAAACACCTGCATTTGCATAGATTTAGTGAAACCAGGAGTGGACTTTTTGTTAACATTTTGCAGTTGTAATTAATAGCTGGCATACTGATTCTTTTCTTACTTTTACTGTGAACATTTTTTCAACCCTTTTAATTTTTCTCAATATTCTTTGTTGTCAATTCATTCTGATTTTCAGCCTTTCTGATTATACTATCCTGTAATCTGCAACTCTTACACTGCAAAAACATATGGACGACACAACTCGACCAGGGCAAAACAATAGACGCAATCTACATAGACTTCTGTAAAGCCTTTGATTCAGTGGTACACGACAAACTACCTCCTAAAAATAAAATCCTATGGTATCTCTGGACAACTGAATAACTGGATAGAAGCATTCCTGTCAAACAGACAACAAATGGTCAAAATCGGGAGCGTCCTATCAAATCCAGTACCTGTCAATAGTGGTGTTCCCCAAGGCAGTGTTCTAGGACCAACTCTCTTCATACTCTACATAAACGACCTCTGTGATCATATTAAGAGCAATTGCGTTCTCTTCGCTGATGATGTAAAGCTGTTCAATACCACAGACAATACTGCTACCCTTCAAAAAGATCTTGACTATGTATCCGAATGGTCAAACAAATGGCAACTTCAAATCTCAACAAATAAATGCTCTGTCTTACATATTGGCAAAAAAAATCAGAAAATAAAATACAAGCTGAATAGTCAAGATCTTGTTGATGACCCAAGCTCTGTAAAGGACCTTGGAATACTCACCTCTAATGATCTAAGTGCTAGAGCACACTGCAACTACATAGCCAAAAAGGCATTAAGAGTTGTTAACCTAATCCTACGTAGCTTTTTCTCTGGTAATATCACACTACTAACCAGAGCATACAAAACATTTGCTAGACCAATACTCGAATACAATTCATCAGTCTGGAATCCACACTACGTATCTGATATTAGCACAATTGAGAAAGTCCAGAAATATTTCACAAGAAGAGTTCTCCACTCCTCTACTCGCTGTAGAATACCTTATGCCACCAGACTTGAAATTCTAGAACTAGAAAACCTTGAATTACGCCGTCTTCGGTCTGACTTAAGCATGGTATACAAAATCATACATTGCAATGTCCTACCTGTCAATGAATACTTCAGCTTCAACCATAACAACACAAGAGCACACAATAGATACAAACTCAAAGTAAACCGCACCAAACTTGATTGCAGGAAATACGACTTCAGCAATAGAGTGGTCAATGTCTGGAATACTCTACCCGACTCTGTAGTTTCTTCCCCAAACCCCAAAAACTTTAACCTTAGACTGTCTACTATTGACCTCACCCCTTTCCTAAGAGGTCTGTAGGGGCGTGCATAAAGCGCACCAACGTGCCTACCGTCCCTGTCCTATTGTTTCTCCTATTCTTTTATTTTTCTTGTATGTAACCATTTCATGTATTCACAACTATGTATACATTTATACTTATTATCTTGTAAACAATTGGCAAATCAAATAAATAAATAAAATAAATAAATACTTCTCAGCTTTCTTTGTGACTTCCTCCTTATTCCTCTTTCGGCCTCCTATGTGTGCCCTTTTCTATTTTTGGGTTGTCAGTAAGTTTTTTTCTACTGCCATCAGTTTTTCCTCTTCATTAGGATTGCTTGCAATTCAGTTTTCCCATCTTGTTTTTAGGAGTTCCAAACAATTTTGTACTCCCTTTCCCATTAGCTTTTCCTGCCGAGAAATCCTACTTATAACTGTTCAGTTTTTTATTAAAATCTGCTTTTTAGAAACCCCAGAGACTCATTTGTCTTTATTTAGTTTTATTTTCCCTTAAAATCAAGAAGTCAAGAGTTACACAGTCAGTATCTCCTAATGCTTCCACTTCATTGACTCCTTCTTCCCTAGTATCTAATATATAGACAAGAAAAGCAGATCTTCTCACACTTTTCTCCACTGTCTGAAAGAGAAACTCGTTAACATGATAGAAAATTCCAAGGAAGTTTATGTTTGGCAAAACTAATCTTTTACCTGATCATTACTACTTCAAGCCTTTTGAAAAATCTATTTTTTTTTCTAAAAAGCACACTCTCCTTGGTTGGGTAAACAATAATAGGTAAAAATAGGCATATTTTAACTGTGATGTTTTTTACTGCCAAGTTCATTCAGCAGAATTGCAGCAGATACTTCTATGATACAGAGAAAAATCCTTCACCTTTACTTCTGTTTCTCTTTCTTTGGAACAAATTATATCCTTCAGTGGCTACATTCCAGCCATGGGAAGTCATTCTACCAGACTCAATTATTAAATTGTGTTTGCTTTCCTGTATTAAGAGTTCGTGCTCATCTTGTTTATTTTGCATACTCTGAGTGTAGACAGAAGTAGTTCATGAACTTAATGAGCTAATGCTCTGATTTCTTATTTAACAGTTTAATAGATCTCATAGCAACCTTTACAGTGCACAGGTCTTTAAAGTTATTTTTTTCCCTAGAGACTTGGAACAGGCAAGCTGATGACCTCCAGATGTTTTAGATTACAACTTCCACGATCCTTTTGCCATTGTTTAAACACTGAGACTGGAATTGAAATCCAAAGCACCTGAAGGGTACCAAGTCACCTATCCTTGATTTAAATCTTATCAACAATTCCTCCTATAAATCATGTCCCTCTACTATGCTACTCTTCATGTTATCGATATAGAGTATCTATATAGAGAAGAGTGTCCTAATTCTGAAGACTACTATCCAGGGGTGGGATTCAAAAATTTTAACAACCGGTTCTGTGAGCACGGCTTAGGTGGTGGGCATGACTTGGTGGTCATATGACTGGGTGGACATGGCTTGGTGGTCATGTTATTGGTTGGGTGTGGCCAACTCAATATCACTCACATCAAGGCACGCATCTCCTTGCCTGGCTTCTCATGACTGTGGGGAGGCTGAAACAGTTGTAAGTGTGAAAAATGGTCATAAGTCACTTTTTTCAGTGCCATTGTAACTTTGAATGGTCACTCCACACAAGCAAAGTACCAGCAAAGGAGGGGAAAAAAAACTCCAGAGAAGTTCCTGAGACAGGAAGTCTAGTCCTGCCAAGAATGTAATAAGGGTTAATGGAGAGGCAATTTCTGTAAGCAATACCAGAATGTTTCCTTCCCGCCTTCCTTACAGGATTAGGCCAGTAATTTCTTCTAACAACCGGTTCTCCAAACTGCTTAGAATGTTAACAACCAGTTCTAGAGAATAGGTGCAAACTGGTAGAATCCCACCCCTGTTACTATCATTTTCTTCTGTCTCTTGTTCTTATTACAATAACTGAGAAAAGCAATCTGAACAGGAATGTGCAGAGAACAACAGATCTGAATGTCATAGTTTTTATTATAAAAAAGCATATAAATTGATTGACCTTCTCATAGAAAACTGTTCAGGACAATTCCTTCAAATGCACTGTTAATTTTGCCCCTAAAATAAGAATAGTATCACCACTCTTAAGAGGCACATTTTCACACAGGCCAAACCTGCTTGGCATCTATTACACTGGTCTGGATTTTCAAGGGGTTTGAGACAGGAAGGCAATGTATTTTTATGAAAGGAAATTGGTTTCTCCTAGTAGTTTTTGTCAATGCACTGGCTTTCTTTTTGCTCTTACCTAACCAGAATTGTGGGTTAATATATACAGTGTCATCTGCATTCACCTCACTACTATAGACTTTTGAAATTTCAGAATGACTCGTTCTACAGGCCTAGCTTTCCATTTGTGGCATCTCCATTTCCTCAAACACTCTGTGGGCTGCTGCTATAAATCAAGGAGGGTCCTAGTCATGATTATTCAAACTACTTTGAAATCTAAGTGCTAAAAAGCAGAATGGCCGTAAGCCTTTTTTCTCTTCTTCCCTGACTGTACCTTAAGAATATAAAAGAAATTTTTAAAAAACACCTCAATTTAACTTCTTTCAGCATAGAAGTTGGAAGAGATAGATAGTAAGAAAGTATTTCCACAGATTTCAGGGTAGCTAAAAAAAAGTATGCTAACATTAATTTGTATTCTCTCACTAATTTGCACCTCAGGAAACTGGTCTGTGGCTTGAGATTAAAAAGATGAATCTGACAATTCTGTTTGTTTTTTTAAAATTTCATTTTATATTCTTAATATTATGGTACCATCGCAGAGAATAAAAGGATAAATGCTTACAGCCATAGGTATCCCTCTGTGGAAACAATTACTTTAAGCTTCTTTACCTATATTTGTTTTCCCCAACTACATAGCTTTTGTCCCTGGCTGTATTATCATCTGATCCTTGAACTAATACCTTCATTGATCTGATCTCTGTAAAGAATACACTCTAAAACTACAAAATACAAAAAGAAGCTGTTTGCGGGTGTTATAGTGGGAAAATACAAATTAATGCTAGCGTACTTTTTTTTCAATTCGCCTGCCACCATTCATGTAGCTTAAAGAAATAAAAATGAGAGTAATTAGTATGAGTGATGTGAAAGCAAACTGCCATCTGGTGAGATTTGTAGTCATCCAGTGGAAACAAAGCAATATTCTTTTTCCCACAAGACTGCAAAAATGTTGCAGCTGTCAGTTAAAATACCTTGTGTTAATAAATAGTGTACTGATTTTTTTTTAAAAAAACACTTTTGTTACTGTAACATTTTAAGAATAAGGAAAGCTAAACTCCCACAACACCTCAGTCACCTTTATTAAACCCACAGATTTGAAAAATGTCCTGTGATAAGTTTATTTAGAATTATTTCCTGAGATAAGGCATGATCTAAAAAAGCTATAGAAATACTGCAATTCACTTGCTGATGGCAACAATTCCAGCAACAAAAAATACAAGACATCATTTATTAAAAAAAAAAAAAAAAAAAACAGGAGAAAGTTCTGTTCTGTTTTGAAAGCAATTCAAAAATCCTTCAGACCTTGTACCCTCACAGCACTAGGCTTCTATTTCATAGAGTAAGAGTCAGAAAAATAAAGTTGTTGCTTAAGGAATGAATTCATGCAAGCAAATCTGTCTCTTAAAATATGTCTCTTAAAGCAACAACATTTCTCTCCCAAGTTTGCACAGAAGTCTGAAAAATGGCCAGTTGAGCAATCACCTTAATATAGCAGATGCATGATGCCCTCACACATTTTCAACATTTAGATGAAAGTGCTTGGTGAAGTCACCCATCAATTTTAGATCCAGTATCATCCATCCCACCATCCGTCATCTATCTATCTATCTATCTATCTATCTATCTATCTATCTATCTATCTATCTATCTATCTATCTATCTATCTATTATCCATCAAATTTTTTGGCTGCTCATCTTACCAAAGGATAACTCTGCTGATGATACCCAGGAATGCTGTGGATTTTTGCACACACACACACACACACACACACACATCGGATCTTGGGGAGCTTCCATTTTTATTCTTGGATGGGGCAGTCCTCCTCCATTTGAGATAGGTGTACTGTCTGTGACTTGTCTTGGACTCACAGGTCTTGGAGCAGATGGCAGCTGTGGTCAAGACAGTTTTTGCTCAAATTGCAGCAATTGAGCCCATTCCTGATTGGGAGGCTCTCCAGATTGTCACTCATGCCTCCAGTTGTGTCTGTCCATCTGGCAGATCTGGCAGAAGGGTGTGCTTCTGTCTATTAAACTGAGTCATCTATTGGAGCCTCAGAGACATGTCTTGCCTGTGGCACTGCCCAACACTTCAATAATATTTCTCCAGAGATCTTTACAATCCTTCTGAAGATGTTCCACAAAACAATTGGCTATTTTTCACCAGTTTGGGGACAGAATAATCTGCGAACCCCTGTAAGATTTTGATTTTACGTCTTTTGTTACTATTGATTGTTCTGGTTTTATTGTATACAGCATGCAGTATATAACTGGGTATTTTTAAATCTTATACATAAATGAATGAATAAAATTTGTGCAAAGTTGAAAGCGCCTCAACCAAATCATTCTCCAAATATTGACAGCACTAGTGGTAACCACTGAAACAAGGTAACAGAGGGGGCGTCCATTGGGGAGGGAGATGCCAAAAAGGTGAGGATGGAAGACACAAGACACAGTCAAAGCTCTACCTCTTTTTAATATGGACTTTTTAAAAAAGAGTGATGGTGTTTTAGTTCTTGCAATTGCAACCATGATTTTGACATTTTTGAACCCTGTCCCTCGAACCTCCTTAAGCAAGTTCCACAACTAATGATGTTCTTCCTTGGGTGCATTACAAAGCCACCATCAGACATATATATGACATGCTTTCCTACAACAAACTCTCACAATGGATAGATAAATATCTGATTGTTGTGTTATTTGCCATAATAAGTATTATTTTTATATAGTTTTCAGATCAACTAGGTTGATTCTTTTCAGATCAATTGGTGATTGTGCACTGATGATGTTTTATCATGCTACATCACTAAATGAGAGTAGTTAGATGGTGATTTTTTTTAAAAAAATATTTTAGATCAAATTAGTTCAAAATACTGTACATTTTTGAAGATTTGTCTTAAACTCTCATACCAGAACACACCAATGAATCACAATCAGGATTACATATACACATTCTGGTATTGTTTGTTTACTGTTTATACTAATGTTATTTCCCAATTATAACGGGTATTAAATTTTATCATAACTAATCACAAACAAACTAATAACAACCCCATAACAATTCATGAGGTCAGATTTCCCTGTAGTTAATGGGCATCTAGGAGAGTCATTAGCAGTTTTATCACATTTCATTTATCAATGAAAGTTTAGCAAGAAATTGGTCAATTCTCAATTTCCTGAAAATGGAAACATTCTTTGTTGAAGATTGTATCAATTACTGTTGCATCAAATGTATTTTATATGCACAGAATTTCTAATTTTCAGAATGCTTGTTCTGTAAAGGTAGTTGAATATTTTCCAAAAACTGCATTTCACTTTATAGCATTTTTTAGACAAAATGCTATCCATTAAAGATTCACTGCAGTGCAGCATTTCAGTTAATGTGCTAGACCAGCCAGATTCAAGTCTGTTTTCTGCCATGGAAACTTACTGGATGACTTTGAACTAATTACTCGACCCAACCATTGCTAGACGGTTATTGTAGGCAAAAATGAGAGGATGTAATGCTGCATAAGAAACAAACAAAATGTTAAAAAGTCATTATATTTATGTAGTCACTTACCAAGCACATCTAAATTATATTAAAGTAACCAAGATATATTTACAATCCCCAAATCTTGCCACAACTTTTGAGCACCCCTATTGTTTGGAAATTGAAAGGTGAAAAATTTGACATGCTCTATGAGTGTATAGGGCACCATGCCCTATATGAGTGTATAGGGCTTCTCAAGGACTTTTGGAGGTCTGAACCTAATAAATAAAGAACTAAAAAGGGACATGATTTCTGATCTGGTTCAGAAAAGAAGGTGTGTTTTTGGAGGGGAATAAGTGCCTGTTTCTGAATCTCCAGTCATATATCTGTTTGTACAATGGCTGAAGGGGGCTGGGCCAGAAACAGATCCTGTTGAGAAATGTCAACATATTTTGATAACCATTGTTCCCAGTTCTCATGACCTTCTTCTGTGGCACATCTTCCTGAGTTTCAAGGTTTTTGGTGACAAAAGTGAATTGGGAACTCAGATATCAAAATAGATATGCGCAAGTGCCAAACACAAAATAGCAGACAATGCCATTTATCTCTCCTCTATATTCACCTCATAAGCTAGTCAACAGGTATAAATCAGCATATCAGACAGATTTGGGAACTTATTTTTCCTCAAATCGATGTATGTATTTTCAGTGCTATCTAGTTATTTTATTATGATATGCTGAAAGGGAAACCAAATAGTGCTTCTTAGACAAAGAGAAAGGAATAAAAGCTTCCAAACAGAAAATAAGAGGCCTTGGAACTAATACTGGCAGACGTCAATGTTTGATATGAAAACTACAGATCTTTGTCAGAAGCAATCCTCAGAAAACCTAAAATAACCAAATACTGAATTGAAAGAGCTGGAAAAAAATCAAATAAACTTAAACTGCATGATATAGAACTTGTTTCCAAGATGAATAAGAAATTTTTAAAAAAATGAATAAGAAATTTTTTAAAAAAACTTTCATGTGAAATGTTAATACCACTTTATAATGCCTTGGTAAGGCCACACTTGGAATACTGCATCCAGTTTTGGTTGCCATGATGTAAAAAATATGTTGAGACTCTAGAAAGAGTGCAGAGAAGAGCAACAAATACGATTAGGGGACTGGAGGTTAAAACATATAAAGAACAGTTGCAGGAACTGGGTATGTCTAGTTTAATGAAACAAAGAACTAGGGGTAATATGATAGCAGTGTTCCAATATCTCAGGGGCTGCCACAAAGAAGAGGGAGTCAAGCTATTCTCCAAAGCACCTGAGGGCAGGACAAGAAGCAATGGGTGGAAACTAATCAAGACTAAGGAGAAATTTCCTGACAGAACAATTAATCATTGGAATAACTTGCCTCCAGAAGTTGTAAATGCTCCAACACTGGAAGTTTTTAAGAAGAGATTGGATAACCTGAAGTAGTGTAGGGTTTCCTGCCTTAGCAGGGGGTTGGACTAGAAGACCTCCAAGGTCCCTTCCAACTCTGTTATTCTATTCTATTTCTATGTCTGTATTTACTTTTCCTTGCTACCTGAATCCACGTTCATTCATCAGAATCATTTGAGAGAAATATAAAAAGTAACTGCTATTTTTAATGTTGTCTTCTTCTAAGTTGTAAGCTGCATTTTGTGTGTAGTAGAATTATGTCTGAAAGTCAAAGAATTAGGTTCTGGCACTGGAGCAATCTTCCTCATTGTATTAAAATTATCTTCCATTAAGAAACACATATGAAGTTCAGCTCCTTTTAATTCTCCCCAATTGGTATACAGCACTATGTATCAACCTCACCAATTTTAAGATGTATGGATTTCAGCTCCCAGAATCCCATAAAGTGTAGTGTTCAACAATTCCTATTTTCTTCCATTCATCTTCTGCCTTTAAAAAAAAAACACCATTCATCTGCTATACATAGGTCATTTTCAGGATCATTTTCAGGAATGTACTTTGCAGGCGACTCTCTCTGGAAGGCAAATGAGGCTATGTGTGTGCTAGACTGGATGAGGCAAAACAAACTGAAGCTCAGCCTGGACAAGAAAGAGGCATCCTTTGTTGACACTCCCTTATCCCAAGACAGGCAGAGTGGTTCTCCCATAATGAAAGAGATTTGGAATCTCAGAGGACTTTTACTCAAGTCTCTTTCTTGACCTACTGTGATGAAGTAATTGGCACTCCAAATCAATGAACAAAATGGCACATGGGTCCTGAACCTGGATAAGAATGAAACTTGATGCACTGTGGTAAAAGTGAAGTTGTGTACAGTTAATCTGATGTTTTATGAATTTTGTTTGCTTTCTGTCACATTAAACATGGACATTCTTTCCAAACACTGGGAGTAAGAGAGTATTTCAGGACAATTAGGGGGCCACATGCAGCATTGGGATCACAGGATGGTCATCCTGGCCCTAAGGCCAATTTCCAAGGCAACCTTTCTTTGTCTTTCACCCCAGAGTATAATTAAGAGGAACACCTTCTTCCAGGTAGTCCCTATTTGGAAGTCTTTCCCCAAATAATTGACTCTACAATACAATAAATTCCTTTAATCACCCATTCTCACAAACCTTTCATATTGTTATCTTCATCCCTTAGATGTTTTAATGATTTCTGGATTTATTGTGCATTTTAGGTCTTTTGTTTAGTTAGTCTTCAGGTTACGACCACTTGTTCTATGACCATTCAAAATTTGATTGTCCCAGCATCTTCATGGATTGCAATTTGGCACCTGGGCACAGCTTGTGCTTACAATGGTTGCAGTATCCCACAGTCATATGATCATCTTTTGTGACTTTCCCTGCTGGTTTCCTACAAGCAAAATCAGTAGGGAAGCTGGTAAGGAAAGTTGTTAGTTGCTCAGGTAAGTCACTCTAGCTGCATTTATTCCCAAGGAGCCACAGGGATCTTGTACTCCATAGCAACATACACCCCTGCTAGCCCGTGCACCTGAAACCCCCACCACCACCCGATCACTTGTGTTCCATAGTGTGAATCATCCCAGTCAGCGTCTCCATTGACCCACCCATGTCAGTGTCAACCTGCAGTCATTCCCAACTCACCTGTGGCTCCTACCAATCTGCCTGTGGCCTCCCCACACTTGCTTGGGACTCCTTCCTCTTCCTGCTTAACATCCAGACAATTATTGCAGCAATGGGGACTCACTGCCAAGATTGCCATTGATAACTGATGTGGTCATGTGACATCTTGCTCTATGATCACATAAGTTGGTGATGGAAATATGGATCCCAAATTGCAGTCATAACCTGAGGACTACCTGTACATTTTTATCATATTGGCAGCTTTAATTTTGATTGTCTAACTTGGAATTGTTTTTCCTGGTTCTTTTATACTGTTGCTGATATTTTAATTTCATTTGTTAATTTCATTACTGCTGTGCTTGGCTGGGTTGTCTTTCCCCAGGGAATTGATTCTTGAGGTTGCTACTGATCCATTCACTCCATATTGTTATTATCTTTTTAAATATAAAACATAAAATGGCTTCAGCGTACTTGTTTTCAGAGCTTAATCCACTGTGGGCTCTGTGTAAGTTTGCTGTTTAGAGTTGGAAGCTTGGGAAAAAGAAATAAGCAGATGCTGCTAAATGTCTATAGCCATGAGGGGAAAAAAATCACAATTGTTTAGAATAAAGCAGGCATGCATTCATAGTTTTTCTTCCTTAAATCACACAACATTAAAACAAATGCTTTTCCCTCTGTGCTTTGTTGAATAATTTAAGTATGACTAAACAAGAGAACTGAGTAGTTTCTGCTCAGCTAAAGAAATGAATTTTCTTAGCAACTTTTAAAGGACACTTTTGTTGTGCCATATATTTCTAGAAATTTAAAAATATAATATTATCTAGATTATTTACTTAAAGAAAATATAGCTCTTCAATCTCTGATAAAGATACCATGGGGATGAAAGTATTATTTGAAACTGAATTTCCAGAAAAATGAACCATGGCACTTCCATAATTCATTAATGGGTCGTTGCCAGATACGACCTTTCTCTTTGGGTGGAGATAGCATCCACGATTGGGTTATCAGTCACTGCTTGCTGGTTGGACTGGGTCTGTCAGATCTTTGAGGACACTCCCCTGTTGCTAAGGGTGCCCCAGAAATTGGCAAAGGAATAGTGACAGACAGACGTGTTTTCATGCTCCAATGGATTCGGAACGGACCTCCATCAGGGTGGGGCTGGACGCTATCTCCACCCAAAGAGAAAAGTCGTACCAGGTAAGAATCAACGATCCTTCTCCATTGTGGTGGAGATAGCATCCAGGATTGGGACATACCAAAGCTGGCTGTCCTACAGGTGAGCCTAGTGCAGTCTGAATCCCCTAAACAGTGTGGACCTTTTGAAGAACTCTCCGCCCAAAAGCTGCCTCCACAGATGCAAAGGAGTCCAGCTTACAGTGTTTAATGAACGGAGAAGGTGAGGCCCAGGTTGCTGCCCTGCAAACCTCCATAGAGGCCTGAGTGGCCCACGCTGCCAACGTGGCCGCACTTCTCATCAAATGGGCCATTATTCTTGGAGGAACTGCAAGTCCTTGGCACTGGCAGGCTTTGGATATGCACAGTCTTATCCAGTTGTTGAAGTGACGATAGTAGAACGTTAAAATGAAATAAAAACAGATTCAGACTTCCAGAAGGGAGAAGTTCGTTTAATGTAAATATGCAGGGCCCTTTGAACGTCCAGAGTGTGCCACCTTTTTTCTAAAAAATGTACAGGATGTGGACAGAAATCAGGTAAATCAGTTTCTGGGCTCTGTGGAACCAAGACTTCACCTTTGGCACGAACGAAGGGTCTAGTCTTAACACAACTTGGTTGATGTGAAAAACACAAAGGTCCTTCCTGACAGATAAGGCAGCCAAGTCTGAAATCCTCCTGGCAGAAGTGATTGCTACCAGGAAGGTCACCTTGCAAGACAAAAATTGCAGAGAGGTAGATCTCAGTGGTTCAAATGGGGCCTCAGTCAGCAAATGCAGTACTTTAGAGAGGTCCCATGGGATGTCTAGATAGGGATTCTGACCCCCCCAAAGAAAGTAGAGAAGATAAGGCCACCACCTGCCTCTGCAACGTGTTGGGTGACAGGCTTTCGTCAAGGCCATCTTGAAGAAAGTCCAGCACCTGGGTGACCAAAGCCTCGGAAGGGTCTGTCCCAGATCCAGAACCCAATTCGCAGAAAGCCCTCCAGGTTGCATCGTAGATATGATTGGTGGAAGGCCTCCTGGAGGCTTGAATGGTTTGAATCACCTTGGAGAAGTAATGATCCTGGATCAGAGATCCCCGCTCAATCTCCAAGTGGTCAATTGAAGCCACTCGGGTTCCGGATGTAAAACTGGTCCCTGGCTGAGAGATATTCTGTCCACCAGCATCCTCCAAGGGTGGGACACAGATAGGTTTACTAAGTTTGCAAACCATGGCCTTCTGGGCCAATGAGTAGCCACAAGTATGAGTTCTGCTCTTTCCCCCAATAGCTTATCACCCTCGGGATCAGGGGCATAGGGGGGAAGGCATAGAGAAGCTCCCTTGGCCAAGGACTGTGTAAGGTGTCCGTCCCCTCTCCCCCCAGAACCACAAACCTGGAGTAGAACCTCAGGAGTTGCGTTTTGTCCTGAGAGGTGAAGAGGTCTGCTGCTGGCAGTCCGAATCATTCCAACAGTTCCTGAAACAAAGCGGGGTGCAAACGCCACTCTGTGTGGTCTATGATGGTTCTACTAAGCCAGTCAGCTTCTACATTGGATATGCCTGCAATGTGCTAAGCTCTGAATGGTACCTGGTGCATCTCTGCCTAGAGGCAGAGCTGTTCTGCTCCCAGCATCAGGGACCTTGAATGTGTTCCCCCTTGGCAGTTAATGTGCGCTTTGGTTGTCACATTGTCAGTTAAGACCAGGATGTCCCTATCTATTACAGTGTCCTGTAATTGCCTTAGGGCCAAATTGACTGCCCTAAGTTCTCACCAATTAATGTTGTGGCTTAAATCTGCTTGGGATCATTGTCCCTGGACCATCCTGGATTGGAGAAGAGCTCCCCAGCCATAAAGGCTGGCATCCATGGTCAGCACCAGCCGGTCAGGGTCCTTGAATAAGAGCTTGAAGGAAAGGGCCTCAGATAACCACCATCTAAAGGATTTGATAACTTCCGGGGTTAACCTGACCTTAGAAAGCGTAGCCAGGGGTACCCTGTTCTTAGATTTTACTTGCCCAATCAACTCCCTGATACTCTCCTGGCGCTCCTGGGACAAGGACACCCTGCATGAAATCTACTATGGCTCCCAGATGGAGCAATATTGGTGCGAGTGAAGTGGCTCTTGGCCTCGTTGACAGAAAAGCCATGCTCCTGGAACATCTGGATGGTGATTTCCAAATTCTCTGCTGCTTGAGATGGAGAGGATGACTGGACCAGTATATCACCCAGATAGCACTGGACTCTGACTGGAATGGCTCTAAGGTGGGCTGCCAGTGCTGCCAATAGCTTCGTAAATGTTCTGGGAGCAGATGTTTGGCTCTCTTGTCCTCTGCCTTCAACGAGTCCTCGGGCTCCCCGGGAATGTCAGAGTTGGATTGCAGAGCCGCTACTGGGGTGTCCGCAGTGGTCACTTCCAGGGCTTTGGAAAGATTGAACAGCCTCCTGTCCAGGGAAGACGGGCTTGGACCCGACCCAAGAGAAGACCACTGCCTTTGGATGAATGTTGTGAACATCTTTGGCACAGGGATGACATCTGCCATTATGGTCTTTTCTGAGAACAATGGATCATTGGGGTCTTTGGAAGGATCTGTTGACTGGTGGTTCAGGAGCCATGCCTTGCCCTGTGGCATTCTTTGCCTTAAAGAGGAGCAACTTGAATATGGCAGTTTGAAACAGCCCTGAAATTGTGGGCTGGTCAGAATCAAGGCCTTCATCATCAGAAAAATTTCTATCCATCTGCTGTCCCATGTCAGTTGGATTAAAATGAACATTCCCAGCAGGAGCATAAGAAGTAGACCCTGAATAAATGGAGAGATCCTCATAATGGGACCTTTGTCCTGCTGTTCTGAGGGGAAAGAGGAAGCTTCAGAAGGTGGTCGCCTGGTTTGTTTTAAGGCTGCTGACACACCCTGCTTTACTGCCTCAGCTAACAAGAGCCTGCATGTTTAATTGAAATTCAGGCTCTTATCCCACTGCTGGACAAAATCCCACTAACGTGGGAGTAAACATAGCCTCAGGGGCCACTCTGGATTTCTGGGCCGTTGCTGGTAACTGTTCTTTTGCTGGGCAGACAGAAATTTCTTATTTCAGAGCCTTCAAAGGGATCTTGCATTAAATCCTGCTCTTCAGCTCCCCCAGTGTCCACTTCTGGTAATATTCTCTTGTCAGATTGAAGAGGCCTGGCTTAACAGTTGCTCCTCATATTGGCGGGAAACTGACATGGAGCTGGTAGATGCCATTTCTGAGCTCTTTTGGGCCACTTCTTGTCCCTTAGCCCATAATCTGTTTAATGCCTTATCTCTAGGGCGCTCATCCTGCTCAGCTGCCTTGGAATTCTTTCGAGCCCCTGCAGCTCTATCCCTTGGCTTGGGGCTTTCCGAAGAGGTTGACAGATTCGGGGCTGCAGGGCTGAGAGAGCGTGATGGCCTGCGAGCCATCTCCTCTGCTCTCCTAGTCATGCGTTTTGGGTAGAATCCACCATTTTTAACTGTCCCTACTTTCCAAACTTCTCTATGAGCTACTGCCCTGTGGCAACTCTCAAACCATCAAAGGGTGTGAGGCAACTCTCAAACCACCAAAAGTGGAGAAGATCCAAAGCTTCTAAGGCGGCCGTGAAATACCTTTAGAATTGATGCAGATCGGCCCTCAGCTGATCCGTTGCCGGATGGTCTGGGCCAAAGCCCCAACCGATTGTTTGCTTTTGACAGCCGCCTAAGTAGACCAGTCTGGCTGCCAAGGAAATAGCATTCAGGATTGGTTTTGTTTTTTTTAAAACCTAATTTAGACTTAATTCTCAGTAAATTTGAAACATCTTAGGAGCAATCCAATACACATCGTCCAGCTAGCTGACTGAGTCAATTTCTGGAGCACCCTTAGAAACAGGGGAGTGTCCTCAAAGAGCTGACAGACTCAGTCCAATCAGCAAGCAGTGACTGATAACCCAATCCTGGGTTAGGGATGGGATTCTACCGGTTCTGTCCAGCTCTGTAGAACCGGTAGCTCTGAAGAGCAGCAGACATAGAACCGCTTCTATGTCTGCTGATGTTTTGGCCCACCTGCCCGCCCGGGCTCTTACCTGACCTTTATTTCCTGCTTTTTCAAACACAGCTGCCGTGCGAGGCACAGGTGCGGTTGAAAAAGCAGGAAAAAGGTGCTTTTTCAAACACTGCTTCTCTGCACGCAGCGCTGCTCAGCTGTCCAGGCAGCAAGCTGATGACGATTTACAGGCACGCGCACAGCGTGCAGGGAAGCACATTGTAAATCACTGAACCTCGTAAATCACCAAACCGGTAGTTAACCCTGTCAGATCCCACCCGTCCTGGATGCTATCTCCACCACCATGGAGAATATTCTAATTACATTTCACAGCAGCTTGCACTAGCATGAGCTCTTATAAACAGTTAAGAGGTCTTCATCGGTGAAAAAGTCTCTTGCTTATTCACCAAACTTACAAAAAATAAAATTGTGGGAAGTATTCAAAGAAGCAGTTTGAATATGGAAGAAAACATTCCATTATGGATACAGATTTTAAAAAGTTCCCTAGTGTTAAATGAAAATGAACAATTGCATTCCCTACCCGACTCTGAAAATGCTGTGTATTGGGGTGGGGGGAGGAAGCCTCTTCTCAGTTAAAATAACTTATATAAGTGAAAATCACAATTGAAAAGGCATATTGATAGGGTAAAAGTATCCATCCTTAAAAGCGTAGATTGGTGTAATTGCAAGCTGCATACATTTTAGCAAGAATTGTATGCAGTCACTGCTGAGGATCATATACTTTATTACATCATTCCATAAAGGGAATGCTTATGTTATGAGGTTGTTAAAAATTTGGGAGTCAGTTAAAAGCATCCATAGTAATAAGAAGAATCAGAGGTTTGTTCCTGACATCCTATTTCTGAACTGCAGCAGAAAGACCAAAGATCCAGTTGAGCAGATTTTTTTCTTTCCTCACTTTTCTGAAAATGTGACAGTCCCACTTTTCATGGGTGATTTCATAAGGTGAATAACTAACACAAGACTTTTTAAGTTTCACAAGATTGACGTTCAAGGAAACCATGGGCTGAATGAAGACAAATTCAGATTAGAGAATGATGGTTCTGATTAGATAAGGTAGCGCTAGCCATGATGAGTATCGGTGTGGAGAAAAATGCAGGTTATAAATCAAGTAAATATATTTCAGCTTTGTAAAGTGATTAGGACTACCTTGCAGCCTATCCTTAAGCTCTATGTCTAAATCATACATAAGAAACTTGTGTTGCTTGAGTGAGAAAGCAGTACTTTTAAATAGCTATATCTCATATTATCTTCACAGGAAGGCCCGTTTCTAAGATAAAAATTATATCAAAGAGGAACATGAAAGGAAAATTTTGCAGCTTTAGGACTTTTAAACAGATTGGAAAGCCCCTTGTTCGGAATCAGTTTGATTGCTGTTAACAATCTATTTCACACCTATTCACTACACTTCACTAAATAAATTTCTAGGTGATTATTAAAATCAACACTCCCTCCTGGTTTTAGTACTACTAGGGTTCCTTGAAAGTCTAGTATAACTTGAGTCTCACAGATATTGTCCAATTTTAACTATATATGATATTTATCTACATGCATTAGCAGGATAAGCATTATTCCTTCCAATAGAAGAGATTATTTGTAGTTCAGGGTTGAATTGTGGAGTAATTGGTGCTCTCTGAACTTGGTTGATTACAGACATTTAATTATGCAAGTAGATGACATTAAAACAGTGGCCCCCAATTTTTTGGGCACCAGGAAATGGTTCCATGGAGGTTTTTCTGCAGAGTGGAGGGGGGCATGGTTTTGTATGCTCCTGCATCCTACAGATGGGCCTTGCTTGATTACATGGCCCGGTTTCTGGCATGCTGCGGCCTGGCACAGGTCCATGGACCGAAGATTGGGGATCCATGCATTAAAGGATTCAAACTGATGATGTTACCTAGTTGGGTAAGGAAATGTTTGCAAGCAAACAACAAGCTTAGTAGAGAGTACCAAAAACGCCATTACTATTTCATTTTGTTTTTGAACAGATACATAACTGCCCATTTGCAAATACACCAAAAGGTTTCATTCTCCAGCCTGTATGGATGTCAATCATTGCTGGGCTGTTCACTCATTAACTAAACATATGTTGGTATTGTATTTCATACTGCAATTCTTTTGCCAGATTGGTTATATAATAGCAGATGAAAAACTTCTTATTAGTTTATTGATCTGCAATCATAATTGTAATCTAATTCTCAGTTTTATTATAAACAGTTTTCAGCAGAATGCAAGTACTTACATTTTACTATTGCAAAGTTATTTATAGATCACCATATTCAAAACAATGTGCACCAAATTATTTCACACGAATTAAAAAATAATTAACAATAATATTTTCCAGAATCACGAACTTCATTACAAATGCATTTCATTTCCTAACAGTATGAATTAATGGCATTGATATTCATGTGCAAATGTATAGGGTTTTTTTTAACTCCCCCCCGCCCCAGTTAGAAAAGAAAGAGGCAGAAAAAATAGAGAATGCTACATGTGAACATTTTTAGAATAATCAAACCAACAATCTGATTAAAGTACAAAGGATAGCTACTGCTTGAATGCAAATTACTCAAATGCAAATAAAACCCAACCATAAAATTCAATCTATGCATACGACAATTCTATCAAAAGAGTCTCAGAAGGATTTCTTTTAAAATCATATTGGAATATTATTGTGCTTTTTTAAAACAGATATTTCAGTAAAATATTCATTAGATCTAGCGGATCTGAGTGCAAAATGTGGAATGACCACTGGATGGCAGAAAACAAATGCAAATAACAACTCATTAATGCCATCTAGCGATGTCAACTTTTAGCAGCCCAGACCAGGTAGCCCAAATATAAATTGCTATCAATGTATTCCCACGCATGAAGCTTAGCTTCAATATTTGTAAAAAAATGTTTTTCAAGAAAAGAAATGTTTGGAAATATCTATCAATCCCTACTGCTGGAATTAAAGCACTTTAATATTTTTTAACAGGATCAATACAGCTCTCTTCTTGGGTACAAGGTAATCAGGGATAAAAAGTGACAATTTTATAAATCATGTCAAATAGTTAAAAATTCCAATATTGTATCCCTGGATTGAATTATTTAATGCACAATCTCTTTAAGGGTTTTTCTCTGTCAAAGAGAGTAATGGAGTAAGATTATTAGATGCCCAACTATCAGATAGATGTATCTCTTCAAGTGGAGTTACCACATATGCCATGCTGTATAAATATATACACAGTATGAAAATGGTTTATAATTTACAAAGGATATGGATTAAGAATAAGTTAAATAAAAAGTGGTTTCCATAGGGTTTTTTTTAATAAACATCTCAAAAAAGATTAATTTTTAATACTCCTTTTACAAGCACATGTAATAATATTTTGATATGGTACACACAACCTATTTATATAACAAAATGGTGTGGTTTTGCTTCTTTCTGCTTTATCTGATTTGGCTTGGTTTAAAGAGGTAGGGTACAACTAGGAAACTTGATGAGAAAGACTATTTTCTCCCCCCATACTTCTGATTTTAATCAATGAAAAGTGCAATGTGTTGGCCCAGTTTTGTCTCCAGGCAGCCTTATAAATCGAAGCACCTCTAGCTGCTTGATGCTCTGATCCCCTTGAAAAGTTCATTCAGAAAATGAAGAGGTGCTTGCAGGTTAAAAGTGAAAAATGTTTTTGTGACACTGAGATTTTAAATGTTCTTCTCCATTCTCATAGAAAGCTGCTGCAATTATGGATATGAAACAGATCCTGGGAGAGAATGCACAGAACTGGTGCTTGAAGCTTGAGGCGAGCAGGTTGCCAGGTGCTGTCCACCTGGGCCAGCTTCTTCTTCATTAGTCTCTTCCTTCTGTAGAGTATTTTGGGATGGGCATTCAAAATGTACACAATGAAATACCTGAAAGAACAAAAGAGAAACTTAAATTACTAGGTTGACTCAGCCTTCCATCCTTCCGAGATGGGTAAATTGAGGACCCAAATTGTTGTGGGCAATATGCTGACTCTGTAAATTGTTTAGAGAGGGCTGTAAAGCGGTATATAAGTCTAAGTGCGATTGCTATAATTCACAAAAGCCGAAGTGTTTTATTAAAGGTGGTCCTTGTTTAATGACCATGCATTTAGCGACTGTTCAAATAACTGTGCCGAACAAGTGGAAGTTATAACTTATTCTCTAAGTTCTGGCTGTGCAGCATTTTTGTGTTCACATGATTACAATCTGGGCATTCAGTGCTGGCTCACAATTACAACATCACAGCAATCTGTGCTCATGAGATCACAATTTCTGATGTTTTGTCATGGCAATGTCCTTTGCTATAATGATACCAAGAAAACATACAAAGTTGACTGAATTTCACAATTTACTCACTTGATCATAAACAACTGGTACTTATTTTTTTCCATCAGATTTTTTCTGATGCATCTACTTATAATACATTTCTGATTGCTGATGCATTTGCATTGTCTTTAATTTTCATTGCCCTAATAAAATTATAGATTTGTAAGTTTTAAATTGTTTTAATTTGCTGTATTTTTTGCTGTCTCAATTATTTATTTAATTTTGACAGAAAAATTAAATAATTGTGACAAACATAAATTGCACTTTAATTCATAGTCCAAACTGAATTTCTAAGTATGAATAAATATTGGGATGAAAAACCATAATTCTTATATTTGATAGTTGTCATTTTATAGCCTATTTATAAAGCTGGCAACAACTCTGGGAAAACACAACATGGTATCAATGTTTTCTCTAATAAAGACTTATATATGACAGGTATGAATGTAACGTGCTATAATAAAAGAATCCAAAACTGCAAAATTATTTGTTCCTCAGTGCGGAAGACTCCAACCATGTACAGTTACAGTGTCAATTGTTGAATTCAAACAGATTTATGAAGCAGAGAATGATAATTTAGTGATTCCTAATATTCTCAGTAAGGTATCTTTGTTACTGCTGTCTTTAAATGTGGAAAAGGTTCTCTGAAAGAATAATTGTTCAAAAGAGTAAAACGTATTATATGAATAAGTATATTTTTTTTAAAGTGAACTCTTTTAAAGGTTTAATTTGCAGTTGATATAATCACCACCAGCGTATGGTGATAATTGACACATAATTGTATTCCATGATATAATAATCTTTATTCCCATCTGTAGAGTAAAGTAGCAATTTCTACACTATGCCACTGAGAGCAGTATCTGCTCTGGTCAAAAGTAGTAGAATTTTGAATGAAAACAAAAACAAAATTTGAATTATTAGAATCAAGTGCAAATATGCTTTAATAAGCAACATCAAACGTATGCAACTCCCCCCCTTCAACTTAGAACACTGTATGGAAAGACATTTAACCAACTTTAATTATTTGAAATAGCATGATAGAAACCTGCCCCTTTTTACCTTTGTGCCTACTCTGAAATAAAACGGGTGGCATTTTGCACATCTGAGCTCTGTGAATTCAGTAGTTGGTTGGGGCTTCAGATTTACTGTTTCAGCTTGATCTCATCTGTAAGACTTTAAGGCTTTAAATAGATATGTGAAGCACACCTATTGCTTTTAGTTCTCTGAAAAATGAGAATTCCAGTAATTCTCTGATCATGTCACTTGAACAAAAGCTTTGAAAATTATCTCTCAGACTCCTTGTTGGCAAAGATATATCTTGTAAGAGATAATTTGTCAAAGACTTAAAATATAGTTTTGATTGCTATTTGTTCTATATATATATTGGAAAGGACAACTGGATAATATGTGCCACTAGAGTGAGATTATAAAGGCTTAAAGAACCTTAGTGCCACTAGTGATATTAATCAAACTTGAAATTTGGTTAATACCACTTGAATATGAATTATAAAAAGTGGTTAAAATAATTCTAGTTGAGTAAAATTGCCACTCAAGGGGGGAAATATGTAATACACTTTTATGATTAACAGTTATAACAATTCTGTCTGTTTGGACACTTGCTTTAAATTGATGAGGAAGATGCTGAATAATTTAGAAAAGGTTTTTTTTTTTCCTTTTAAACCAACACAGAAACAGATTAGCAAATAATATCCTATATCTTAACATCTTTCTGCTTATGATTTAAAATACAAGTAAATCTCTTGTAAGGCACCAGAAGGAATCATTCAAATGACCCTACTTTGTAATCTTCTTCTGTAAATTGTTTTTTTAAACATTCCTGTCTGATCGAATAATTAATGCTAATTAATTTTACAGAAGAACATTGGAAATGAATAAATATTATCCAAGCAGTTAAAAAAACAATAAATACCTTGACCATACCTGCCACTTTATTTCTATCTGTGGATTGTAGAAATATGATCTCCAGCCTTCGTTTAATAGTAATTAAATTAAACCTTTAGACATGATGTTTGGTTGTTCAAAAAGATGTGGAGGCTCAGTAATTGAAGATACGTCTTTAAAGTCCAATAGCAATGGGCTGTTCCATTACTCAGGAATGTGTTTCATCATATATCTAACTTGGGGTTGTTTACATTTGATATTGTTTTGGCGTGGAGAGCTGCCTGAATATGTTATTCTCCTTATTCCATCTCTGCCTGGATCCTCATGTTCATTAGAGAAACAGCACAAGGAAAAACGTTCCTATTACAGGATGCTCTTGTAACTAAATTTTAACTGGGGAGGGGATGCATATTGTTACTGATTATGTAAATGCTGATATCTTCTTACTGATAAAGTAATATAAACATAAAAGAAAAGAAAAAGGAAAAATTCCTACTGTCAAATCCTCAGAGATTTTTCGTTCATTTATTTATTATTTTGTTCAGCTGTTACATTGCCATGTACTTCCAGAGTTCTATCTGTATTTACATTACAGTGCTTCCTTCAATTACCTGAGTGATTTCTCATTTCCAAATGTGGGGATCTGTTGCTTTGAAGACACTTTACAAAACACAATTTTCATTTTTTTTAACAACAGCTGCTGCCATTTTTCCATTTATCACAACCTGGGAACTGAATTTCAGTAAATTGATCAATTATCTCAAACAGAGTGCTCTTCACAGGAAAAGTTGCACAATCAATAGTTAAATTCGAAGGTCTAAAAGCTGCTTCAGCACAATTTTAGTAGTTAATATATTAGCAATTCCTTTCCAAAATGATCCTGCCCTAGGCAGGTAATAATAACTTCTCACATAACTAAATGTAATAAAATTATCACAACAAAATATATTCTAATAAACACAAAGACAACACTAATCACATAAAATAATCAGTTGAAGATATCTATTTCAAACCGATACACTGAAAACCAGCACCCCCAGGAAACAATTTTCTCAGAGGAAATATCAACCCATAAGCTGTATATCTGGTATCAGCAAGCATATTGGAAAATAACACCCATATTAATGCTGAACTAGGTTTATTATCTGTAGTCTTCCAGGAATTTTAGCCCTGAAGTATTTATGGCTTGAAAGGTCACATTCAGTGCCATTTACTTCTCTAATCAATTTAAAAGCCATCTTATTTACTCCTGCAACTTTAAGTAACAAAAAAGTAGTTCTTCAGTTACAGATAGCAATTGAGACCGTGACTGCCATCAATAGGCAATGTGGCCCAAAAGCATGTTGTGATATGATCACATTACTTAGCAACAGCAGTCCAGGCAGTTCTAGTTGTTGCAGTGACCCCAAACATCATGGGATGACAAGTGGGAAGTGGAGGGACTCCCTGATAAGCAGCAACAGGGGAAAATTAGGCTGAATGCAAGTTGGGGCTGAGGGCTGTTGTGCTGCAGTGCAAACACTGCAAGCTTCAGAAGGCTGGAGAAGGAAGGTATGCTGGGCATGCAAGCAGAGGAATAGCACTAGCAATATCACTTAGATTTATATACCACTTTGTAGTGCTTTATAGTCATCTCTAAGTGGTTTACAGAGCTAACATATTACCCCCAACAATCTGGGGCCTCATTTTACTGACCTCGGAAGAATGGAAGGCTGAGTCAACTTTGAGCAGTTAGGATTGAACTGCTGGCAGACGGCAGAATTAGTCTGCAGTACTGCATTCTGGCCACTGTGCCACCAGTAGGCTCTAAGAAGGCCCAAACAGGAAGGCACTGATGAGTGCATATGTGTGTTAGCATAGGGAGCCCCAGGACAGGATGGTACCGCTGGCTGTGTACAAATGCGCAAGTGCACAGAGGCAAAGAAGGGAGGACATGGAGGCACAGGAAGGAGGGTCTTGGAGGGTATGACTGAGCAAAAGGGGAAAGTGGGCACTGGTGGGTGGGTGTGTATGTGCGGGTGCAGGGAGGCCACAGAAGGAGGACACTTATGGTTCATGGTTGTGTGTGCAAGTACTGGGAGGCCCAGGAATGAGGATATTGATAGGCATGAGCGAGCAAAGGCGGGAATAAGGACATGGTGCCTTGCATATGAGCAAGTAAAGGAGAAAGGAAGGCAAAGTTGAACGTTCACAGAGTTTGTAACCTGTTTGGTAACTTGGTAACTTGAGCTTCTAACTATCTGCAAACAGGAGATAAACGGAGGGAAAGTTACAAGAGCGGTAACAGCCCAGGTTCAAGTGCCAGAGAATTGCATCAAGTGGTCCAAATGTCAACCCAAGATCAGAATCAGAGCAAGGAGGAAGAGCACAAGAACACAATTTCAAAGTTAGAGAGTTGTTGCCAATGGAGGCAAGAGCTTGGAGGCTATTCTTGATCAGGAGCACTGCTGCCCTCTCATGTCAAGGAGAAACATTTTTAAATCTTCCATTTTACTTATATTATTCAGTCTCGTGCCAATTTCAAAGGTATCCTTAAGCGACAGCAAGGAAAGATATTTAGTTGACAGCAACATATTCCAAACCTCAGACAATAGGAGCACATTCTTAATCTAGTTCATCAGTCAAGGTCTATCATCCAAGATAATAAAACTGTTTCAGTCCCATAACTCAGCCTAATGCTAGAATGAAGGGGATATCTATTTCATCCAAAAACTCTGGAGTTGAAAATCACTTATGAATTATGGGACCTGAAATTTTAAAAACTGGAAAGGTCACAGATCATGTACATCTGTGATATAGTTCTCAACAATTACAAGACTCAGCAGATACTAATCATAAAATAAACAGAGGATATCAGCTTTAGAGTAAATCTTATCTAAGAATCTTCTTTGGGCCAAACAACATATATAGGAAAGTAAATCTGGCACTAATATAAAAAACATGTCTCCTGAGTTCTAAGTCAGCAAAGTTCTAAATTTTTATAAGAAATCTTGCAGGAATAACCAGAAAAAAAAAAAAGCCTAAGTATGAAAAGAACATGATGATTGCAGCACTAAGTGAATTTGAGGAATGTTAATGAGACAATAATCTTTTACAAGGGAAAAGCTGTAGAAAATTGGGACTAACATTGTAAGATCAAAGTAATGAAAGATACAAAATAAATAAGACTGAAACCCAACAGGCCTTTTCAAACACGTGAACATCTTCTTGGTATATGATGGAGATTGTACAATGCGTATGCTTTTTCTCCCCAGAGATTAACAGAGAAACAATTCTGTTAACTAAACAAAGATATACTGCAGGTAACAGTAGCTGCCCAAGGTCATCTAGGCTTAGAAACTAAACAGGGTTGGAAAACAGCCAAGAAATTCCAGACCTGTAGGCTATGATGGGAAATTGAAAAGTATCTTAAGGGAAAGCAGTTGCAAACCTCCTTTTATTCTTGCCAAGAAAACTGGATTACTTTGTCCAGACAGTCATCAACAGACAAACTCAGCTTGAGGGCATCTTCATTTTTAGTCTACATTGTTTCAAACAAGAATCCAAAATGAAAAATAAACATGACATACTATTATCAAGTGTGACAGCAGGTTACATGAGAAAGATAAAGAACAGCTGGAAAGTTTCTGCATTTCCCAAGCAATTAAAAAATAATAATTATGCTACAACAATATGTATTTAAGGCAAGTTTAGTATAGTGGTTGAGTCATCAGGCTAGAAACCAAGACCATGAATTGTGTTCTAGTTTTGTCTTAGGCACAAAGCCAACTGGATCGTTGCCTCTTTTTTCAGCTCTAGGAAACAGGCAATGCCAAACCATTTCTGACAAGCCTTGCCAAGAAACTGCAGGGTCTTGTTCAGGTAATTGCCAGGAGTCAAAAACTGACTCAAAGGCACACTTCCCCATAAGGTATTTAAGTATCTAAGTTGGAAGAATTGGATTGTATACAATATTATACCACCAGTCAACTTATGCTACTGCCACTGAGTTTGCAGCAAAAGTTGACATATATGTCCCAAAGGAGATCAAGAAATCAAATCATTAATAGCCTAACAAAATCTCAGAGTTGCCTTATATAAAACTGAAAATGCCACTGAAATAGGAAGGAATGTTCAAGAAACACCAACTTTTTGGGGGGAAGTGGGGAAGCAGAAAGAAAGCAACATCAAAGAATCTCACAATAATTACAATTTTTGTTAGTCTTTGAAGCTTCTTATTAAAAGCAACATACCAGGTGGTAAGCAGAGTAGACAGTAAACAGGCAATAAAAATATGAAGAAACAGAAATTTGTTAATAGCTAACAACTACCACTACTTCACTGAAACTATAAAGTCAATTCATATATACAAAAAGTCTATGGAGATTCTCAGTCATCCGGGTCATAGTTGACCCAAAGGTGCTTTTTCAAGAGGCAACTGGACTTTCTTGTTTTTCTTTGAAGTCATTTTGCTTCTAAGAAGCTTCTTCAGCTCTAACTGGATGGTGGAGAATGGAATAATTTATTCTCCTTGCAGACAGCTGGTTATTTGCATTCTTTTAGAGAGTTGTTGAGGTTACCTCCAGCCGCCAAGGACCAGCTGTCTGTAAGGAGTATAAATTCTTCCATTCCCCACCATCTAGTCAGGGCTGAAGAAGCTTCTTGGATGAGAAGTGAAATATCTTCAAAGAAAAACAAGAAAATCCAGTTGCCTATTGAAAAAGCACCTTTGGGATATACCAAGAAGCTTATGTATGATAAGTCCAATTGCACAGAGAATACAAAGGTCAAGTAAAGCAGTGATCCCCAACCTTTTTTACGCTGCGGCCCGGTATCCCCAACCTTTTTTATGGCGTGGCCCGGTACCGACATCAGCTGGGCGCCGCCATCTTGTTTTGATGAAAAAGTGCTTCCGGTGAGCTCACCGAAGCACTTTTTCATCAAAACAAGATGGCGGGCGCCTAGCTGCTTCGTGAGCTTTTCCGGGTAGAAATGGCTTTCTACCCGGAAAAGCTCATCGAGCGCATCCGCTTATCTTGTTTTGATGAAAAGTGCTTCCGGTGAGCTTTCTACCCGAAAAGCTCACCAGAAGCACTTTTTCATCAAAACAAGATGGCGGTGCCCAGCAAGCCAGCGGCCCGGTAGGACTTGTTCCACGTACCGGTACCGGTCCGTGGACCGGTGGTTGGGGACCCCTGAAGTAAAGGACCAAAGAAACGGGCTTCCAACTGGTTTTTTTAGAAAAGTTTTGTGATTTTAGAATTACCTGATAAAGGTTTTTCAAGGGATTCAGTGACCATCTTTATACTTGAGTGGTATTTTTCAAATAAGAATAGCACAGAATTGATACTGTATCAATTAAATTTAAAGAGGGCTGTAAAGCACTGTAAAATGGTATATAAGTCTAAGTGCTATTGCTATATTCCTGAAATATTAAAATGATATGCATATTAGTTCTATATATTCTTATTCTTCAGACACGTAAGCATATAGTTTTATTTCAGTTTTGTTTTTCTACCTAAATCATACTGAGGTCTATAAAATTTTTGATGTCTGCAGTTATACAAGTGAAAATAAGAGAGCAAAAAATATGGCATTCCTCAATTATTTTTCAGTATAATTCACATCTTGCCTAGATAGAAACAACTGAAAATCTATGTACTCTTATTTTAGTCAAAAGGATGCAATCATTATAAAAATATGCAAAAATATACAAAAGCATACAGGTTCCAGTAGCACAATGAATAAACACTTCTAAGATCAAAGCATCTTCTAATACCAAACACAATAAAAAAATGAATAGAAGACAGGGAATGTCCTACAGGCATACACTTTCCCCCCAAAAGCCTACGATTTCATCTGGAGAAACATCTGTATCTGTGTCTTTATCTGTAGTTAAGTTGTCTTCCGAAAATAAATATGTAGCTTGAAACCAAAGATAGGGGAGAATATTTATAGCTCAGGGATGAACTGTTGTTTTCAAAATATATTGTCAAACATTCCGCAGGGCATATATCTCTTCGGAATCTTAAATGTTTATATTCATTTCTAACTTTCTATTGTGCAAAGAATAACTTTCTTTTTAGTAAAACACAATTCTGTTTTAGATTAAAACAGACAAAATCATGTGCAAGATTATAAAGTTAATTTAGCATGATAGGGCATCCACACAATCAACTCACTACTACAAGAGGCTTCTAAAATAATTGCTTAAAAGATTTATCTGAAACATCAGCAAGTACAGACAATACTGCTACCCTACAAAAAGATCTTGACTATGTATCAGAATGGTCAAACAAATGGCAACTTCAAATCTCAACAAATAAATGCTCTGTCTTACATATTGGCAAAAAAAATCAGAAAATAAAATACAAGCTGAATAGTCAAGAACTTGTTGATGACCCAAGCTCTGTAAAGGACCTTGGAATACTCACCTCTAATGATCTAAGTGCTAGAGCCCACTGCAACTACATAGCCAAAAAGGCATTAAGAGTTGTTAACCTAATCCTACGTAGCTTTTTCTCTGGTAATATCACACTACTAACCAGAGCATACAAAACATTTGCTAGACCAATACTCGAATACAGTTCATCAGTCTGGAACCCACATTACGTATCTGATATTAGCACAATTGAGAAAGTCCAGAAATATTTCACAAGAAGAGTTCTCCACTCCTCTACTCGTTGTAGAATACCTTATGCCACCAGACTTGAAATTCTAGAACTAGAAAACCTTGAATTACGCCGTCTTCGGTCTGACTTAAGCATGGTATATAAAATCATACACTGCAATGTCCTACCTGTCAGTGAATACTTCAGCTTCAACCATAACAACACAAGAGCACACAATAGATACAAACTCAAAGTAAACCGCACCAAACTTGATTGCAGGAAATACGACTTCAGCAATAGAGGGGTCAATGTCTGGAATACTCTACCCGACTCTGTAGTTTCTTTCCCAAACCCCAAAAACTTTAACCTTAGTGAGGTACTATTGACCTCACCCCTTTCCTAAGAGGTCTGTAGGGGGCGTGCATAAGCGCACCAACGTGCCTACCGTCCCTGTCCTATTGTTTCTCTTATTCTTTTATTTTTCTTATATGTACCCATTTCATGTATTCACAACTATGTATACACTTATACTTATTATCTTGTAAACAATTGGCAAATCAAATAAATAAATAAATAAATAAAAGTAAGAAGGAATCGAGTTATCCATTTCAGGTAGATGAGTTTCCTTTGAATCTTCTTTTATATAATATTTTCTTATCAAATATTTACCTTCTGATTTATCTTTTGTACTGACTTTTATTTTTATATCCATTTCTTATCAAACATATATCTGCATATTCCCCAAAAGCCAGCCTATGATGGTTTAGGACATCAGCCCCCACCTTTCCAGCTTAGCATCCCAGCCCGGTCTGGAGGGGGGCATGTGAGTGGTAGGCGCATGTACACACGCCCTCTGTTCATGTGAACGAAGCTCCATGTTTCAGCAGAGGGTGCTTACACTTGCACATGAGGGTGTTTGCACTCCATTCGTGCGAGCAGACGACACTTGAGCGGAGGGTGCTGGTGCTCGTGAGCAAAGCTCCATTCATGCAAATGGTGCTTCACACGTGAGTGGGAACATCCTCTGCTCTCATTAATAGAGCTTTGTGTGTGCACGCTTGCCCATCTCTCCTGCATCCAGGTTTCAAACAGGCCACAGCCTGGGGGTTTGGGACCCCTGGTTTAGGATTCAACAGTATGTAAACTACTAAAGCTCTCTTTCCTGTAGCTTTTACCTGAGCGAAATGGTGCACCATAGGGCAATTTTTTTTCATCCAAGGTACCTCAAAGAAGCTAATTTATAGAATGCATCCAAAATTTGGGTTCCTCTAGGTATGGTACAGTCAACTCATTATAAAAAACTAAATCTAGCATGTATCATACTTGGGTGTCTGTGTATGTATGTACACATGTTGACAAGACTACTGAACTCATGATGGTCATGAGATTGAGAACCAATTTTGTCTAATGGTTAAGTCACCAGGCTACAAACTAGGAGATGTGAGTTCTAATCCCACTTTAGGCATGAAACCACTCACTGACTGGGTGACCTTGGGCCAATCACTCTCTCTCAGTACAGCCTACCTCACAGATGGTTTGTTGTGGAGAAAATAGGAAGACGAAAGAGTATTATGCATGTTCACCAATCAATGTGAGATAAAAATTAATTAATTAAAATGGCCACAAAATCCTGATACAATTCTACAGACTGGTTTTGGCATGGATGTTGAAATTGCCAAGCAATGGCAGCGTGGAGGAATCTCAGCCCCAAATCTGATATCAACTCCTCTTATTGTTGGGTAGGGACAGCAAGAGATCTAGACAATGCAAAATTGTTACATTGAACAATTTGTGCCTTTGTCTTTGGAATAAAATGTTATCTCCTTCCACTTATGTGCATACATTTTCTAATAATAGCCTCAAGTAATTTTACAGATCTTACTTTTAATTCTATTTTATTATTATTGATTTAACTTTTCCCCCTTCTACTAATGTTTAAATAAATCAATACCTAAGTGTTTTTAAATTCATCCCTTTTAGATTATTTCTGTTCTTAATAATTTTACTAAGTATTCTACTGTTGTAATGATAAGGCAGTCGAGTTGTTTGATCATGAACAACTGAATCATGATGATCTTTATTGGAGTCTAGTCTTGCATTTATACACATTTTTAGTTATCCTCCATCACTGGTTAACTTTGGTTACTGCTTAACTTTCGTTACTGTTTTGCACAGTAATCCATACAATTAATTATCTCTAGTTAAAGTCTAACATATGTTTACTTCCTCTCTCTAATCCTCCTTTAGATTTGTGACTTTGTTTACCTGAGTTGTATTTGCTTGGAAACATTCTTTATCTGAGGTTTGCCATCCGAGATTAGAACATTCCTGCAATTACAACTCTACATTCTACTTTGTTATATTAAAAATGGGCATGAAGGAGGAGGGAAAGTTCCAGGTTTACTTACTGTTCTGAACTACATTCCCCTCTAAACCAATCTATGAAAAGTCAGTACCTGGACCATCCTCTTCAGCACTTCTGCTCCACAACTCCTTTTCACGGCATCCCATCTTTTCTGCCATTCTGTTCACTTGCCCAATATTTCTTCTTTCTTTCAGAGGTTGGAAACTGCTTGAAGTCATCACACACATTTGTTCGGTGTTCAGAACTTCCTAGTTCTGATATCTTCTTTTGCTCCACTTCGTTCTTTCTTTCAGCATCTTCAACCATTCTGCTTGCTTGGTAGACAATATTCCCTAGCATACAAAGAAAGCAGCCCCCCTCCCCCACGCTAATCTGCCTGCCAAATCTGCCCCCTTTTAAGCCCTGCACAAAGGGGACATAAATATCACCCACAAAGGTTCTAGTGCACCTAGAATATTTCCAGATATCCTGGTATGCTTGTGGTAGCAGGCAAAAGAAAAACAAAATCAAACTTTCAAACTTTGAAGAATCCCCGAAATAATTTCAGCCATTGCAGCTCCTCTGTCTGCAAATACTTGATATGCCACAAAATCTCTGATCTGCTGTGGGTAACCCAATTGCAGTTACTCACATTCAGATTCTTTCATCTTTCTGACTTGATCCTCGGAGGATGAATGGAATCCTTGACAACACTTAGAATAAAGAGAGTAGGTTGCTTCCTATTAAATTAGCTTATCATTAGCTAGATGATCAATTCACTATAACTTTAATAGTAAATTATTTCTCTTGGAGATTTTCTATACACAGTTTGCAAATATTATTGTTCAAATTAAATTACATAGGTGATGCATCAATTTTGCAATACGGCATGACAATGCTAACTCTCAGAGACCACATAGACAAATTTTATCCATGACAATCCATCTCTAACCCAGTGCTTCTTGGCTTTTTAAGCTTTTTTCAGCAACTTTAAGTAGTGTAATGTATATATTGAATGATTGTGTATATATCCCAACACTTGCAGGAAACATTTTCAATCCCCAATACATTCTGTATCTTTTCACTAAAAGAAGTATTTTTCTTCTTCACTGAATTTTTAAACAGAAAGAAGTTAATACTAGTACAATCTTTTGAGTAAGGATAATTGGTGGCATGTTTTATATATCAGTGTTTAACATGCCACAGAATTTAATCTATTATATTACCTCATTAGCTGTGTTGTGAGTGCCAACAATTCTGATAAAAGATGCTGGTTGTCTATCAAAAGTTACAAATTGCCAGGATCTGCACAAGAAAGAAAAGGGATACAGAAAATTAAAACAACTGCACACTTGTTTTTTTTAAATCAGAAAAGCAAATCATCTCAAGGCAGAAGTATAGAACACAAAATTCAAAAGAGCAATGCACCTTTAGTCAGGTAAGTGTATATTAGTGTACTGTATTTTTGGAAAATAGAATATGAGAACAATGTAAAAGAAATACTGAAACATTTAAGCAAAACTAAATCACTTCAAGCATATGGCATTGGTCTTCTTCTAATGTCAGGTTTCACAAGTGGAAGCAGTTGAAATGCTGGCAGTTGCCACATTCTGTTGGTGCTAGTTTCACTTTTAAACAAAATGAAGGAATAACTGAATGAAAGAAGAGCAAGAATTTCTATGGTTCTAATAACTGCTCAGAAGAGGTAGGAAGTAGAAATTTTCTTATCCCACATAAAAGTGCCTTTTCTTGTAACTGCTATAAATGGAAGAATTCAATTTCTTTAACTTATTCTGGAGATAAATTTGGATCAATAATAAAAAGAAGCTATGTTAAAAAGCACCTGGCTTTTGAAAACCTAAGGTTTCAAACAGATAATTATGGCAAAAAGGTGGGGTTATGTTATTCCTGTGGGCCTCAAACCTTGGACTTTCTAGATTTCTCCTCTTCTACTATTTTAGAAAAGAACTGTGTTTTTTCTTAGCTTAAATTACAATTCTGTGTGTTCTCTACACCAAACTACAACTGGGTTTGTGCATCACATTAAATCGAAACCAACTGTGTTTACTGTTTAGCATAAGTTATGATTTTTATTAACAAAAAGGATGTAATTGCTCATACTGAAGGAATCAGCAATGTGAAACTTGAAGTACCTCAAGGACCTAACATAATGATTTTTAAATTGTTGCAGTCTGACACGATACTATTTTCTTTTATGGTGCTGGAAAAGGCTCATGCCTTTATGCAAGTATAATTTTTGGCACCTCTTTCTTCTCTCAAGAAGGAAAGAGCAAGAAGATTTGAATATTTCCTTATAAACAGTAGACATCATTACATTGGATTAATACATAATCAGATTATCTTTTTTCCTGAAGTCAATTTGAAGATAAAATTACAAACTTTATGCATAATAGAGCTTAATATAAGTAAAGAAATGATAACAAGATAGCTAAAGCAATTTGATGAACTTTTGAAGGAGATTATCATTTGGATAGCATTGCATTCAAAAGATACATACTACTAAAAAGCAAAATGAAAAAGAAAGGAAAGGAAAACACTGAAAGAATTGCAACACTGTTGGTTCCATTTATAACCAAGATTTGAGCTGGAATATTGTACAGTATAGCAAAAAGCTGTAAGAAAGAGCTGATCTGATCTTTTTATGACATTTTTGTATACTTATTCTTTTAATTCCATTGGGCTTTGGAACTATAATGAAGCAGAAAATAATTCCACTTTTATAAATTCAAGACATCAACCTCACCAGAAAGAAAAGTAATATTTTAATAAGCACACACACAAAAATTGCTTTCCTCTATGCAAAATCACATGAATACAGTCCAGCAACAGTTGTACCTTTCTAATGCCATCTACATTAGTTCTAACATAATTTTGATAGTGTTGGTTTATTAAGGCAAAACTTTAGCAGACTTGGTAGAAAAGCATCTAGCTGGATATAAAAGGCTTAGGCACATTAGATGCTGTCATACACAGAGCAAACATGTAAATTAGTTATGTCACACTGATTTCAATACATCTACTCTAATTGATGACTAAATTAATTTCAATTTCCTGAATATGCCACATTTTTTTCTGGTGCCTTTAAGTCAGTATTGATTCCTGGTGACTGCCTGGTCTACTACTTGCAGTTTTCTTGGGAAGCTTTTCAGAAATGGTTTGCCATTACTTGCATCCTAGAGGTGAGAGAAAATGACTGACCCAAGATCACTCACCTGGCTAAGATGGGTCTAGAATTCATAATCTCTCAGTTTCTAGCCTGATGCCCAGATGTGTTACCAAACTCATTTGCATTATCATTTTTTAAAAAAATTGGTGTTTGTTTTATCTTGGGATAGGAAAGTACAAAATCAGTTATAGCTAGAGCCCAATTTAAAAAACCAGTGTTTTGATATGCTACAAAACTACTTCTCTATAGTTGAAATCTGTGCTGATTACAAAAAAAAGGGAGTGGGGGAACTTAGGTAGACATTCGTAAAAGAACAGAGTTATGCCCTTTACAAGCCTATGATATCATTTTAAAGATTAAAGAGAAAATGAAGTCTCTTAAGAAATCCTGGAACTTCTAGTATGTTATTTACTTAATACAGAATGCAGCAGAACAGAATCAATTTGCATAAGAAAACTGCATGTACAAACATTGGCATTATGCCCATCTAATTGGATACCACAAGAATTGCTGCTCCTAAAATGCCAAAGTGCAAAGATGTACATCTGATAAAAAGCACTCAGAAGGGCACAGAAGCTTATCCAAATTCTAACTGAGCCTTTTCTATCTCTGATAAATAGTAGGAGCCATATACATTCTACCTAAGAAAGCTGTGTGGGGCATAATTAATTTAGGACAAAAGACAATTTTCAGTCCAACAATTCCTGAAGATTAGCTCTTAACTATATGCTATCAACTTTATATAATCTAGATATTTACAAATTTAACAGGGATTATAATTTTGCTTATTTTTGTGTCAATCAGTTAAATCTGAGCAAGTTTTTTTTATTATTTCCAATATATCATTTTAAATGCATTTTTCTAGGGAAGTACTGACATACAAATTAGCAAAATTAGAAATGATTATGCAGTAAGAAGGAAAATGTATTCATCCACAGACTATTTAAAATAAACTATTTAAAATAAACCTGAAGAGATACAATTCTGTCTTCCAAGGTGGCGTGTAAAAATATTCAAGGGAGCACCTGAACTACTAAATATAAATGAGAAATTTCTAATTCCTGGTGTTATGAATTAGAGTCTTTCCAGTGTCTATGTAAAAAAAACCAAAAGTGAATTTAGGACATAGAAGATATTAATATCTACATGCTAGAAACACAGAATGAGAAGATGTATTAAATGCATGCTCACTGTGTCCATGAAACCGTTACATATACAAACTGAATGGTAAGATTGAACTGAATTTTGTTTACAAATAGACAGAGACCATTATGCAGCTTTTATGCAATATAAAACTCAACATCCCTTTGTGTCAATAATTCTCTGTGCTACTTTGCTCCAGGAACAGCCATTAACAAGTAAAGAACTAGTTTAGTAGGTTTAGCAAAACAGCAATGGATGATAGACTATTTTTCTACCACACATGATAGCGAGAAAATAGAAATGAAGATGTTATCCAAAAGATCAAAAATACACTGCTCAAAAAAAAATAAAGGGAACACAAAAATAAGACATCCTAGATCTGAATGAATGAAATATTCTTATTAAATACTTTGTTCATTACATAGTTGAATGTGCTGACAACAAAATCACACAAAAATTATTAATGGAAATCAAATTTAGCAACCCATGGAGGTCTGGATTTGGAGTTACACTCAAAATTAAAGTGGAAAAAAACACTACAGGCTGATCCAACTTTGATGTAATGTCCTTAAAACAAGTCAAAATGAGGCTCAGTAGTGTGTGTGGCCTCCACATGCCTGTATGACCTCCCTACAGCGCTTGGGCATGCTTCTGATGAGGTGGCGGATGGCCTCCTGAGGGATCTCCTCCCACACCTGGACTAAAGCATCCCCCAACTCCTGGACAGTCTGTGGTGCAATGTGGCATTGGTGGATGGAGCGAGACATGATGTCCCAGATGTGCTCAATTGGATTCAGGTCTGGGGAACGGGCGGGCCAGTCCATAGCATCAATGCCTTCGTCTTGCAGGAACTGCTGACACACTCCAGCCACATGAGGTCTAGCATTGTCGTGCATTAGGAGGAACCCAGGGCCAACCGCACCAGCATATGGTCTCACAAGGGGTCTGAGGATCTCATCTCTGTACCTAATGGCAGTCAGGCTACCTCTGGCGAGCACATGGAGGGCTGTGTGGCCCCCTAAAGAAATGCCACCCCACACCATTACTGCCCCTCTGCCAAACTGGTCACGTTGGAGGATGTTGCAGGCAGCAGAATGTTCTCCACGGTGTCTCCAGACCCTGTCACGTCTGTCACATGTGCTCAGTGTGAACCTGCTTTCATCTGTGAAGAGCACAGGGTGCCAGTGGCGAATTTGCCAATCTTGGTGTTCTCTGGCAAATGCCAAACGTCCTGCACAGTGTTGGGCTGTAAGCACAACCCCCACTTGTGGACGTGGGCCCTCATATCACCCTCATGGAGTCTGCTTCTGGCTGTTTGAGCAGCCACATGCACATTTGTGGCCTGCTGGAGGTCATTTTGCAGGGCTCTGGCAGTGCTCCTCCTGTACCTCCTTGCACAAAGGCAGAGGTAGTGGTCCTGATGCTGGGTTGTTGCCCTCCTATGGTCTCCTCCATGTCTCCTGATGTACTGTACTGTCTCCTGGTAGCACCTCCATGCTCTGGACACTACGCTGACACACAGGAAACCTTCTTGCCACAGCTCGCATTGATGTGCCATCCTGGATGAGCTGCACTACCTGAGCCACTTGTGTGGGTTGTAGACTCCGTCTCATGCTACCACTAGAGTGAAAGCACCACCAGCATTCAAAAGTGATCAAACCATCAGCCAGAAAGCATAGGAACTGAGAAGTGGTCTGTGGTCACCACCTGCAGAACCACTCCTTTATTGGGGATGTCTTGCTAACTGCCTATGCTTTCCACCTGTTGTCTATTCAATTTGCACAACAGCATGTGAAATTGATTGTCAATCAGTGTTGCCACCTAAGTGGACACACTTCACAGAAGTGTGATTGACTTGGAGTTACATTGTGTTGCTTAAGTGTTCCCCCTTTTTTTATTTAAGTTTTTATTGGTTTTTAAAAACAAACATAAACAAACAAAACATAAAAACATCAAGCCATCTTCCATATGTATACATACAGTGTGCCAGTTAGTTTACAAATTGTTTTGTGCTTCCATTTCGTAGTCTTCAATTACAATTACATTGCATATAATCTCGTATTTTCAATCAAAAATTAAATACCTTAGTATCATTATTAATCAATCATTTGACTATACTTTTATTCATTCATGTTTTACAAGATAATCATAATTTACTTCATTTTATAACAGTTCATATTATCATCCCAAGTCTATCCTAAAATCATTTTGTAGATATAATAAGAAAGAAATACATCTTTATATATTTATTATTTTCTAATAGTCTACATATTTCATTACTGTATTATATTGTCTAACCATTGATAGAATAGATCCCAGATTTTATAAAATTGTTTATCCTCTTGTTCTCTGATTTCAAATGTCAATCTACTCATTTCAGCACATTCCAATATTTTCTTAATGATTTCCTCCTGTGATGGTGTTTTCTCATTTTTCCAGTTTTTGGCAAATACAATCCTAGCCGCTGTTAATACATTTACAATCAGGTATTTCAAGTCTTTACTATATATTTCAGGTAAAATTCCCAATAAAAATATCTCTGGTTTCAAGTCTATATGTTTTTTGTCATTTTTTCCAACCATGTGTGGATTTTAGTCCAGTATTTTTTAGCATCTGCACAAGTCCACCACATATGGTAATATGAGCCAGGTGTCTGATGACATTTCCAACATTTTTCGGATTTATTCTTGAACATTCTTGCTATTCTTGTCGGGGAAAATGCCACCTGTAAAACATCTTATACAAATTTTCTTTATATGCTGTTGACATTGTCATTTTATAATTTTGAGACCACAATTTTTGCCATTTCTCTAAAGTGTTCCCTTTATTTTTTTGAGAAATGTATATATCTGCTGGGATTTGTGAACCTCCAAAACATATACTTATAAAAATCAAAAGTTTATAATTAGGGAAATCAATACTTTCATTTGAGGCTTACACTTTGCCAACAAGACCAGCAATCAAGAGCCTATGCTGATATGAGGGTCCTCAACCTGAAAGGCAACACTGCATGATGAACAACCAGCACAAGTTTCCCAGTGCCACAGCTTCATCTTTTAAAATAAATTAGCCTTGTTGGAGCCCTAGGGTATGTTCTTTAATACTCCATATTTCACCTCAGCCATCCCTCCCAACTCTCTTGTTCTGCATGAGTCCCCCAAGGAGAGCTACAATTGTTGATTAGCATTCCAAAGTCATGCTTGCATCCTGTGAGCCCGTCATATTTAATTACATTTTAACTAGATTCGTCTTCAATAATAGCCTGAACATAATTTAGATAATTATCCCCTGCGTTCTCTTTCTCAGAATCTGTCTGTCTCAGAGCTCCTTGAAATGAATATTGCTTTCTCTGCTCAAACACATAAACAGACTCTTGGGCCAAGTACTTTCATCTCTCAAACAGCAACAGCTGTCACTAAGAAATTCCGTGGCTCTGTGCATCCAATCAATTCAAAGTGTAATCTTCATGCTTTCTGCTGTTTTGTTTGGGAGGCAGAAAAGAATACAATTATCAAGGATAAAAGTTGCCTATAAAAGTTTTTTTGTTCCTTAAAACTTTAAATGTTTTTGGCATTTAAATACTCGACATCAGCTAGTAAAGTGATTAAAGTATTGGTCCTGGATTAGAAAGAAGAAGAGTCAAATCCTCACAGGAAAATAGGACTCATTGGATGACCAGGAGGCAGCTATTTTCTCTCAAATTTCTTATAAAATTGATATTTGGGAGATTTTGAACTCCTGGATAAAATGTCAGAATATAAATGAAATTAATTATTCACATTTCTGCTTAATTTACCCTGAAGTTTCTCTTCAGATAAACCAAGATTAAAGGGATACAACAATCAGCCATTAATCTGTAATAATAATTACAACTTAAAAGGTTGCTACTGAAATCGCCTTTTTTATATTGATATTGTCTTCATATTAACCAAATAAATCATAAACAGGAAAGCAGAAAGAAAATTCTACTATAAAAATCCTGTATCAATCTACGGTACTTCAACTTCTTGATTCTTAATAATGCAACAATGACTTCTATTGAGAAGCTGTGTTGCACAATGTGGAACACATGTTTTTCATGTGTAAGATCTTATATTCAATCTTTAGGTAAAAATTCTTTAAGTAAACACTGCTGAAAAAATACCTGTTGATAAACTTTGGAAGGTAAGAGATGGGTCAATGATGGAAACATATGTTGAGACTAATAGTATTTAACATAGCAATGTTTTTTAAATTTGCAAAAATTACAAGAACATATACAGGAGTCAGCATGTGACCTAGAAAAGATGAGATCTCTGTCTCCCTTATTAGCCAAGAATTTATGCCGATTTGCAGAATAGGTGACTCCAAATATTTGGAAAGCAAACTCATCCCTTACAATTTATCAATTTAGAATATCGATCTTTGTTATAATTCTGTCAAGAATAATGTAACAGTAAGGCATCAAAGAAATTGATACAAAGAGAACTAAGTCTGCTTCATACAATGTCGCCAAAAGTTAGAGTAAGTGAAAGATGAGCAGAAGACCCCTGTACTACTTTTGGTCACAGTGATTCTCCCCTAATTATAGCTTCCATTCAACATTCCAAAATTGGTCTTTTGTTTGCACAACTAGATGTTATCCTTTGTCTTCTCTATTGCATGGATACCAAGTCTACCCTTAAAAATGCTTTAATTAGTAGAGCAGGTTTGGTAGGGCATGAGATGTGTTGAATGGAGGTGGCATAAGATGAGGTTGAGTGGGAGCAAAATGTGATCTTCTGGCAAAATACTCAAAGAGAAAACAATATTGTTCCAGGTTTTTTTTAAAGAACAATCTGTCTCTATGTTGCTGACATAAATTAATGGAATTCAAAATGTGAAGAATTTAAAACTTAATAGGATTTATATTGTTAGTCCTGAATTTTCTTTTTTAAAGTACCATTTTGATTTTTAATTAGAAGCTAAGTTGAACTATGGAAAATGAAACTCCAAAATGCTAAACTATTGGTGAAACCTAAGCATTTTGTGTTGTGCCAGATTTATATCAGCAAAGTTCTTATAACTTTTTGTTATTATACTAGTTTATCACGCCTCATTTAATGAAGGAATAAACTGTTACTCTTTGCCATATTCAAGACTTCAGATAATTATAGAATAGATACTCAGTAGGCATAATGAACATACTGTGTTTGACCAGCCAAGGTACATATTCTAGGCTTTTTTATGTTTGGTAATTGGGTCAAATTAACCTTCTATATATTTAAGTTCTCAAATTATTCACACAACTATTCATGAATACCACAGCTTACAATCATGGAGAGGAGGGGATAAATAGCTTGCCTTTGAAATACATGAGGTAATATGCATCACCACAGGGGAAAGCCTTTAAGATCATGAAATATATAATTTAAACTTATCTGCAATAATTCTAATGAAAAATTATTTAACCATTTAAGCTTTGAAATTGCAAACTGCAATATAATAGTGCACATTGAATCCACATATACAGTAGATTATTCAATGAAATCGGACAAAATCAATGTAAGTTCGTATCTTAATTCAAAGATTAAAAACAGTAAATAAGTTATCGAAAGATCATAAAATGTTATGAAAAAAGTAACATAATTTACACAGCTATCTTGGACCAAAGTTTCCAGTTTTAAAAGAAAAAAATGATTAGCTTTGAAATAGCTCAAAAAGTTTAACATGTCATATATTATAATATTCCAAAATCCATTATTTTTCTATCTGGGCCAATGAAACAATATTTAGCAAAACATTGCAAATATTGAAATAATATTTTGCATCTCCAATCTAATTTATTTTAATGCATTTATATTTAAGGTGTTGTCTGTTTCAACTAGTCAAACACCACAAGAATTTTATTTACTTAAAATGAAACCCATAAAAAATTTCTGAGGTATCTGTCCACCTGTTTACTGTACAACTGTGAAGTACTGTTTAGTGAGATGTTAACATTGTTATGTCTGTACAAAATTAATCTGCTAGGGCTTTATATTCTTACTTTTATATGTTTCAGATCTTCAGCCCAGAAAACTACTCCAATATAACAGATTTATACAGCATGAAAGAAAGAAAGAAAGAAAGAAGAAAGAAAGAAGAGAGAGAGAGAGAGAGAGAGAGAGAGAGAGAGAGAGAGAGAGAGAGAGAGAGAAGAGAAAGAGAGAAAGAGAGAGAGAAAGAAGAGAAAGAAAAGAAAGAAAGAAAAGAAAAGAAAGAAAAGAAAAGAAAAGAAAAGAAAAGAAAAGAAAAGAAAAGAAAGAAAGCCCCAACAGTTCTCTGCCCCAAAGACTTACAATCAGAAAATGAGAAAAAGAAGTTGGTAAACAAACAGCTATAATTTATTTTTAATTGTGAATTGCAAGAGATAACAAAATTTTCATGAATAAAGGATGACTTTGGGAATAAGTCCAATGTTGTGATACTCGATCTGCAAAATAATGTTTCTTTCAAATTCCCACTGCTAAATAAAAACAATCATCCTTTTGGTCAAAGAGTGGGCAATGTATGGTTCCCCATGTGCTTTTGCTGGGAAGGGCTGATGGGAATCGGAATTCAGCAACATAGGGAGTGGCAGATGCTGTCAACTCTGCTTTGGGCTCATAAAGATAACTCTGGTTTCTTCATCCTTAGGTGGCAAGGAAAACATGAGCCCATGTTGGGCTATCACCCAAGGCCCTATTTACTCAGTCAAATTTTACAGTTTGACTTTTTTTCAATATTCACTCTGAGTGAGGTGTTATCATGATTTTATAGACAGGAAATATCCTTACAGATTGCTCATATAATTCAGACTCTACTCATGAAATATCTACCTACCATGTATGAGAATGACAATCAATGAGGGGATTTTAGACAACATTTTATGCTCAGTGATTTACAATAGAAATAAATCAGAATGAACAATGTATATTTATTGCAACAGAAAATCTATCAAAAAGAATTAATAAAATCTGGATTGAACTTCTAGCATTTTTCTATAAAGTTCTTATCATGCTTGAAAATACAGAAATAATGTTAAAATATGAAACAGAACAAAATGTGTAAAAAGTAAATCAAAATCCAACTACTGAGTTTTTCCTCTATCCACTGAAGACTTCTGATACCTGAAAAGGATCAAGACATAGATTTCAGCAATTCCCTCAGCTTTGTAGCCCCCACAATTGCCAATATTTTAATAAGCTTCTGTCTTGTGGTACCTGGCGGCAGTGAGGATCTGGATGGGGGACGACAGAGTTTGACTGAAACCTAGTAAGACTGAGTGGCTTGGGTGCCTGGAGCTCCAGGTTCCAGAACTTTGACATTGATTAGTTATTCAAGCCCTGGTCATCTCATAGTTGGACTATTGTAACACGTTCTACATGAGACTACCCTTGAAGAGTATCCAGCAGCTTCAGCTAGTTCAGAAGGCAGCCATGCGGGCAATTCTTGGGGCCCCTAGGGTAGCCGTGTAACATCTCTGTTCCACAAGCTATACTGGTTGCAAGTTTCCTTTTTGGTCTAGTTCAAGGTGTTGGTTATCACCTTTAAAGACTTTCATGGCACAGGTCCAGGTTATCTGAGGCAATTTCTTACCCAGTTATTATTTTTATTTGCACTTTTCCTTACTACCCATAGCTTCTCGTATAACTCAATAAGTAAAACTAAATATTATTAATTTATAGTATGTTCAGTTAAAAAAATACAAACTCCAATAATTATCAGAAATGATCTATTTTAAAAAAATGAAGCAAGTCAAGCTCAACAATAGGTTATTTTCTGGCCCATTCAAGAAATCATCTTCTAACATCAAGCCCAGGCAACAAGCCAGTCAGTCAGTTTTTTTGTTATATCCAATGAATCTACAGCTATCTCCATCAAAATGTAGACATGACTCGGATGCTGCATTTGATTAGGCAAGATAGTGTTCATTGATCCGAAAAGCAGACCCTGCACCTGTGGGAAGATGATTCATGTAATTTTCTTGACAGAATTCAGAAGTGGTTTGCCATTGCTTTCTTCTGGATATCTTTTCAATTCTGAAGTATAGATAACTGTCCTGGGATTCCCCAGTGATGTCTTATCCAAGTATTAACCAAGCCAGAATTTTTTAGTGGTATTCACCAAGCTTTATTGGCCCTAACTCAAGTTTTATGCTCTCTCTGTGTGTATATGTGTGAATGTGTGCAGTCAAACTGCCTAATTGATATTTCAAACCTCTATGAGACCCAGCAAGTTGTACAAACTGTTACTGAATTCAAAAGATAAATAAGTGTCCACATGTAGCAAACATAAAGGAATTCAATTTAACCAACTTGCTAAGACGAGCTTAAGAAACAAAGCCACAAAGCCATGTAACTAATAAGAATTGTGGCTGAGTTACTTCCAAGAAAAAATGTTTCAAAGAACACTTGGAGATCAATCTGCTGCATGTTTCTTCACACAATCATAATATTTTATATTGACCCTGATGTTTAAAGTACCTTCAAATTCTGATTTAAAGTCCTTATTAGTGTGAACATGAAATATCTGATATAAATTTTAGCACTGAGAGGAGGAAAACCACATAAAGGAAATAAAGGAATTAGGGAAAGATTGCACCAGTTATAAGCCTTAATTGTACTTTCAGATAAGAGATAAATTTGGAGCTATCATCATACTCTGGTAGAGGAACTTGTCTCCTTTACCTAGAATAAGATAATTCAAAATAATTACTAAATTCTAATCATTGTGAATAAAATAGTATTAATTTAGTTACCATTGATTGAGGTATCAATGGTACTAGGATGAAAATATGCAAGTGTAGTATTCTAGAATGTAAAATTCAAAAGGGAACAGGAGCTGCTAGAGATGGAAAAGAAAAAAATAGTGAAGTTTCCTGAAATAACATATCTCAATGTATGTGAGTGTGTGTGTATGCGTATTTGTGTTTGTGTGCATGTGCGTGTGTGTGTGTGTGTGTGTGTGTGTGTGTGTGTGTGTGAGAGAGAGAGAGAGAGAGAGAGAGAGAGAGAGAGAGAGAGAGAGAGAGAGAGAGAACTTGTGACTACTACCTTTTAAATTATGATTTAATTGTTCATGGGAAGCAATGAAAGCCATATCATTAGAGACCTATGAAGCCAGACTGATAATATAAATTGAGGAAATATACTTTATAGAATAATCTCACAATAACCCCACAGAGGAAAAATTTAAGACCTAATAATTCCTTTATTTTTTGATTTCTATGATTCATGTATTTAATTTATACTGGTAAAAGCTTCTGTAAAATGAATCAATAATTTAATACTGTACAATTTTAACTGCATTAGGTCAGATAGATGATGTTAAAAGATTCACAAGACTTACATCAGCAGTTAGTATGAACTATGATTTTCAATTTTCAATAGCAATCAATATTCTAGTTAGAATATAAATTATTGCATAAGAATGAAAAAAAATCAAATGATTTTAGGAAGCTGTCAATTGCTTCATTACTTAAAATTACAAAAGCTGTACTTTTAAATGAAATATTTTAGTTGTAAACTTTCATTCCACCTGGAACGAAAGACTGAATTCTTTAAAAAAAAAAGTTTGGACAAGACTTTCATCCTAATCTTTTTTTTTTAAAGAATCCAAAACAACAGCATTTTCCCTCAAGAAGGATTCTCATAATTAATTCCAAAATTTTATTGGCCCCTTAGTATGTTTGTAACTTTTCAGAAACAATGTTCTAATCAACTATAAGAGCCATGGTGTTGCAGTGGTTAGAATGCAGTACTGCAAGCTATTTCTGCTGCCTGCCGGCTGCCTGCAATTTGGTAGTTCAAATCTCCTCAGTGTCAAGGTTGACTCAGCCTTCCATCCTTCCGATGTCAGTAAAATGAGGACCCAGATGGTTGGAGGCAATATGCTGACTCTGTAAACTGCTTAGAGAGGCTATGAAGTGGTATATACATCTAAATGCTATTGCTATTTAATCATGAAAGTGATTAAGAAATGAGGCTGGTGAACCTTATGTCCATATAGGCTACATTACAGTTATGAGCTTGGGTGAAAATGACTCCCACTGTGTCATGCCCCAGTTGGAATCTGATTCTGAGGGAGAGATGGAATAGCTGACAGGGAGTGGGAGTTTTGCTCCAGTGGCTGTGGAAGAAATTGGGGAAAGGGCACAGGCTGGCTGGGCATTTAGAGGAAGACCCAGGCCCACCCCCCCTTCATCCTAGGGCACGCAGGGAGGAATAGATAATGGAGCGTGCATTATCTTTGGAGGCTTATCTGGGTTTTGGCATCCTCCCAACTGTGTGTGCCTCGTTATCTTTTGGAAGTCTGCAAGTTATTATCCTGGTCTGTTGTGTTAATTACTTCAGCGAGGTTTGTGTTGTTTTTTTTATTTCTACTTTATCTGTATTTTGGGTTCGGACTGCATTTCTTCCCTTTGTGGACTGTTTTTGGAAGAGTTTAATCTCCCATCAAGGATAATTGGACATTGGGGCCAAGTTGGAGGCATTAAAATGAATTTATCTACTTTGGTGACTTCGTTATTTTTGTGCCACGCCCCAGGTCATCACACACTGCTTGACTCACAAGTCAATCATAAAAACTTCAGTTCGTGCAATTTAATCATGAGGAACAGCTGTCAGGAATGCATGGACAATCTTTTTCTGACCAGAATTTATCACCTGGACACCAATCTATGCTGCAATATTGTTCCCATTCTTTCATGGATACTACAGTAATTCAATATCAATCCTCACTGGAAGCAAATTGTTTTGTGCTCTGAAGAGCATTACATGCAATTGATACACACTATCTGTAGCTGTCTCTACTTTTAATGCTCTAAGGACAATTAGAACATACTTCTCTAAAATATTTTTCATAGAACAAGAGAGCATGCTGAAGTGGTATATCAGCTATACTGATATATCTGGGTGTTTTGTGCAGTTTCTCATTTAACAGATAATACTGTAAAATTTCTTTGGTGATAAAACAACTGTCATTAACTATAAAATTATCACTCAAACATAGACATACTCTAATTCTGAAAATCATGTGTTAATATTCTCATGGTGCTTGAAAAAATAAATAGGAGAAATTATATTTGGTTTAAGATATGTGTGAGTTACTCTTATTATATCACATAAAAATGTAAGAACTGAAGAAAGTTTGGCGATCCTCTATCCAATATCCTGCTCAGTGCAGAAAACAATATAGCATTTCTGATAGATCCAGTCTCTGTTTAAATACTTCCAATGAAGAAGAGTCCATCACCTTTCAAGGCCTGTTCCACTGTGGAATATTTTTTTCCATTCAGATTGTGTTACTGGTATCCAATGGAAATCCATTTCCTTATAATTTAATTGAAACTCTAATCCCAATTTGTGATTATAAATTGAGGAATATTGAGGAATACTGTACTGTTGTTGTCATCCTCCTTCATCATTTCAATTGTATTCTGTCTTTATGGGATAGGTAATTGATGACTTGGTTTTTTTAGTACCTAAGCTTGGCAATGGTGGAACTACTGTATTCTGTGAGGTTTTTTTTTTTTTTAATAATTTTGATTCTTAATATGTTGTCCTTTTTTAAATTTTTGGACTCTTGTCAGCTTGTGTAACAATTCCACAGAATGCTGCAAGCTGAATCATTCAAAAAACCACAATGTACCACTTTTCTCAGTTGTGGAATAAGCCAAATATAGCAATTGCTCATGAATTGTGTTTAGACTTTTAAAGCAAAATGCTACATTTTCTAATTCTAGGTGATGACATACTGCCAGGATTCAAAGTACTTGTGTATGGATGACAGAATGGGTCTTACTGAAAATAAGAGCTATGAAATAATGAAAAAACCTGCAAGCACTCTTTGAAATCTTGAAATATGAATGTCTAAATTCACAAGCAGTACACGGTGAATGAGACAAAAGTAGTGTAATAATATATAAACAGTGAGGGTTTTTTAATTTTACTAGCAACTTAGAGAAAAATTATGTCCTGCAACAAATGTATTAATGTATTATAATAAACTACACCTCTTTTCATTGTACCATGAAAAATTCTATATGTTCCACAGTTTACAGAATTGAAAGTTGAATATTCAATGTTCTAATGGCTAAGCATATTATGTGAATTTCCACTGATCTATAAGCACTTATATTTTAAGTTATGCGCAACAATAATTTATTGCTAGACTAGGAAGTTGTATAAACTTAAGACTTATGCAATCTTAACAGTGAGAGCTTTTTAAAGATGGCAATATGAATTAAGAAAAATGCTGAATCTAGTTGCTATTACACCACTTAGAAAAACATTTTAACATTTTTGACTTTACTATGGTTATTCAGCTTCAGAAATCCCATAATTTACATTGGTTAACATTTATGAAAATTAAAAGAACAAATGGAAGATAACATTTTGTACACTACATTTTCCAAGTAAATGTAGCTGGATGGATTGTTTTAACTGCATTATATATTTGGTCTGCAAAGGGTGTGTAGGGCTTAATTTTCTTAAGTGGCATTTCATAGCAAAAATGATCATTAATTTTAGATTTGTGGGTTCCTTCTTCTATTCTAGGTGGCTGACAAAAAAGGGTCAATTAAACCCTTCTGAAAAATTCTTGCACTAACTAAAATTACTTTCCAAAGCTAGAATTTGATATTTCTTTGAAATTAATCATAAGGTTACACCAAATGGTTATTAAGTAGAAGTTTAAAGTTCTAAGCCCCTTCTCTCAATTATTTGGACAGAAATAAAAGAGCACACTTATATACCCAAAAACTCACGGTGTCTGTCTGTATACAAAGGGCTAAAAGTGGTTTAACTTCCATAGACGTATAGTCAATGTATCTAAATTTGAATGGGATCTGAATTGAAAAATAAATTTATATTCTCCATTATTCAATTCTGCTTAAGTAAATAAAAAAATGACACATTATTTTGATGCTTATGCAGAAGAGACTCTATCTTCTCACAATTAAACCAAATAGTTATGGCAGCCAATCAGGGGTGTGATCCTACCAGCATAACAACTGGTTTGGTGAGTGCACACTTTGCAGTGTCCTAAACTCAGCAACAGGGGCTACATCACACACTTTAGGGGAATGTAGGAGGAGAAGGGAGGTGCAAATGATGAAACCAGCTTTGCACTGAACCAATGCAAGCTCTTTCCCTTTTGAACATGTACCATGACATCACACACATGTAGAAAAATAGCAGGGCTTCAGTAGTTTTGACCATAAGATAGTGGTGGATCTTGCAAGTGCTTTTGATGAAGGACCAAGGATGAAGGTATATGGCACACAACTACAATTACTAATACAATGAAAATTACAGGGTTTGTTATCCCATTTAGGCATTGGTGACAGTTTGAAATACAAACAAATGCATACAGTGATAGATCAAATAGATCACCAGAAAAATCCAATGATTGAATCCCATTATAGGGATTCATCTTTTTTAAAAAAACTTTTTTCCCTTTATCTTTTCTTCTCTTAGGAATTAAAAATCTTTTCTACTTTGGGCCCTTGAGACTTTGGGCTGACTCTTCAAGAGAAGAAATATTTTCTTACTTTAAATTTGTTATTTTTTTCAGTTTTACTCCTGTTGTTGACAAGTTTGCCTGAGTTAGTCTTTTGGGACAGAATGGTTAGCCTTCTGAGCATGTCTGAATAGATTTAGGCTTCTTTCCACAAACATAATTTTTGAATTTTTTCCTCTTCTATATGGCACTCTGATTTTATTATTTTGCTTACTTTTTGTTTGAAGGGCTCAGAATTCACTATTTAATTTTTGTTTTAGCATTTTCCTCATTTTCTTTTCATAGATGAGTATTTCCAGGAAATTAGATTTGTATCGAGACTTTCAGATTGCTGTCTTCTATTTTTCATCCAAATATGGAAGGAACTTTCCCTGGAATATCTGCTCCTTATTAAACATCTATAAAGATTTCCTTTCTTGCTATAATATTTGGACTTGATTATTATATAGTTGAAAATCTTAGAAATTATCTTTAATTAACTTGGCTAATAGGAGTTCAGGTGAGGCTAGAATCACATAATTAAACTGCTGCTAACTTTGCCAAAGGGTCCCCCCCCGTATTTTCATGTAATGAATACAATTTTTGTCTTTCTTTTCTAGCAGATTTTGCTAAAAATGAAAGTGAATTAAATTTTAAACACTGTAAACTCTGGATGTTACAGTGACCCCCCATCTTGCAGTTTACACCCATAATTATACTATCCCTGTAATTATTCCTTGTTTCATATTCTAATCATGCATATTCTTTTGAATTTAATTTTTCCTAAGTGCATACATTTATCCTATGCATATAGTTTAACACAATAATATGAATGTTTACTTAATAAAATAGGAAATATTTAATAATCTTCTTTTTTAATTATCATACACACATACACACACACAAAATACACACACATATACACATATATACACACATCAAACAAAACAAAAAACCATTTTCATTTTTTTGTGACTTATATAATTCATTTTAAAAAAAAAGTCTGGATAATATACTGACTTTGATCATATGAAACAATTGTAATATGTCAAGATTTTGCTGATGGTGTGGAAACAGCTTTATAAAAAGTAAAAGTTCACTCAGATTTATCATTAGTGGCTTCATGGCTTCAGTCTTTAGAATTTTGTTTGATGGCTACTGAACAGTTTTGCCAGCACCTTCTTCTGGGATATTATTTAACTTCCCATTCTATCTTATACAATGTCATATTTTATGAAAAGCCAAATAATTTGATTTTGAGGAAATGGAAAATGGCAACCCTACAGGATCTTGCTGTTGGTATATTGACTGTTTTTCCTAAGATATATAAATGGGGTACATCCTAATAAACTATTTCTATTGCTAGCTGCCTATTTTCTTTATAAAATACTGCAAAACCAAAATGTATTTTCCAGTGGATGAGGAGTGTTTAAAATTATAATTTATAAATAAAAAAGGAACACAACAACAAAGAACTCTGGGAAACACTACAATGAAGGTTACATTTATCCAACACACGTATAAATTTATTAGACTCTGGTGTTTTTATTAACAGAATAATTTATTGTACAAATAGTTTATATTATTTTTTTCCATTTTCTTTTCTCACCATTAATTTTGTCCCTGATTTCTTTCCTTTCCTTTTCATCTCTATGTATTTCCCCCTTATTTTGTTCTTTCAATTAAAAACAAAAAACCCATACACATTACAGCATGCTGATATTTAAAGCTAGAGAAAGAATATATTTATCTACAAAAGTAATGTGCATTTTTAAAAAGTTGTTCTACAGAACAGGCTCCCCAACCTCTGGGCTGCTGTAAAATGTTTGCAAAAGGGTTGTGAAAACTGCAGGCAAGCGTGTGCAATGTGCACCCCCACTTGTGTGAACAATAGACAGGCATGTGCACACGTACTCCATTTGTGTGAGCTGTGGGCGTGCGTGGATGCTGCTCACACAAATAGAGTGTGCTTGCACAACTTGCTGGCTGCTCGTACAGAACCATCCCCTCTTCGCCGCCGCCCCCCCAGTCTACAAAGCTGGAACGGTTGGGGAACTCTGTTACAGAGGATTATTTATTTAAAACTGTAAACCATCCGATAGCCAAAATTCTCTGAGTGGTTTACAACAAGTAGCTAAAATAATTTCTGACAATAATTGTTTCTGTGAAATCAACACTCAGCGGAGCTTACAGACTTCCTAGTAAAAGCAAATTCTGTTTTCTATTTGGAAGACAGCAGAGACAGACTTTTATTATTAGGGGCATGCAAACCTTTTTTCTGCTCTAACATTCCATGCACAGAATATTTAATTTTAGGCATAGATCTGGAACATAATCATGGAATGAAATATCCACAATATTGGACAGTATTTGTCCGATGTCCAATCTTCCCTTTTAAGATTTGCTGAGAGGGTGGTTGGCTCACAGTTACAAAGGACCTTGGATGAAGTGGATTATTTGGACCTTCACAGTCAGTCATCTTGGGGCACAGAACTGATATGATATTGGTGGTATTATCAATGTCCTTTGGAGGACTCTGGACAGAGATGGACTCTCTGGATTTCTCAGCGGTTTTTAACTATGGTATCCTTCTGGATTGGCTTTGGGGGTTGGAAATAGGAGGTACTGTATTATGGGGTTATCATTTGTATTCCATGGCAAGTTCCAGTCAGTGTTGGTAAGAGAAGAAAGGTTGAGCCCTAGGCCCCTGTAATGTGGGAGTGCCCCGGGGCTTGAGTCTTCCACCTCTCCTTTTTAACCTCTATAGATAACCACTAGGGGAGGTAACCCATCAGTATGGGGTTTGGTTTCATCAGTAGCATGCTAATCATCTGCTACACACAGAAAGTAAAACCGGTAAGTCTATGTTAGCCTATTTTAAAAGGAAACTATTTTGTCACACAACTTGGATAGAGTGCAATCACAGGCGGGCTACTGTGGGTTCGCACAGGTTTGGGTGATTCTCTAGCTAAGATTCTGCGCAGTTCAGCGAACGCACAAATCTCACCCCTGGCTGGCCCCACCCACCCTGCCCTTCCCCACATGGCCCATTTTGGATGCCAGGTTAAGTCCAGGGCCCACACGGAATCTCGGGGAAGGTGAAAAATGGGCCTCCTAGAAGTTCCAGAAGGCCGGAAAGAGGCCCATTTCCGGCCTCCCAAGGGCCTCCAGAGGCAAGGGAGGCAGTTTTCACCCTCCTGGAGGCTCCAGGAAAGCCTCCAGAGCCCGGGAAGGGCAAAAACGAACCCCCCTCCATGGTGCAGGAGGCCAACTAAGCCATGCCCACCATGGCCACGCCCACTCAGCAACCAGGCCAAAAACAAGATGCTAAAATTTTTGAAGCCCACCCCTGAGTGCAATGACAATGTTTTGAAAATAGGATTCTGTAACAGAGGTAGATTTTAGTCTCTGCAAAACTGAAAAACTAAATACTTGAATATAGACTATAAATGTACTCAAAGGCTTGGGTAAAGTCTGTAGTCCACAATCCTTTTCTTCCCAGCCAGATTTACAATAATACAACTGAAAAAACTGGATCAAATTTGCACTCACATTTGGAGAAAAACAAAACAATTTATATAATTGCATTAAATCTCTGACAGATTAGATGAATATATTAACATTTCCTGTATTTTTAAACAAAGCCAAAGAAAGGAGTTAATTGGCCTAGATATTCTCTCCAGTAATGTGGTCATCCCACTATTTTCTCTCAGCAGCCAAAATTGATTTTTTTTTAAAGGTAGCCCTGTCACACAAAAAAGTTGTCATTCCAGTTCTAGAGAACTAAATAAGCAGGCATCAAAAAGAGATCAGTTGAATAATTTTGATTGATCTAATGTAGATGATATAATTACAATAAGAGTCACTTTGGTGTAGTCATTAAGGCATCAGGCCACAAGATTGTGAGTCACTTTAGGCACAAAGCTAACTGAGTGACCTTGCACTTATCACTTGGTCTCAACCCTAGAAAGGAGGCAATGGCAGATCACTTCTGAAAAAACCTTGCAAGAAAACTGCAAGGAGTTCAAGCAGCCTCTGAGAACTGGATACAATTGAATGGAAGAACAAAAATGCATTTTTTTAAAGATTAGGAACAGTCTGAAAGTTTACAGACAACCATGAGTATGTTTGAGAATGGGCAAAGAATATTTAAAAGCTTGATTTATCAACTTCAGTGCATTGCTCATGTGGAAGATCACTTTCTGTCCTAAGAAGGTCAACATAATTTCAAACCTAATATTTTCAGACATTATGGCCTTTGGGGTTGGCAGATTTAAAATGGTTTTACTGATTCGGATTATTTTAGTTTGTTATTGTTCAGATTTATTTATTTACTTGGTTATCTTCCTGTATGAAATAGGTTTAGTATCTTTCTATACAATTTTTAACAGCACATATTTCTCTTATTAGAGCCAAGAAACCAAACATCAGAAATATTTGCCCTTTCAGAGAGAAGAGAACATGAATCTATTTCATTACTGTCACGCTGTGTAGAGAAGACAGAATTTTTCCAGAAGGGACTTTTTTTTTTAAACCTGTATGCAACATTTAAAATGACAATTACAAGGGGAATATGCATTAATTGGCTTCAATTTAAAAAGACAGTAAGCTTCCTCTCTGAAGATAATAAATACGCCAACATTTCCATCACCAGCATTTTGACAATTAGTAAGAAAGGTAGAGGGCTTTAAGAATAACCTGTCACTTCAGGCTCTGAGTTCTAAAAAATTAATTTACACAAAAAATACATTAAAGCACAATTAAACCAACCAAAGGCAGCATATGCAGACCTGAAAACAAGTTTTCACACTTGACTAGACTATCAAATGCATTTTCTGACATGTGTACTGAATTTCATTTTCTTCTCTTTTGTTTCTCATTATTTTCTTTGGCACTCTCACTGATCAAAGAGGTTTGCTGAAAATGGTGTTGTCTTATTTTTTCCTGCTGAGACGTTACAGGTACTCTTTATACTATAATCTAATTCCATAAACAAAGGATTAGCTCATCAATGCTGGATTAAGCAAATAGGAAGCAGCAAGGAAGGAGAATACCATTATCTAATCACATAGTAAAGAACATTAAAAAAACCCACAGAACTAAACAGTCCTTGTTTAAAAATTTACTTTTTAAACTGGATTCACCAGAAATGTCCTTCTGTACTGTGATTCAAAGGATGAATGCTTATAGAATAACTATGAAAGCTCTTTCACAAAATTTTAATTCTTAACTTTGATCTTGGCCTAAGTACAATACAATACAAAAGCTTCATTGGTGGGATTCAATTTTCTTTACTACCGGTTCTGTGGGCGTGACTTGGTGGGCATGACAGGGGAAGGATACTGTAAACTCTCCAGTCAGAGGTGGTATTTGCCGGTTCTCTGAACTACTCAAAATTTCTGCTACCAGTTCTCCAGAACTGGTCAGAACCTGCTGAACACCATCTCTAAAATGCTTCTATTAGCTTTAAAAAAGCAAAACATTGGGAAAGCACCAGGTCTGGATGGTTTGCCAGTGGAATTTTATTAGCTTTTGATAATGTGAATTGGCGTTTTATGCTGCTACAATGGGACCAAATGGGCTTTGGTAAAAATTTTATTCAAGCCATAGAAACGATATATTGTAAACAAACTGCAAAGGTTATAACAAATTGAGAATTAAAAGACTTTATAGATATAAGAAAAGAGTCTAGACAAGGCTGTCCACTGTCGCCTCTGCTGTTTGTGTTAACACTGGAAGTGCTGAATAGGAACATCAGAGAAGAAAAAAGAAATAAAAGGAATGAAAATTAAAAAAGAAGAGTATAAATTACAAGCTTTTTCAGATGACCTGGTATTCATATTAGAGGATCCATTGGTGTCAGCACCTAAACTGATAGAAAAGATAGAAGAGTATGGGAAAGTAGCAGGTTTGAAAATAAATAAAGATAAAACAAAGATTTTAACAAAGAACATGTTAGCAAGACGAAAGAAAGAATTGGAGGAAGTTTTGGGGATCCAGGTCACAAATAAGGTTAAGTATTTAGGGATACATATAACATCAAGATGTAGCACACTTAAGGAGGATAATTATCTTAAACTCAAACAACAGATTGCGACAGACTTGATAAAATGGGAAAATTTACCATTATCATTGATTGGGAGAATATCTATAATTAAGATGAATGTATTGCCTAGAATTTTATACTTATTCCAGACAATTCCAATCAGATTAGGGAAATAATTTTTTGAAGACTTAAACAGAATAGTGCTAAAATACATCTGGCAGGGGAAGAAAGCGAGAATAAAACTTAAATTGTTACAACATGCAAGAATAAGAGGAGGTTTTGCTTTGCTCAATTGGGAATTATACTACCAGGCGACGAGTTTGATGTGGGTAAAGGAGTGGATAAGACTAAGGAATACTAGACTTTTGAAATTAGAAGGACATGGCTTGCTGTTAGGGTGGCATGCCTTCCTCTGGTATAAGGGAACTAAAACGCAGGGGTATTTTAGAAGACATTATATTCGAGAAGCATTGTTTCTAAACTGGGAGAAGATAAAAAAAGCAATATTATTTAAAAATTCCACTATGGTTATCTACTATTGAAGATTTTTCCTATCCAATAATATATAAAAAGGAACAAACAGTTAGATATGGTGAGATATTGAATGAAAAGGGTGAACTTAAATCTATGCAAGCGTTGGAAGAACAAGGTGTAAAAATGAATTACTTTTCATATTTGCAAATACAATCTACATTTGATAAAGATTTGAAAACAGAAGGTATTTATGATAAGTTGACTGATTTTAGATAAAATTTTGATAGGTACTGATGAAAAAGTAATTTAAAAACTTTATGGACATTTGCTGGAGTTTAAATTAGAGGAAGAGCAAGTAAAAGAAACAATGATTGCGTGGGGGAAAAATTTTGGATATGGGATTGACCTAGATAAATGGCAAAAATTGTGATCTCAAAATTATAAAATGACAATGTCAACCGCATATAAAGAAAATTTGTATAAGATGTTTTATAGGTAGCACTTACCCCCGATGAGAATCGGGAGGATGTTCAAGAATTAATCGGATAAATGTTGGAAATGACATCAGATACCTGGTTCATATTACCATATGTGGTGGACATGCTCGGAAGCAAAAAGATATTGGACTATAATCCACACATGGTTGGAAAAAATGATAAAACAAAACATAGACTTTAAACCAGAGATATTTTTATTGGGAATTATACCGGAAATATACCGTAAAGAATTGAAATATTTGATTGTAAATGTTTTAACAGCGGCTAGAATTGTATTTGCTAAGAATTGGAAAAATGAAAAAATACCTATGCAGGAGGAAATTATTAAGAAAATTATGGACTGCTGAAATGAGTAAATTGACATTTGAAATTAGAGAACAAGAAGATAAACAATTTATGTGATATGGGATTTATTTTATCAATGGTTAGATAAAAAGACATGGTAAAGAAATAGATTAGTAAGCCTTACAATAAAAGTTAATAGATTGATATAGAATACAATATAAAATATATAACCATTGGATGAATGTATAAGATTAAACCATAATGAAATTTAGAATATCTCGTATAAAATGATGGAAAAATAGTTTAGTCAAATGAATGTTTAATAATTGATATTATATAAGCACAAGCTAGATTGATAAGGTGAGAATTTATATAACTTGTGAGTAATGGTTAAAAAAGGATAGCACAAAAGATTGTAACCAAACTGACACACTGTATGTATATAATTGAAAGAGGGTTTTATGTTTTTATGTTTTGTTTGTATGTTTGTTGTAAAAAATAAAAACTTTAAAAAAAAACTTCTATTGTATTTATTATGTATATGTTTTCTGATCCAGACATTTAGATATTTAAATGAAACTCACTTGCAAGAAACTTTTGTTCGGTCAGCCACCATGGTCCACTGCTGTTGATTTGTAGAAACTTCAATGTAATAGCTGTAGCTCCTATCGTCACAATCCCAGAGGAGTAATCTGAAGGGCAGATAAACAACTCAAAGGTCACCTCTATATGGGATTTTGTATTAATAATTGAGCTTTTAAATTAATTGCAGAATATTTGTCATAAATAACATGTATTATTTAGCTTTAAATTTTCAAGACCAAAAATTTAAACATACAGGTAAGCCTTTCAAATACAGGTAGTCCTTGACTTACGACCACAAACATTTATGTTAAGTGAGAAATTTGTTAAGTCAGTTTTGCCCCATTTTATAACTTTTCTTGCCACAGCTGTTAAGTGAATCATTGCAGGAAATATGGTTGTTAATTGAATCTGTCTTACCCATTGATTTTGCTTGTCAGAAGGTCGCAAAAGGTGATCACATGACTCCAGATCACTGCAACTGTCATAAATATGAACCAGTTGTCAAGCATCCAAATGTAAATCATGTGACCATGGGGATGCTGCAATGGTCATTAGTGTGAAAAATGGTCATAAGTCACTTTTTTTTAGTGCCGTTGTAACTTCGAGCAGTTACTAAATGAACTGTTGTAAGTTGAGGACTACTTGTACTAAGGATGTTTTTGATAATCTGGCTTTCCAATATTATCCCGCTTCAGATTTCCTAGCACATAGTGATTCTGAAAAAGAATTAAAGCTACTGTGCACTGAATTTATCAATCAGTTTTGTATATATGGGGATTAGTAAGAGGCACTTTAAATTGAAGCCGTTTTGTTTTTTGGCAGCACTTTTTATTAAAATGGCCCTGAGATCTTCTCAGAATTCCAAATATTGTGTGTGTGTGTGTTTCTACACACACACACACACACACACACACACACACACACACACACACACACACACACGCTTCTCTAGATCTTGGAAATAATAAATAGCAATAGATGATTTTTAAAAGCTATCAACAATAACCATAGCAGCTTTCATAGTTCACTCATTAGGCATGCTAGAACATCCTTCCCTAATCTTCTGGAATTTCCTATTTTTTTAAGTTTGAAGAACAATGACTGCTTGGATAAATGGACACTTGAAGTTTAATAAGCAAATATTAATTAAAACCTACGAAAAAAGATGTTATTTGCACTGGCAATTATAACAATCTTCTTAGACTATTTATATTTCATATGATGAATCACCTCCTCCCCAATAGTCTCCTTGTTTGTTTTCAACTGATGAAAAAAGTATTGCTTCTACAAAACCATTTCATTCTTCACTAGTAGCTATCTTAAATGCTTTGTTTTAATGCTGAAGGATTGTTGTAAAAATTGGTGCTTTTTTTAAGGAAAGAAAGTTATTCGTTTGAAATAACCACTGATTTAGAACTGGGCTTATTTTATAAAAATATTCAATGTTATATAAAATAAGAAAAAGCTTCATTCTGCAGAACTGTAAATCTTTTAATATTGATTAGATTGATATACTGGCAAACAAGATTTCCAAAACCTACTGCAGAACCCTCTATATAAACCTGGGGTGTTATTAATAAATAATTTTAAGAGCCAAAATAAAAGAACTCTGAAAAAAGAGATTTTTAGTTCTCATTAAAGCTGAGTTTCTGCAAATTAAAAATTCAGAGCTGATTCCATTAAAGCTCCCCAAAGCACCACTCCACATTTGGTTAGAATAAACATCCAGCTATCTAAAGTTCTACTTTCTCACTCACTGGCTTTTTGTTTAGCACAAATGTCTTTTGGTTGCTTTTATCAAGACTGTAGCTAACTTGCTTATTAAAAAATCTGTCAATTTAAGGACAGAATCTCGAATGTGTATTGAGCTTATAAACATAGTTGTAAATCAATGCAGAAGTTTTAATTATGGATAAATCTTTTGAAGAATTACAAGTACTGAAACAAAAACATGTAAAAAAGGAAATAATCTAATTAGATTTTCTAGTGAAATCATTTTTTATAACTGGGGACTCTGCAGTTTCCTTGATTCAAATTGTCAGAGTAACAGAAATTATACAAAAAAAAAATCAATTATTTTGAATTGAACATCAGTAGATAATTTGATTTTGCTGCTTAATACCTTAACTAAAAAACCAACTTAGCAGGGGAGAGTCTCAGAACAAAAAGATTATGTACATATATGGAACATTTATGTAAAGAGCAGAATGGTTGATCATTACAGAATATTTATCCCGTATTAACAAAATGATAGATAATGTATGCAGTGCTTGAAGCTATATTAGTTTCTTGGAAGTATGCCAATTGTGTAAAACTATAAATATCCAGTCAGGTAAAAAATGCAGTTTATTCCAAAATGTCATGATGAGTATAAAGTGTCTTGTAACAGGTTAAAAATTACTGATTTATTACAGCCTACATTTTTATGAAGGAGGAGAAATGCTTTCCTCAGTTGGCAAGTGTTGCATGCATGGGTTAAGATTAGACAGCAATAAAAGATGCCACACATGGTTAACAATGAGTAATTTGTAAAACATAAATAGATAGAATGAATAAAATAGAATGCAAAATCTAAACTCAGTAACAATTCAATTAAATGTTAAATACAGGCTGAATAAATATATTAACTTTTCACAAGAGCAAAAATTAAATGAACACCTGCATCTTTCAAAGGAATGTTCTGGTATAATAAACTATTTTTCTACAAACTTCTGAATTCTGTTATTCCTTTGGTAAGATCAGTATGCATAATACTATCTGTTTATTATGTTGAGAATCAGCCGTTTTTTGGTGGAAAGATAGAAGACAGAGCTAATAAATGAATAAGGCTCAACAGCTTTTGCCATGCTAAATATTTTAGACCTTCAGTCTTTCTGTGCATAGCTTTTTTCCCCTTGCAAAATAGACTAACAGGACTATTCATCTACATTTAAAAAATGTTATTTCATGATTCTACCATTTTTGATACCTCACAATAATTTAACATGCATTATTTGCTCTTTCAATCTATCACTGCATGTGTCCCAGATAACTATATATTTTCCAATATACATTGTTGTATCCAGTGGCTAAATTTCTTAAAACTTCGAAAGAAAGCAATTATAGGAATAAAGAGCTTGAAAAAGCCAAGTTATGTGATTGATAGGCTAAGGTCAAAAGAAAATAAAAGGGGGGCAGAAGGATGTATTTCCACATATATTAGGAAATCTTCCCAATAGTACAATGAACTGTTTTTTAATACCAGCTTGCTGGGGGCACAGCAAACTCAGCCAGCTCACTTTCATCAATATATACACTATATAGAATATTAAACATTTGCATTTCTTGCAGCAACCTTGTTTATGTTTTATTAATTAAAATATATAACAATGACTCTAATAAAAATGGGATAACATCCACTCACATTTTAGAAAGCCTCTCTGAGCCTACTCCTTTAAGGGAAAACATGTACACCTGTTAAAAAAAGTGAAGCACAAGAGCTATACCTTAAAAATGAGTAGTCATAAAGTTAATCTTCCTTGGTTAGTAATCCCAGTTCTATACTATGACTTATTGAGCATAATATTTTTATCCCATCTTAAAATATATACGTGATTGACCATACATATTATATATTGTGTGTGACTATTTGTATTATTGATATTTTTCATCAGTGAAATTTGGCAATTCTATCGCTTTCTAATATTCTGCTAGACTCAATTTACCTCCAGATTGCATTTAAAAGTGTTACACATGTCAGAGGTCCTGCTTTTAATAGTTTGCCTTTGGACCACTAATCCTGCAGGTTTGTCTGTTTCTGGAACAAGAATTTTTATTTCTGTTGAATGTTTTCTCATTATTCTGAAATGGCAAGTTGAGATGCTTAGAAAATACCCTAGAATAATGTTTCTTGAATACTTGAGCACATAAATCTTTTCAATAATTTTGCTTTAAGATAAATTATATACTTTATAAACAGCCTTTTCTTGCCTTTGTGAATAATGATTAAAGATCCCTAGGGTTCTCTCTATCAAAGATAAAAATGCAACCTTTTAATATCCCACTGAAATTCTTTCTGAAATTTTATGTGCTAGTTGTGCTTTAGAAAAGTGTATCAGACTTCACACCAGGCCCAGCAATAAATCTTGACTCTCCAGATGTTTTATTTTGCAATCAGGACATTGCTTATAGCAGTGGTTCACGTACATGACAATGCTAGGTAAGTTGTTTTATTGCAGACAGGACATAAACCATATATGTGCAGAAATCAGGCTTTATATATGTTTTCTCCAAAGTTTGAATTCAAGGTCTATTTCCTTCTTGCTTTTACCAGTGTGTGAAATTAGACCTTGAGATTAGAAGATGAGCTTCTTAGTCTTTATAGAAAAATTCTGTCTAGCTGGAAGATCACTAGTCCATGCTTTATTAACTTCATACTTTATACCACCAGAGGTTGTCTCCTCCCCTTTCCCTTCATCAGATGCTTCTTTCCCTTCCCGTATCTGATCATGGATGGCTGGAAGGCATATTGCTCTTTTTGTTTCTTCTTTTTTGGCTGAAGCTAATGAACTCTCTTTCCTTTTTGGGCATTCTGCTTCTCTCTCTGTCTGAAAAGGTAAAGTCAGCAGAAATGGAGGGATATCTCTTCTGTTGTATTTCTTTGTCATGATTTTCCCTTCCATTCTAGGAATCTCTATCTCACTGTAATTGTTTTTCTCTTGGTATTTGTTCAAATGTCTCCTTCTTCAATGTCCTCTTCCCCCTCAATGACAGAAATGTTGGCAGGTGATGAATTCCGAGGGTTCAATCCACCAGCTGATTTAGACTTCTGAGGGCACTGAAAATGGAACTGCCAAAATAGATAAGAGGAACGTACATCATCTGCTACTTCCCATGAACATTCTGTATCTGGGTATCCTTTCTGATGAATCAGATATTCTAATTGGCCTTTCCTATACTGACAATCCAAAATATATTCCACTTCAAACTGTTTCTCTCCTTCAAGTTGGGAGGAAATGGTGGAGCAGAATTACATAAGGAGGTATAGGGAAGGGCAATAGAAAATGGAATTTGCTTTCAGTGTGGTTGGAAGTTATAGATAACAGCTACAGGACTGATTTGTGTAGTTATGGAGAATGGTTCAAAAAGTTGGCTTCCAGATTTGTAGACAGTTGTTTGAAGGGAAGAACTCTGATAGAAAGCCATATGTGGCTTCCAACAGCAGCAGGAATGAGTTCTCTAGTAATAATGGTCAGCACAGCAAATGTAAAAGTCTTTGGCATGATCCAGCTGTTTCAGAAAATGCTAACAATTCTTGGAAAAAATGGGAGGTTTCTGAACTGTGGACAACTGCAAAGCATTTGGCAGCTGGTTTAGATGGCTTCTATAGGTGACTTGAAATGGTGACATCTGAATAACAATATGTCTATATTATCATAAGCAATTTAAGGTTTAATTAAAAGATCTAGCCAACTGTCTCGTCAGTATACACAAAAAGGTATTATTCTAAAGTAACATTTGTCCCTTTATGTAGCTGCGTACAAGAGGCAGAAAACAGATGAATTGTTACATCTTAAAGGTGAAATATAGTTTGTAAAAATGAGTTGTAAATTGTATGTTCCTATTAGAGATATGATTGGGTAAACAGCAATAAAGTCCAAGGAAACTGTATGTCAAGACTGGAGTGGGGAGGATGCAAAAGTCAAACTGGGTGGTTGTTTAGGCATGGTAAAAAAAAAAGCTTTTGATAAGCTTTCCCATTATAAGTTATGGAAAAAAAGAGGATTTATTTTAAATGCCCTGAAACATCCAGCTATCTAGCTATCAGTGGAGAACTGCAATTCTACCTCCCTCAAGGAAGGAAGATATTATGATTGTTATGGTGTGGTTTCCTCTACTCACAAAGTGATGGGAGAAATGAAGGCAAAGATTCTAGAAAGTCACCTTTCTGAGACATGTATGGGTTATGCTGGATATTTAGAGCAGGGGAAGGACTACAGACATTAATGGAGATCAGCAGAAGGCTATAAAATAGCTAATATTCTGCCTTACATGAAATAAAATATCAGTCTACTTGCTCTAGAACTAGAAATGTAAATTAAATTAAGAAAAGAACTATGTCCATCTGATCTGGTGCTGTAAATGATCCACATTTCTCTTTGTAGATGATCCAATTTCCTGAGATCAGTTCAGATCTTGATAGTATACTCCACTCCTTGGAGAATACCTTAGTTTATAGATTTGTTGGTATAATCAAGAATTCATTGTTTTCTCAGTGATTTTGAATCATCCAGGTGTTGAGGCTGTAAAATAGTCCCAATCCACAATATTTCTACTATCATGCTTTAGAACTGGGTTTTGTTAGATTGCAGTATTTTGTTTTCATCAAATATGATATTTATCATTAATGCATAAATGACATGACTGGCACTTGAAAAGGTCTATCTTGTGCAGTAAGAAAGCAGATCTGCACCATTTCCAGGAACTGAGAGACACAGCAAATCTGGGATCACTGAAGTCAATGTGGCCAGCACAATGACCACTGTTACAAAAAAAAGTGTGGGAAATCATCTGAAAAATGCCATCTTTATGCATATATTTTCAATGTCAAGCATTTTGAAATATAAACATTATTTTGTCCTTCATTTATGTAAGTGCCTCTCATATCTTCATTCTAATATCAAACTATAAGAAACTCAAAATAAAGAAAGCATAATTCCTTGCATTTTATTTTATCATAAGGAAGTGTTCTTTTATGTTTCTTATTGCAGATATACTATGATGAAATCCTTTTGTTTCTTAAAATATTATAATAACTTACACATGGAGAAAAATCCTAAACTCTTTTTTAGAGTTGAATATTCTGAAGTAGTCTCCAAACCCTTATCACACATCTTTAAAAAGCTTTCCCTTTTCCTTCTCAAAGACCTCTAAGCAATTCATATATTTATCTTTGGTTTATTCTATAAATAGCGTTATCTTCCTCCAACTTGCCCCCCATACCAAAGCTTTAAAAAAATACTATTAGAAGGGAGGTAGCAGTTGGTCAGAAATTATATACTGAGCTTCATAGATACCCAGGAACTTTATTCTATGCTTTTTTTTCTCATTTAACACATTAACATTTCATTTTGTTCACATTGACTCATAAGATAAATTTGAGGAGAAAAATAAATATTTCATCAGCTGAAGGCTATGCAGATGTAAAAATCACACAGCAATATAAAATAAGACAAACTGGAGGCATTTTGATTCTGATGCTATTCTCAGCAGAAAATAAATTGATTGCCCTCAAGTTATGTCACTATTTTCATATCAAATGTGTCTATATGCATACACATACTGGTTTGCTTTCCAACTTAGGTTTTGTATGTTAAGAATACTATCAGAGCATGAAAATATGAACTTTTCACAGCAGCTATCAGGAGGCATGCATTATTCTCATTATTGAGCTATTTTTACATGAAAAAATAAATCTTCTTACTGAATTGATCCAATCATGTATGGCTGTGCCAGCTGTACAACAATAGCACCACTGCCTAGCTGATGGCATGTATACCCGGAATCCCAGTCATAATTCTTTGTGTCTCCATTCAACAAAGCATTGCGACTACGGCTCACACCCTCAATCACGCTGGCGCAATCTGCAACTGTTGCAACATTCTCAGCGGGAACTGAAAATTAAAATACAAAAGAAATCAGAGGCAGGCACAAGCAACTTAGTTCCATCAGTTTCTCTACCTGGGGAAAAATAAAAATAAGCAAAAATGTTGCTCACACACAGGAAAACACGGATATATTTCAGGGGCAAGATTAAAAATGAATGAGCAATGAGTGAATTGTAGCAGTGAAGGCCAGAAATCTTTTAACTTCAAACTAGTTATACAACAAAACATTCAGCAAACAAACATTTAGACATATTGTAACAATTACTGTGATTAACAAACTTAAATTATGCATTTAAAATCCATAATCAAAAATTGTTTCGAAGAAGTGAATGAAGCTAAATAGACTGTCAAGGAGAGAAATAAAGAGACCAATAACCATCACACCAGACATGTAATAGACATAGCCACAATGTAAGTGTGGTTGTTAAACAGTCCTTCTTCTGTTACTTTCCAAGCATCTGAAGTTTTGTTAAATTTCTATTGAATCGAAACATGCATTGTACAGATTCCAGTTTTTAAAAACAAAATTCAAGACAAGAAGATGCAGCGTAATTATTTATCTATTAACTCATTTTTCTCACATTTTCAATTGATGTTATATACCTGAAGATTTTTTTATTTTTAGTCTCTTTTTTTTGCATATATAAGACAAGGTGAAGGAACATATCAATATTTTCTTCTATTTTGCCCACAACTGCAATCCTGAGGTCAGTTGGCTGAAAGTGACTGACTGGGGAATGCCTAAGGTGCCAGTTGCCTGGGCTCTCAGCTGGCACCTTAATCGCTACTCTAAATAGCTTTTACATTAAGAGGATTTCATTCATAAATGAATTTAATCAATCAAACTTGATAAGGTGTGTTTTTATTCTAAGGTGTTCCTAAAACTTGCTTTTATTGTTTAATTACTCCCCTGTCTATATGAAAACAAACTATATTTATTAAAAATGATCTTTTGGACTACTTATGAGTAATATTGTCCATTATGTTTCTTAATACATGCCAAGGAAAAGCTTGCTGCACTATTTTATACAATAGGATATTAGAGATTAATCAAATAATTTCAGCACACAGAAGCTATCATGCTGTTTCAGTTCCCAAGAGAGGATTGCCACTCCCCATTTTGAATGTTCATTATTGTCTTTCATATCCATCGGATAAATGTATTAAAAACACCATCTGGAAGGGATGACACTCCATGAAGCATTTCAGGTTTTTTGGTTCCCTTGGATTTTCCCTATGGTATTTCTGTTTCAATCTGTATCACTTTGTTTATAAAAATGCACTACCAGAAACAACACTGTCTTGCTTCTGAAGGTTTTTTTTTGTTCTTCAACTAAATATTATATGTAACACCCTATAAGATGGAAAACAGAATATGAATTATATCTTATTATATATATTTTCCAGAACTTATTTCTTCATAAACTTGAATGTATCATTAGAATGGAAAACAATCCATATTAATCTAAATACAATGCTGAAGGAAACAAAATGTTTGTTTTAATGTTTTTAAAATTGTTTTATAATTTTAGAATTGTTAGCTGCCCAGAATCACTTGGTTAAGTTGGATGGCTATAGAAATTGAATAAATAATTCAATAAATAAAAATTTCAAAATAATAAAAATAGGTAGATAAATTTCATATTATTCTTTCTGGCTCATATCACGCAACAGGTAGTCAATAGACTGAACATATTATGACACAGTAACATTTAAAAATGATGATATTTCCAAGACATGACCTTAAAATTATGTATGTGTGTGTGTATAAATATAAATATGTATGTATGTGTAATATATATATATACGTACACACACACATACATATATAAATATGTATCTTCAGTAATACCTAATGACAAATGAGCAAAATGGGGGGAAAAACCAGACATATATCTTTAATCCTTTTCTAATCTGACAATCGTTTTTTAAAAAGTCAGAATACTATTTACTGAAATATTTTTTGCATTAATTGGATTTTGACTAAAATTTCTTATATTTATTTCAATACATTAAGAAAATGCTAATGAAAGCACGCATTTTAGACAATGGCTGAACTATAAATTCCATGAGTTATAAAATACTGTCTTGTTCTGTCCACATTCTGAACCTTCTTCTATGCTTTACATGTGAACAGAAAAGCACAGGGTTTCCCCACAATGTCTGACAATTTTATGATGATAAATGTCTAAGCTGCCATCTTCCATATCTATTTTAGTTTTATTTCTGTATATAACAAAACAATTGACATTTTTATATATAATATATAATTATAATTAAAGACTAAAAATAATTACTGTGTTAACCTTTAGTACATTCTTTTATATGCAATTGGCAGAAATTGGGAATTCAAGAAATATTGATAACTACTAAGTCAGAGGCAATTCAATACTACTGGTTGTAATTGGATAGAACAATAAATGGAAAAAGTAGAGATAATCACTCTTTAGAACTGACAGAGAAAGACCTCTAATCACCCTGAGATAATGAAATCATTACAATGGAGAAGACATCATTATTAAATTGATACAGCATTTTAACATGAGCTAACATGGGACTGAGTGTCTAATACAAGATAATGGAAACTCCACCAGCGCGCGCGCTTCAATCCACAGTGTCCCATTCTGCCTGCCTGCCTGCCTGCCTTAGTTTCTGGTTGTTTGGGAGCAGCTTCGGCTGAGAATAATAACTATTCGCCTCTTTTACTCAGCGAAGCTGTTCCGATTCAACCATTAACGAAAGGCAGGCAGGCAGGCAGAACGGAGCACTGCGGGCGGGCGCGGCCGGACCGGAGGTGGGGGTGGGGAGAAACGGGCGCTTCAGGAAGCTGCGGCGACAGGAAAAGCCCCCGCTCTTCTTTGAAGCAGTTTCTTCCTGTGCTGGTGGAGGAGCGAGAGCGACTGAGAGAGCTGACCCAGAGAGAAGGACAGGCTTCGGTTGCTTCCTCCCTCCCCTTCTTTCATTTGTGTCCTTGATCCCCGATCCCAGCAGCATTCACCGAAGGCTTCTTACATATATCAGCGTATAACACGCATACATCATTTGCCCCCTATTTTCAGGGGAAAAAGTGCGTGTTATACGCCGATAAATACGGTAATTATAATTAAAGACTAAAAATAATTACTGTGTTAACCTTTAGTACATTCTTTTATATGCAATTGGCAGAAATTGGGAATTCAAGAAATATTGATAACTACTAAGTCAGAGGCAATTCAATACTACTGGTTGTAATTGGATAGAACAATAAATGGAAAAAAGTAGAGATAATCACTCTTTAGAACTGACAGAGAAAGACCTCTAATCACCCTGAGATAATGAAATCATTACAATGGAGAAGACATCATTATTAAATTGATACAGCATTTTAACATGAGCTAACATGGGACTGAGTGTCTAATACAAGATAATGGAAAAGAAAACTGATATGACACAACAATTCAGACTGCTGCTAAAGCTTTCCTCTTCTGAGCTCAATTTAGTTGTTAGGTAGAAGTAGAGGATTCTAGAAGCATAGGAAAAAAATATTTGGTAAATGTCTGTAGAGATTCTCAGTCATCAAGGTCATAATTGTCCCAAAGATGCTTTTTCAGGAGGCAATTGGAATTTCTTTGATTTGGTAAATGCAACAATATAGGACAGCGGTCGCCAACCGCTGGGCCTTGAGAAAATTTTGGTGGGCCACAGAGAAATCTCACCCCCAGAGCACCCCCACAAAGCAATTAATCCAGGCTGCGCAGAAACACAAGGCTGCACCACCCACATGGCCCGCGGGAACACTCCCCGCCCACTCACTCCTTACCCGGAAAACTTGCCTGCTAAAATTGCTATTTTTCCTTTTTTCTGACCATCATCTGTTCTGCTGTGCCGGGAGATTTAGATTAGCTAGGAAGCAGGAAATGGTTGGATTTCTTGCTTTCTATCCAGTCTTTAGATCTTCGGCTCTGCTTTTAAATACAGCCGAACTTCCCTTAGGACTGAAGGTTTGCTTGCAAGCAAATTCAGTGCAAACTCATGGCAAGCAAATTTGAGAGACTGAGCTAGCCGATGGCAGAGAGATAGATCACTGAATGATTCTGTGAGCAACTCAATCTGCCTGCTTTGCCTGATTTTGTGTAAAAATTGCTCTTTTTTAAATAAAAACAATATTTACAATACATGGTGTGTTGTGAGTTAATTTTGTGAGTTTGCTTGCAAGCAAATTTTATGTGACAGATTGAGCTAGCCAATGGCAGATAGATAGATAGATCTCTGAATGAATCTATGATTCCGTGAGCAACTCAATCTGCCTGCCTGCTTTGCCTGATTTTGGGTAAAAGTTGCTTTTTTATAAAAAAAATTCAATATTTTTATAAATATTTATAATATTTACATACAAGCCATGCCCAGCCAGTCACATGACCACCAAGCCACACCCACCAATTAGGCCACGCCACAGAACCGGTTAGTGGTCCCTGGGATCAAAAATTATGAGTTTGGTGGTCCCTGAGGTCCAAAAGTTTGGCGATCCCTGATATAGGAGATAGGTTACCTGAAGTTTACTGAGATGGTTTTATTGCTAATAATACATACAACATCAATGCAGATTCTACACATGAAATCAAGTAGATTGCATAATACAAAATAAAAGGAAAAATGCAATCCAGTTACTATTTTCAGGTGCATGAAAAGATCATAGGCTCTTAGGGTTAAATACATGGATTGAAGTTTAAAGAGAGTAGATGTAAATAGTAAAGTACAGATAGTCTTTGAGTTACAACAGTTCCTTTAGAGACCATTCAAACTGAAAAAAGCGACTTATGACCAGTTTTCTCAGTTATGGCCTTTGCAGCATCCCTATGGTCAAATGATCAAAATCCAGATATTTGGCAACTGCTTCATATTTATGACAGCTGCTATGTCCCAGGGTTTTGTAATCACTTTTTACAATCTTCTGACAAGCAAAGACAATGGGAAAGCTAAATTCACTTAGCAACCCGGGTTACTAACTTAGCAAATGCAGTGATTCACTTAACAACTGTGACAAGAAATGTCATAAAATGGGACAAAACTCATTTAACAAATGTCTCACTTAACTACATAAAAATTGTGCTCAATTGTGGTCATAAGTCAAGGATTACCTGTATGTCCTGGAAAACATGGAAGGGAACCATGGAAATATATGGACATATATAAGGAAACCATGGAAATATATAAGGAGCATCATGAAGACTGATCTAGGAATATAAAACCCTAACCCTAATTCAGAGACGAAAAGATTTGAGTGGCTTTCAAAACAGTTTACTACCGTGTTTTTCCAACAATACGGCCTCCCCCAATAGGAAGTCCCAGCATGTTTTATAGGCATAAAATCAAATTAAGCCCCTCCCCCAAATTAAGGCCTATATTAAACATGCGAAATGAGGGGGAATGGCGGGGGGGCTTGCCTTTAGGAAGTACTTTTGTTGCATACCCGGATATGGTGCTGCCTGTGTTGACCTCGGCGTTGGTGGGGCAGTTTGTATTGGGAGACCTTCCGCCACTGTTGCTTTCCCTTCTCCCCGTGCTGCTGCGGCATTTAGAGCAACGCTGCGGCGTTTGGCACAGCCATGCGCGGCCAGCCAGGGCTCCTCCCTGCAACCGAAGCCCGGTGGAGACACTCCTTTCCACCCCACTTGACCAGCCCATCCCCATGCATCTCCAAACACGCCGGCAGCTCGAAACGCTGCAGCGGCATGGGCATTGGGCAGAGGCACTCACTCGGCGGGGCTCAGCTCGGAGGACGCGGCGCAGTCCGTCACCTTGCCTCCCTGTCCACGGATGGGTGGGTGCTATCACTGCCTCAGGCGGCCTCTCCTGGTGGCCCCTTTGGGTTTGGGCTGGAGGGACTTGAGAAGGAAACCAAGCTCAGGTCGGCCCGGCTCTTTCGCTTGGCAGGTGGGTGTACACCCATGGCTCGCTTTCCCGGCTCTGCCCAGCCCGCACGGCTCTGGCGAGGCCCTGGCAGGATGAGCAGAGGGCCCGGCGGGGAGGCGCTCACTGCCTTGGCGAGAGCTCCGCCGGGCAGGAGGGCCCGCCTGTCAGCTACACTGGGCACCCCAGGCGAAGCTCTTCACCCTCTGCCTGGCTGCAGGCAGGGATGGCGGCTGGGTGCTTCTCCCGGGGTGGGCCCATCCTGCGCCGTGGCCCCAGGAGAATCGCCTCCCCACGTGGGGTTGGGCTGCCCTCTCAGGCAGAGGAGGCTTTGTCGTACCGGTAGTAGGGAGTCGTTTTTAAAAGAATTGGCTTTGCCTTCAAAGGCGAAGGGAAGGCGGTGACAGGAGCACCTGAAACCGACTGGCTCCGCCAAGCTCCAGTTGCAGGGAGGAGCCCTGGCTGGCTGCGTGTGGCTGCGCCAAATGCCGCGGCAGCACAGGGAGAAGGAAAAGCAATAGTGGCGAAAGGTCCCACCAACGCCGAGGTCAACATCCAAGCCATCGCTGCCCACCTGCCCGA